>NC_086379.1:2260371-2603655 GCF_036588685.1 Mytilus trossulus | reverse complement strand
AGTAATGACTTCCCGGTTCAGCTAACAAGCAAGCTAACCAAATATTCAATAAATGTATAAGCACTTGACTAATATCTAAATGATTTGTGCAATAGGCATTTGTATAGAATAAATGTAAAATTACCATTGTTATAATGACAAGCACTGGAAAAAAATCCGTCAGAGATTGATCTCCGTCCAGAATGACATGTTTATTAATTGCTAAAACACCAAATGTTAAAACAGCAATTAAAACCGTCAACATCTGCAATGAAAAATAAGATTAATTTGAATATGTTCTTCTTATTTATAGACTGTAATATTAAACGGAGTGATTCTGCTTATACTGTATGACATACATCTGTTCATAATTTTCAATTCAAGTTTTTTTTTTTTATAATTGCACCGCTTATTCTTTTACATTTATCTGTAACGCTGATACATGTATATAAAACATCTCAGACTTAACCAATCCAAAAAAGAAAAAAACAAAATACAATAGACCAAACCAACAAATAATTCTTCCGAAACAAGGACGGACAATAGATCACAGAAACAAACTAACAGATCCTGTCCACTTCTCAAATACTATTGTCATCAAAAATATATAGCTGCCAATTTTTTCACGGCGAACAGACTACAATCATATGTGATTTTTTTTTTAAAGTAAGTCAATTCATTTGGTTGACCGTTATGGTATTATCGTGTCACAGATGATATCAGATGTGTTCCGTACGTCGTTACTACAATCCCCTTCCCTTTTCATGAATGTGACCTACCGAATTAGACTATTTACTGGGTTTGTCATAACTTGAGCAACACGATGGGTGGACCATGTGGAGCAGGATCTACTTATCCTTCCCGAGCACCTGAGATCACCCCAGTGTTTGGTACGGTTCGCGTTGCTCAGTCAGTTAGTTTTCTGTGGTTTTCTTGTGAACTATTAGTTGTATGTTTTTTTTCTTTTTTTCATTTTTAGCCATGGCGCTGTCAGTTTATTTTCGATTTATGAATTTGACTGTTCCTCTTGTATCTTTCGCCCCTCTTTTATTGTGTGCATGGCCAACAGATTTATTTCGATAATCCATACTTTTCTAGGCATTAAGGAGTAAGAATGCGGACAGGTCGACTTTTAGATTGTTGTGTGAACTATCACGTTCAGATAAAGGTCAGTCAGCCGATTTTGCGCAAAGCATGGTTCATTTCCATATCACAGTAACATGTTTATGGGCCAGCTGAAGGACGCCTCTGGGTGTGGGAATTTCTCGCTACATTGAAGACCTGTTGGTGACCTTCTGCTGTTGTTTTTCTATTTGTTCGGGTTGTTGTCTCTTTGACACATTCCCCATTTCCATTCTCAATTTTATTTTGTCCTGATATAGAAAAAAAGAAGATGTGGTATGATTAACGATGAGACAACTCTGCATAAGAGACTTAACGATACAGAAATTAGCAGCTATATGTCACCGTACGGCATGAAACAATGAGTAAAACCCATACCTCAGTTATAAAAGGCCCCGATATGATAACATGTAAAACAATTAAAACTTCATATTTTATATCATTATTATTATGCAAACTAAACTTATTAACAAAAAAAAAATATTTAACACAGCAACAAACGACAACCATGCACTGACTTGCGACAGGAACATGCCGAATTATATGCATGTACTATTTGCCACTGACATTTGAATACTAAACTGTCCAACACAATAATATAAGCATTTATTTGCAATTAAATTTTAAACGTTTGTCTTGTTTTGATATACTATTTCTTTCGTTTTCAATATTACTAATTATTTTGTAATTATAATAATACTAGTACTTACCGTTCCGAGAGAATTTATCAATTTTGGAGAATTCCCTCGACCAAAATGAAAAACTCGTAGCGGTGCTCCAAGTAAAAGGAGAAAACATGGGGAAGACTGAAAGAATGACTTCTCAACAAGCGACTGGTATGCTGAATCCATCGTGTTTTCTGCTAAGAAAAGATCCTACAAATTTAAAAAAGCGAATTTTGTTATATCTAGAAACCCCCTAGCCACTTACCGAAATGACAAATTAAATACACTGCATGTTTACGCTGCTGGCTATAATTTTCCTCAGCACACGATTTGTACACCAACTAAACGGATATGCCTTTTGTGGGCTATGTTTGTAATTTTTGCAGTTGAAAAGTAGCAATTGTGAGTACTATGTCTGCGGTTTTCGTATAAATGAGTGGCAAAATTACTATTCTGTCTGCAGTTTTTAGAATAAATATATGCGCATTTTTTCAGGAAAAAAAACCAAGAGTATTCGGTCTGCAGATTTGTAGCAATATGACTTTAGTGTTGGAGAAGAGTAATAGTGTCCACAGTTATATTGTAGTAATTTGATGCAAGTTTTTGTTTTTGTAGTAATAAGCCGAAAAAAGAAATTTCTTTTGACAGTTTTTTAAGTAGTTTGTGGCCGATACGATTATTCTTTCCGCAGTTTTCTTTTTGTAGTGATAAATTCACTAAATTAAATGTACTTGTAGTTATTAGTGGCAGTTAGGATCACCTCCAGTTTTTTTGGTCAGTCTTCAGTTTTCGATGTTGTTTCTTGTGTACAAGATTTGTCTGTTTGTCTTTTTCATATTTAGCCATGACGTTGTCAGTTTATTTTCGATTAACGAGTTTGACTGTTCCTCTTGGATCTGTCGCCCCTCTTTTTTCCCCTCTTAGAGATAATCCCCATTAACCTGTTGTATTCAACATACGAAGCTTTAAAATCTTTAAACACAATCAAATTATATCAACGCGTGTGCAAACTTAATATCTATACATCTTACAGTTCATACCTGCATTTTTACATTCCAAAGACAGAACTAAAATGGTCAACTATATCCTGCTCATATATATAGAGAGAAAGAAAAATCGGTCAAACATCAACACTATTAGTTGATCGTCACAATTACAAATTCCCAAATGAATAAAGAACGTCAGTTTAAATAGAAATATTGTGCTGATCTTTTATTTCCATGTGACAATGTATGTGTACATGGTACAGGTCAATAATTAAGTACAGGGACGATATTGATTCTTTGAGGATTTAAATATACTGATCAACAAACAAAACACACAACACCAACAACTTTCTGGTTGATTGAATTTGTTTTCAATAATTATTATAGGTAAGGTATCTCTTGTGTCTTTTATACTTTCTAGTGTATAGTTGGTTTGCTGATTCGTAGATATTTTCTTGTTTAATGAATAATCAAGTATAATATTATCTTCTACTATTTGCCATAGTTAACTTACTGTTTTGAACACTTTAACAAAGTTCGATATATATTTTTATCTTCCTGTAAAAATTTTGTTAAACGATAAAATTCTCCTTTTGCAACCTTAGGCAGTTAGATAAATTGTTCATGCCAAATATGTTTATCACATAACGTATTAATAAGAATGTCTACAAAAAGTGACATTTTTTTATGTTCAGTATAAACAATGCCTTTTGATACACATTGATGTCCATTTAAAGGGTATTAAAACCAATGCTTCGTTGCGTAGTTATGCAATACACACTTACAATATGTTAAAGTATTAGAATGGTTATTACCCTAAAATTTACTGTATAGTAAAAACAAAATCTTTGATTTCGAATCGACCTTTTTGAGCTTTCAATTAAAGATTTTCACGTTTAAACAAAGACACCTACTGAATGTATTCCCGGTAAGTAAATGGGAATTCCCTTATCCATTATATTTCAAATTATGTGTAATTTTACGGTTATTTTTTATGATAAACATTTTCAGGATGACTGATGTCTATATCAAAGTAAACAAGTATGATATGATGACAGTCCCCATGACAAAATAGAGCAAAGAAATGAAATAAAATACAAGTTATTTTTCTAAACTTTTTGTTATAAAATGATGATGCTCAGTTGATTCAGCATTTTACAATAGTGATGCATCTACGGACATGTTTTGAAAATAATGATAGATGTATCGGAAGCATTCTGATGTGAGCATAGAGTTGAAAAAAAAAACATGAATCTTTATCAGGATTTTTTTTGGGCATGGATATGCTCAAAATATGACGCAAAACGCTGACGAATCTGAAAATTTAGTATAAGCACTTTTATCTAAAGAATTTAAATCTATTACTGCGTCGTTCTTAACTAAATGTATGTATAATGTATAATACATTATAGATATTTCCCAGACATAAAGACGTTCCTATAGCAGTAAAATATACAATCAACGTTATGTGTTAAAAATAAAGTATGTGTAGGTTACAATGTGAAATGAATAACAAATTTGACACAGTTTAGATCGTGGAGAAATATCAATTATAACTATGCGTCAAGTTAAGAACAACTTTAGCAATACAATACACAACCTATAATTGGTGTGTGTATATCTAGGACGAACAGACGCCAAAGAAAAAGTACGGAAGCCCATAGGGGACCTAACAAAAAATAAAATTATTTCGTTATCTCAATATATATATCGTTATTTCAATATAATTAAATCGTTATTTCGATATAATTAAATCGTTATCTCGATATATTTATATCGTTATCTCGATAATTATTTATTTCGTTATCTCGATATAATTATTTCGTTATCTCGATATAATTATATCGTTATCTCGATATTTAAATCGTTATATCGATATATTTATTTCGTTATCTCGATATATTTATTTCGTTATCTCGATATAATTACACCGTTATCTCGATATATATATGTGGTGTATGGAATGACTGTAGCGGGTACATGTCTGTCTGGCAGGTGTCATTTGTCCTTGACCTCATTTTCATGATTCATTGGTCAATGTTAAGTTTTCATGGTTTGGTCTTTTTCTTGTATACTATAAGCAATAGGTCAACTATGTTTGGTGTATGGAATGATTGTAAGGTGAATATGTCTGTGTGGCAGGGTTCATCTGACCTTGACCTCATTTTCATGGTTCATTGGTCAATGTTAAGGTTTCATGGTTTGGTCTTTTTCTTGTATACTATAAGCAATAGGTTAACTATGTTTGGTGTATGGAATGATGGTAAGGTGTACAAATGTACATGTCTGTCTGTCTTGGTTTATATGACCTTGACCTCATTTTCATAGATCATTGATAATTTTAAGTTTATGTGATACTTGTAGTGAAACTTTATCTGTAGGACTATCAACATTAAACCAATCATGGTTAGTAAAGCAGGCGAGACATTTTAGCGTGTGCACTCTTGTTTAACAAATCCACTACAAAGTAATAACACTTGTGTAGGACCTATATAGTGAACACCTATATCAAGTTTGGTTCGATTCTGATTAGTGATTCTCAAAAAGGGAGATGCAAATGTGGTTTTCCATAGGGTTTCAATGCAAATTTTGACCTCCGCTAGTGGCCAGACAGTTTGAATTTCGTATCGGCTCAAAAAGTAACAACACTTGTTAAGGACTTTGGTAAGAACATATTTACTTATAATTAGATTCAATCAAATCAATTCAGTAGTTATAGAAAACTCTTGAAAATCGACCAAACAGAATGTTCAAAGTCCCCTGGTGGACGTACGTACGGACGGGCGGACGGACAAGGGTAAAACTATATGCCAGAATACCCATAGTGGTTCCAAAGAAATTTTTTAAACTAAACTGTTAATGGACGGAAGACGGATGCATGATGATGGCATTGGCTGAGGCTCATATGATTCTTCAGATTAGGTGCAACAAAACACAAACCAACATATAAATATAAGAAAGAAGATGTGGTATGATTGCCAATGAGACAACTCGCCACAAGAGACCAAATGACTCAGAAATTAACAGCTATAGGTCACCGTACGGCCTTCAATAATGGGCAAAGCCCATACCGCATAGTCAGCTATAAAAGGCCCTGCAATCACAAATGTAAAACAATTCAAACTAGAAAACTATATTATGAATATTATATATAATATATGTATGTATGTGCCTGTCCCAAGTCAGGGGCCTGTAATTCAGTGGTTGTCGTTTGTTGCTGTGTAACATATTTGTTTTTCGTTCATTTTTTTGTACATTAAGTAGGCCGTTAGTTTGATTGACCGTGCGGAAAAACCGTTTCGGATATGATATCGGACCCGATATGTTTTGTACGTCGTAACGTATATTTCTTCTCTTTTAATGATTGTGACCTACCGAATTTAAATTGAAAATGGAAATGGGGAATGTGTCAAAGAGACAATAACCCGACCATAGAGCAGACCACAGCTGAATTAGACTATAGCTATTTACCGGTTTCGTAATACATGAGCAACACGTCGGGTGCCACATGTGAAGCAGGGTCTGCCTACCCTCCCGGAGCACCTCAGATCACTTCGAGTTTTTGGTGGGGTTCGTATTGCTTAGTATTTAGTTTTCTATGTTGTGTCATGTGTACTATTATTTGTCTGTTTGGTTTTTTTTTCATTTTTAGCCATGGTGTTAATGTTGTCAGTTTTTTTTTTCGACTTTTGAGTTTGACTGTCCCTCTGGTACCTTTCGTCCTCCTTGGTTGCTTTTGAGAAAATAACCATTATTGTAAGTTAACCAATACACTTTTTACCTTTTTTTACCTTAGAGGAAGCATAAGAAACCATGTAACATCAAGTTTCAAACATATTCTAAAAGAATCCCTAAATAGATTATCCATTGAAATTTGACAGTGTTGACAACAACACCTTATTTACTTTAATATTTTTAACTGGATTTTATCTTGAAGTTGGATTTTATGTCCGTGGTGTTTTCTTTTTATTGTAGCATATATCTCTATTAGTCTCGATAACCCAGACGCATATTTATATATAGCGTCTGGGGTGATTAACCGGACTGGTCAGATATTTATAGGGGGCGTAACAAATAATTAAATATAGAACATATCTATAAATAGCACTTCCGGTATCCCCATTCTATTTTTAAAAAACAATTAATACAAACAGTAAACACTTAACAGTGTAACGTTACATCAAGGACTTATATATTCTATATCATCCCTGGTTACATGTATAAAAATTATGTGATTATTAAAACTGACATTTTGTAGTTGACCCTATTTTGCCCAACTTGCAGATGGGTAAATTTAAAAGAACGATCGAAAACTGTAATTAATAGCGGTGGTCTTTTTTCCTGAATTTTGTGACCCATGTAAAAAAAAAATAAGAATTAAGACAGAATTTTTTTTCGTGGGAAAAATTTGATTGATTATAAAAAGGAACAATGTAGCATGAGTACTGTAGAGTGCCCTCATTATAACAAGGTCTGGATCAGCCACTGTTTGTGTATAGGGGGTATCAGGCTCCGCTATGCGCTAAGAGATCCAAGGGATCCGTATAGGCGGACCGTTGTACATAAAGCCATACAATATACCCTAATTTTCAGGCGAGTTATAGTTTCTCCGACATGTATCCCGAACGGCCTATAATCTAGGACCTCATCTTTATATTTATTGTCATTTTTTCAGTCCTGAACATTTAATACCAATATTTACCACAAGACGATAACCAAGCAACCCAAAATCAATCTTTTTGTATATTATAACACACCACGTTCAATATTCTCTTATCTTCATACTATAAAATGTCATTTTTCTATATTTTTGTATCATAGCATACACTATTTATTCTATGAAATATTTCCCACTTGACGTTATAAGCAACCAACAGTCGGTATATTGATCTATATTGTATCCACATTAGTCTGTATTCTTTATTTTCCCCCTTTTTTCTTAGTTTTGTCTTATTTCTGTAAATCCTTGTTATTATTTATGCTTTCCTTTTTATATAATCTTTCAGATATCTGACGCACTTACCTAACTCGAAAAGCACACATCAAGTTACGTTTATGGAAAGAAAAACAACTCATACAAATACTAAGATTTCAATGGAGAAAATCCTCCATAACAACTTGTTACTAGCAGATCAGTGAGATCATACAATGAGCCAACTTTTTATTGACAAAATTAACTGATCTTAAAATTGCAAACGACAGAATAGTCTGAATGTTTCACAATAATCTATATCGCCTAATCCTTTTGGGAAGAAAACATTTAGGGACCAATCTTCACACAATAACACTTTGTCAGTCTCCGTGTCCATGAAGAAATACATAAGTTAACCAGTCTTTCATGAAACCCAATTTAATACTCTATGAATACATGTTTGAATCAATCACATGAAAAAGATGGAATGGGATTTGACCCATACTGCATTATAACTTGTAAAAAAAAAAATACTGAAAAGTGTATGCTCTTACTACAAACTATTTTGCTGAGTTCACACGTAATACGAATTTGATTCCAATATCCATCATGTATTAAAGGGCAGCTTCACAAAAATTCTCCTGTACATGTGAACCTTTATATAAAATAAGGAGATTGGTATGATTGCTGATGAGGCAACAACCTAGCAAAGTTCAAATGACATGGATGTTCGCAAATATAATAACTGATCGGCCTTCAATATTAAGAAAACTCCATACCACATAAATAACTGAGAAGGGCCATCATGTAAATGAGATACAATTCAAACGTGAAAACTGTCAAATTTCTTATATGATTTTTAATTTGTTTAATTTCTCTGACATATCTGACAACAATGTGATTCTTGATTTTTGATTTATTTACTTAATGAATGTCTGTGTACCTTTTTTCGCTTTATGGTTGCTGTCAGAATAATGTTTATACTGTGATTATAATGATTGCTGGCAGCTTCAGTAATTCAAAACAAATCTTTGAACTTTTTTTCTTATAAAATTGGAGCTGTTTATGATACAATGAAAATTCAAGTATTATAGATTTTTTTTTAATTCTTCACATTTTACACATAATATCTGTGTCCAGAAATCTTCATTGGTTTGTCTACAAAAGAAAGTAAATGTTAAGTCATATTAATTTTTGGTCACCAGCATAGCATATATGAAAAACAAAATGTTTGGAAAAAACATCATATATAAATATACATTTTAAAATGTCTTAATGCAAGCTGAATCCCGCTACGGCATGCAAGATTATCTCGCTGTGTTGATGACACAACCCATTGGTGGCATTGGGTTGTTTCCTGTTCTTTTGTCGGGTTGATGTCTCTTTGACACATTCCCTGTTTGTATTCTCTATCAAAATCATGCATGAACTTTTATCATTATTTAAGGCCATACAGTTGCCTATAAGTGCTCACATCCACCTTGTTTGACCTTGGGATGGATAACTGTCTCATTGGTATTCATACCGCATCTTCTTATTTGTATAATGTTGACCTTTTGGTACTTTTATTCTCAATTTTTGTTTAAGTCAACAGTATGTCCTCTTAATTATGTTGATGTCTACTTTTGGTAATGTATATCACTGGGATCAGTCACCGGTTGTTGCCTCATTGAGACCTCCTTTCATTGATGCTGGATCTATTGTTTTGCATAAAAATCGAATTTTCAGTGTTTTCCTCATGCCATGGTTTTATTGTAAGGTTTAGAAAGCCAATTGGTATATATTCACCGACAACATTGCACATGTTGCATGTCTTCTTTTATGATTTTTTTTGAGTGTGGAAAAAATGCCTTTTAAAAGTGCAAAAAAAGTATTGTCCAGTTGACCAGTCCAGACTTTGTTTACTAACAGTATATTTAAATTACTTTTTATAACAACCTGTCCCACTTCTTCTATGTTTGTATAAGCTAAGTGCATTTGTTTTAAAAAAAAATCGAGCACAAAATCATTTTCACCGTTTGGTGTATGATCAAATTGGCATCTTCTATATATAGTTTGTTTGGTTTTCTTCTGCTAATGGTTTTGGATTGCGTTCCCTCTTTTAAATGTGTACAACATTGCGCATCATTCCTCCCCCCTTTTTTTTTACACATATCAAAATGCGAACTCCATTATATAATGCAGACAGATACAACAAACTTATCCTGGATGAAGTTCATATTTCATAGCACTTTTCAATAAAGTATTTATAAAGCTAAAGTTACCACAAATCAACCACAAAATGTATTTATAGCGTACACACGACTGTTCGAGTGGTCCCAGTCAATACAAAAATTGCCATTTATTATATATATTATTAACTTGCTTGCATAGCACGGACATGCATGAAAGAATATAACTACTCGGTGTTTCAGGTTGTATCAAAATTTATGTAACAGTTTGTGTTGTTATATCATGATTATATCTTACCAAAGTTTGATGTGCTGTTATTTTCCTTTGCGGTCATGGAAGCCATGCTGTCTGGTGTTTTCCACGACTTGAATGTCGTCACAGAAAAATATAAATAGCTTTAAACAACAATCGGTACACTCGGGCTTTTCAATAGTATTATCTTAATATAATTTCTTCCGAAGTCAATAACCAACTTCTTGGTTATTCGTCTTGGACATTATCTTTAAATACAAGCTAACAAATCCGATACTATTCCGAATGTCATAAATTACCATTTTTATATCACTTGTCATCCAGACGCTCTACTTTGAAAAATAAAGCGGCTGGATGATCGAGACTAATATCTCTATTTGATGGTTCTTGTTCAATTCCGTTATTTCGTCCAATCAAGGGGAAACCATCATGCATGTGCTCAAGGTTGGTTAATAATTCTATAATAATGTCATTGAAAAAGCGTGCATGTATAAAATCTAAAATATCGAGTCACAAAATGGCTGTGCTAGGGTCTCTTTAATCCGCTACGATGAGAGTTTTGTTGTAGGAAACTCAGTCTAATAAAAATAATAAACTTCGATATCACTTCCATGAATAGATAGTTTTCACGGCAAATGCAGTCTACTTGTATATTCTGGTCGACTAGATATAAAAATGAAGATGTGGTATGATTGCCAATGAGACAACTCTCTCTCAAAGAGACCAAAATGACACAGAAATTAACAACTTTAGGTCACCGCTTCTGCCTTCAACAATGAACAAAAACCATACCTTATTGTAAGCTAGGAAAGGCCCCGAAATGAAAAATGTAAAACAATTCAAACGAGAAAATGAACGGTCTAAAGTATATCCAAAGTAGATAAACGAAAAACAATATGTAACACATCTGACTGGATTAAAATGTTCATCAGTTTTAGATCTATCTACCCTGAAAATTTCAGACGAGCCAGACATCCCGTTGTTGGGTTACTGCACCTAAATTAGTAACTTTTACAGGTTTTTATTTTATCTTAAATATTTTTATAAATAGAAAACTGTACAAGAATAAAATAGCAATAACATTCTACAAATTTTCAACAAATAAGTTTATTTAACCGAAATTGTCAATTGACTTTTTAAGAGTAAACTGTTGATGGCTTTATAGTAAATTTTTCGTAATTTTTGACAATCTTTTACAAAAATCTTCTCCAAATAATCTACTGAGCCTAAAATAATTAAACTTAGATACAGTTTGAATGGAGTATCTTGATTGAAAATGTATCCGATGACCCACATGGTCGCCCTGGCTAAACATAGAACATCAGGGTTCAATTAAGAAGTCTAAGGGGAAATTGTAAAAATAGAACACATACACAATTGCATATGGTTACATGTACAACTTGAAAACTAGTTTGATAAGTGGTCTTCAGTAACTATTGCGTGGCTAGAATATGATGACTTGCTATTACATCTACTCGCCAAATTGAACCAAAACTGACCTCAATCATTATAAGGGTATCTAATGATAATAATTATGATTGTGTTCGTTATTTTACATAATTTCCAAAATCAAAGTTGATACAGGTGAGCGCTTTGGGCTCTGGAGAGCCTTTGATTTTTTTTATGAATGAATAAGTAGTATTCTTCACTGAACTACTCAGCTGAAGCCCGCTGTCGGGTGCAGTATTCTCTAGCTGGGTAAGACTTATTGATTTTTTCGGCTTTGGTCTAGTTGTTGTCTCTTTGACACATTTCAAATTTACATTCTCAGTTTTAAGATGTCACAATTTACAAAGATTTTTAAGATGCAAATTACAGCATCTATTATATTAACTTGTTCCCATCAATGTTTTTTTGTTGTATATAATTGTTTTATCTTAAAGATTTATTTAAAGTAAATGTCTATTAATTATATATTTTATACAAATGAATTGAGGGAAACAAGACACTTGATACATTTTTTGTTATATATGCGACAGTTTGTGCCATTAAATTATCGGTTTGAATAGAGGTGTTCCGGAGAGTAGACACGTATTTTTCTCCACTAGTTGTATTCTTCGAGTTCTATCATGTAAAACTATATGCATGTTTCTGTGTTGTTTTTTTTCTTAATCTTTTATAGACAAACCGTTATTCTGACTCAGAGTAGACACATGTTTGATCTTATTCCTTTATACCGCGTGCTCAGTGGAGAAGCAGCAAATTTAAATATCAATAGTACAGTCTTTGCTGGGACCCAACCGGTAATTGATCCCCAATCTCGCAATCTCGCAATCGATGCGAGCACTCTACCACGAGGCAAACAATGCCCGTCCATTACAGTCAGAGACACTGACACACATTGATAACGATTTATCAGATTCATCAGAATAAGTATAAACGATCTTTTATGTGTCAAAAGAATTTATTGGAAAAACAAATAACATATCTTTTACATAAAATCCTATTTATCAAATACTTCAATATCATTGGCATCAAGACACCAAGCCGGCATCTTTTGCCATACCATAAAATATACTCTTCTTATCTAATAGTAAATTGGTTGGTGAGTCGAATTCCATGATTTGTCCGCAATCTAACACAATAATTCTACAATAGAAATAAAATAAACTCATCATAGTTACCAGGAATATTTTTTTATATACCCCAAACATGCGTTTCGTCTACAAAAGACTTCTTAGTGACGCTCAAATAAAAAAAAATAAAAAATGCCAAATAAAGCACGAAGTTGAAGAGCATTGAGGACCAAAATTCCTAAAACTTTTGCCAACTACAGCTAAGGTAAATATGCCTGAGATAGAAAAAATGTTAGCTATTTTTCATATCATATGTATAAAGTAAAATCACAAAAATACTGAACTAAGAGGAAAATCAATTCGGAAAGTCCATAATCACATGGCAAAATCAAAAAACAAAACGCATGTATATGTTTTTGTATTTGAAAATTGAAAGTACGACGAGCACTGAACGATACAATTAAAATAGTCAAGTTGTGATAAGGCAAATCTTTGAAGAAATACCAACTGCTATAAAATAGATCACTTTCGAGTTCATCCGTCACCGGAAAAAAAATCGTAAATTAGGAGCCTGTGTGACGTCATTTACCAGATAGAGATGGTCCCTTGTATCCATACACTATCTACGTTCATCAAGCGTCTTAGAGGTCGCCAAAGCGTCTTAGAGGTCGTCATTGTGCAGAATAAACTAGAAATATGTTTTGTTTTGTAAGTACTTAATCACAACTCCCTAATGACAGCAGTGCTGATTGTTAATTTTGAAAATTTAGTTTGCCGAATAAATTGTTCAGTATAATATTATAATTTTCCAACCACTCGCTCAACATTAGAACGGATGTAACGATGCCCCTAAACGCACAAATGATGTTCACTAAAAGTTTTTGACGGAAATGCATCGAACTCGAAAGTTGTCTATTGTTTGACATTTTTGTCAAAAATCATTATATAAACTGTACTCAAGCAAAAAGTAAAATCACAAAAATACTGAACTCAGAGGAAAATCAAAACGGAAAGTCCATAATCACATGGCAAAATCAAATAACAAAACGCATCAAAAGATAATGAAGATAAACATTTGATAAGAGTTGAGAGTTGTCTCATCTAGGCAAACATACACGTACCACATCTTGATTTAACATTGAACAACGTATAACATATTTTAACCAGAAGTATATTATACTGTGTTGTGTTTGCTGAAAATTAGTCAATGGGAAGGATTCAGTGTAATTTTCGGGAAATAGAATACACCAAAAGAAAAACTTCGATGTGCTCCAAACTAAAGAGTAAATTTTAAATAAACCTAAATTAAAGAAATGTTTCGCCCCATCCTGTATTCCGTATGTAATTAACTTCATACATACATAGGACCCGTTACTACAATTTCACTAATTATTCAAAATTCAAAGATTGTAGTTCCGTCAACATGGTCAATAGTAGGTAATTTTGAAAAGAAATGTGGTTTTTTTTTCTGTCCATTTTTTTTATAATTCAAACCTTGATAGATAGGATGTTTCACTGTACTATCACAAAGTATAAAAAGTTCAGGGGTCGTAATTCTGTAAAAATAAACCAAATAAAGCTTCATATAAATGAAGTTTATATAGAAAGAGTATTGAGGTCCATTGTTTGTATGAATTTCAGTATACAGTCAAGTGACATCTGAATAACATATGGATAATAGTTATCAAAGGCACGAGGATCATAATCCAGTACGCCTGACGCGCGCCTCGTACACACAAGACCCATCAGTTACGCTCAAAACATCTACAAAGTCAAACAAGCACAAAGTTGAAGAGCACCGAGAATCCCAAATTATAAAAACATAAATGCCAAAAAGACAAGCGACACAAACGCTACATAACAAAACAGATATATATTGATGATTAGATACACTAGAAACACTAAGCCAATCAATAACCTTGAGAAAATTACATAGTTCGTGCTCCACTGGTTTATCATTGAAAATACCAATCATAGTGTACTGTTACATTTACCTAGTATAGTCCATTATTGTATTGAGCCTATGGGCTATAGTTAGTATAGTGCAGTCTGCAAATTCTGTTCTAATGGTGGTCTGTATGAGGTCATCTGTTTCTAAATCAACAGCAGCGGTTGCCTCATCAAGAACTAAAATTCTAGTCTTTCTTAGTAAGGCTCTGGCAAGACAGATTAATTGTCGTTGACCAACACTAAAATATAGTTAAATAAGAGTATTTTAAGATGCACCTTCAAATCATTTTTACATAGTTTATGACAAACATACTGGACATGCTTGTTTAACATAAAGTTAACATGTTTAACCCCGCTGTATTTTTGCGTCTGTCCCAAGGCAGGAGCCTCTGGCCATTGATAGTCTTGTATTATCTTTAATTTAGTTACTTGTGTACAATTTGGAGTTTAGTATGGCGTACATTATCACTGAAGTATCATATATTTGTTTTGGGGCCAGCTGAAGGACGCTTCCGGGTGCGGGAATTCCTTGCTACATTGTAGACCTGTTGGTGACCTTCTGCTGTTGTCTTTTCTATTGTCAGCTTGTTGTCCCTTTGACACATTCTCTATTTCCATTCACAATTTTATTGATAAATCTGATAATAATGCTTTGTTATGGAAAATTTAAAAGCAATATAAATAGATTGCATTTGTCATTTATTCGTTATTAGAATATTTAGTAGAATATGTAGAACTATCCATAAACATTCTTGTCTCTACTCTTTCTGTTTTTGGTTGTAATGGACCATAGGAATCTGATGTACAGTAATTGTCGTTTGTTTATGTAAATTATACGTGTTTCTCGTTTCTCGTTTTTTAAATAGATTAGATCGTTGGTTTCCCCGTTTGAATGGTTTTACACTAGTAATTTTGGGGCCCTTTATAGTTTGTTGTTCAGTGTAAGCCAAGGCTCTGTGTTGAAGGCCGTAAATTGACCTATAATGGTTTATTTTTTAAATTGTTATTTGGATGGAGAGTTGTCTCATTGGAACTCACACCACATCTTTCTATATCCATTCAAGTTTACCAATAATGTTTTCCCCTATACACCAACAAACAACATGACTAATAAGTGAACAACCGACATGTTAACGGGAATTTGACACATAGATATCTCGAGTCATAGTGAGCGAGAAAAATCAAAATGTATTTACAAGTATAAATACCTTAAACCTCCATAATGAAAGAAAAGGGCAATAGTATAAGACACCTGAGTTTTGTTAAATCATTATAATACGTTTCTTCTACATGACTATATTATTTTTGAGTTCACGCGATGACTTATCTTAAGTAACGAATATATATATTTCACTTTTGTATATTTTATATTGTATATACAGTGGAACTTGCCTTATCCGACACACTGGGAGACCATGAAAAATGTCAGATTAATGAGGGTGTCGGAATACTCAGATTTTCCTGCGAGGATAGGCATATTTTGGGACCATGAAAAAAAATTGGCTATAAAAAGCAGGATGTTGGAATACTCAGGTGACGGATAAGGCAGGTTACACTGTACTAGTTAAATCACATAATTGAAAACAGTTTAAATTTTAATTAAATAATAAAAATATGTAATTTAAACGTTCTTGTTAAGAACAGAAAGACCATTTCCACTAATCATACCTTAGGTTATCTCCTCCTTCAGAACAGTGGTAATCCAGTCCGTCTTTTAAACTAATCACAAAGGCTTTCAGATGTGCATAGTTGAGGGCTTTCCAAATGTCTTCCTGAGAGTATTCATCGAACGGATCCAGGTTCATTCTCATTGTTCCAGAAAACAAAACTGGGTCCTAAAATATGATTAAATTACTAAATATGTTTTACTACATTATACCATATTTCAATATCAGTAACATAATCATTTTCTGTCGGTGTCTCTGATTAATTTGTATGCAGTCCTTGGCGATTGCTTTTGTTTGAATCTCAAGAATTGTCCCGTTTATTCATCATGTTTGCTTGAAGTGCGTACAATATTAGGACACTACAGCCAGCTATTAAAAATGGGATGTTTAGCTAGCCGTAAGACTAGAGTTACTTACTTTCTTCGGGAAATGCATATAACAGGTCAGGAGGATATCTTAATTTACCTTCTGTACAATGATATGAATGGGATTGATTTAAAGCGTCAGCGTAGAGACCGTGTATACTCCATATTAGTTTGGTAGGGAGATGGGGCTTATTTCAATACACACTAAGAAGTGGAGTTACGACTTTGGCACTATTTGATTGTTTAAATGCATTGAAAGTTCTGTTTGATATTATTAGTATTGTTGATATTAAATGTTTACATTAGTTTTTTGTGCAGACCAATGAAAGTAGGTTCTTAAACTTGAACCTTTGAACACTTCAATATAAAAATAAGAAGATGCGGTTTGATTGCAAATGAGACAGCTCTAGTCCAAATTCAACAAATAGGTCGCCCCATATGGAATTTATTGACCCCGTAGATATCGTATTAGGTCACTAACACACTATGTAACTAATATTATATTGTGTAGAATTGCATGTTATGAATATTGGTGCATTTTCATATATACCTGTGGTATAATAGTTATCTTTGATCTCAGATCATGCAGTCCTATCGTAGAAATATCGATACCATCTATAATGATCCGTCCTTGAGCTTTTTCTATAATTCTGAACAAGCCCATGGTTAATGAGGACTTCCCAGCTCCTGTTCGACCAACAATACCAATCTGCCATGTAAACCGTACAATAAAATGTAATTAAGCATATACATTCGGGGATATTAGAGTACCGCAGTAGGATTCAGTTTAATGAAACATCAACATGACGGGTAATTCTAGTGGAATTAGTACTGCTTATACATTTCTGAAAAAGTATTGATTAAACTGAAAGGATCTAATGTGTGATAAAATTCGGACTAGAAATCCGAACTACTTGTGAATCCTTAATTTAGAACAATTGGCTAATTTTTTTATATCAATCTAAAGTTACATTTAATTTTTAAAGTACAATCATGTTACTGGACTGTGGATATCGTTGCAATGATTTTCTCTATTCTTATAACATTCGTTCGACGAATTGTTCTTAATTTTGAAAATAAACAATAATCAAACGTGTTTACATGTAACAAAATACAGATGGATTTTGAAACTATCGGAAATGCATATTATGTCAAACCGAATAAGACAAGATGCAAAGAAAGGCAAGAGATATGAAAGAGATGTTTAAATCTATAATTCTATTTCAAAACTGACAACGTTAACGTCATGGCGAAAGAACGAAAACAACTAAAAGTCAACCAAAAGTATACAAAACAGGACATACAACATTCAAGATTAAGTTACACGAATCCACCTAACACCGGCGTTAATTTGGGTGTTCCGGAATGGTAAGCACATGTGACACCCTACACGTCTTAGTTGTTCGCGTAAGTATCAACTTTGTGATAAGTCTAATTATGTGGCTTCACATGCGTGGAAAAGGATGATCAATCCTCTATCTTGGAAGTCACAGTAGGAAATCCAAGCTTTTATAGTACTGTTAGTCGTATGCATGCGCTAATGGGATGCAGCTACATAATAAGTTTTGTTATATTGTATTTGTTGAAGATTATTAACAGTCATCCATTTAACTAAATAGTCTCTATTTGGTCCAATTTTTTGTGTTCTGCTAACGAATCTCATTAAGTTACAAATTGTATAATTGTTATAAAGAACATTGGAGTAGCATTTCAGAATTTACCATGTTTACTAACATTAGTATAGCTACTATATATTACTTACCTTTTCACATGGAGCTATTTTACATGTTATGCTTTTCAAAACTAATTCAAGACCTTCCCTATAGCGAACACCGTAATTATCTAACTCAACGTTTCCTTCATTTGGCCAATCATGTTCTGGTCTTTTATTTTCCACTACCCATTCAGCCTGTTAGCAAAGAAAAAAAAGAAAATGAAAAATAGTGGTTTTTAAAAAGAGTATAAATATTATTTTATGTAAGAGATTTAGCTTTAATGATTTAAGATATATAAGGTCCCTTTCTTCTCCATATGTGTCGGTCTAGGCTTTCATATGTTTTTAGTTAAGAGTTCTTGATGATTGTTACTCTCGTAATTGCCTCGAACGCAAGAAACCGATGTAGTGTTATATTCATGTACATACATGTATGACTATTGATTAACAATTCGTAGGTTCCTACCCTTATAATATCGACCATACACTAGAATAACTGAATTATTTTCATGTTGTTATAATTTGAGTTGTCAAAAAAAAGTGGAAGATAAATATAATACAAAAAAGATTTTCAAATTCATATGTAAAGAAACCAACAACACCACGAAACAAACCGCATACCGACCAAACGAAAACAGCAGCCTACAAAACCCCAAAGAGGAAAAAAACTAAAGACTGAGCAACGTTAACACAAAAACCATCAAAAATATTCAGAGGCACTTTGGGTATTGGCAGATCTTAGTCTAAATGTGACAGCCGTCGTGGTATTTCTATCAAGTTACGTTGATACGTTATTTCATATTGTTGGAAATTAGGCAAAATCATAGTCAGATAGTTGTGATTGACTCAGAAATAACATGAATGTGATATCATTCTGTTTACTTATCTATATGCTTATCTTCCAGTCGGGTTGAAGAAATTACTGTAATAAAAACATAGAGATAACGTTAATATACCTCAGTAGAAGATCGTAGCAGTATTAAGCAAACCCTTTCCGAATTTCTGGTCCTCAGTGTTCGTCAACTTTGTACTTTATTTTGTCTTTTTAACTTGTTTAATTCGAGAGTCGATGATGAGTCTATGCAAACGAAATGCGCGTCTGGCATGCAATATGTGTTTCCTGTATATTGATGATGAGTAAATCATATATTACACAATCGTAAAACACATCACTGTTATCAGGATCATACCTCTGTAGGTGTTTCTGAGTATTCTTGGATTCTCTCCAGAGATATAATATTGGTTTCTGCATTCGTTGTTAATTTTACCAACCATTCGATGCAATTGGTCACCTGTATTGCATGAAGAAAACGAAAAGTACGATCATACTGGATAACAAGTTTACCTTTGCTTTAACGAATTACACACACATAATGATATAATGCTAAAAATATACGTGAAGTCATTTCAGAACACACACACACACATACATAAAAACACACAAGATGGTTGGAAATTCTCGTTAAACGATTGTCATGCAAAA
Source organism: Mytilus trossulus (assembly GCF_036588685.1). Lineage (NCBI taxonomy): Eukaryota > Metazoa > Mollusca > Bivalvia > Mytilida > Mytilidae > Mytilus > Mytilus trossulus. Next base: position 2,583,872 of record NC_086379.1, on the reverse strand, counting down.
CGTGGCATGTCAAAGACCCTATCAAAATTTGAAGCATATTTTTTTTACAAGTATATAGTTTCTTAAATGTCTCATAAGTCGCAATTTCCTTTTTTTCCTTCCTGTGCCACCACCCCAACTGAAACTTTTGTTAATCACACACCATATTAGAAATGATAGGAAAGTTACAAAAATATGTTTCTGGTATTTTTTGCGTTGCTTCATCCTATTATCAGTATTGTAGTTTGAAGACTGTTTCTATGGCAACGGACATTTATATCTTGTTTTCAAATTAATGATTTATCTGACTCTTAAATGGTAACTTTTACTTACATTCAAAGCATACGTAATAGCCAAACCAACTATCCCTGGAGAGATATCATCCTTATTTACTACAACTAGCAAGCAAACACACAACACTATAATGCTTCCTAACCAGTCTAGTCGGATGTGTAACCATCTGTTCAGGAAGAAACAGAATAAAATATCTATTTAATGCTATGACGATGTCGTATGTAAAATGAAGTCATGCGCATAATAATGAGGATTCTACCACAAACTAGAAAAATCTATACAATGATACTGTTACTAATGTGTAATGTTTTATCTGTTTGTAAACGCTGCTGACAAAATTTGTTTTGCAATGTGTTTGTAGTGTTTTTATTTAATATTAAAATTGAGAATGAAAATGGGGAATATGTCAAAGAGACAAGAACCCGACTATAGACAGATAGAAAAAAACAACAACAACAGAAGGTCACCAACAGGTCTTCAATGTAGCGAGAAATACCCGCACCCGGAGTCGTCGTTTAGCTGGCCCCTTAAAAAATATATACTAGTTCAGTGATAATGAACGCCATACTAATTTCCAAATTGTACACAAGAAACAAAAATAAAATAATGCAAGACTAAAAAAGGCCAGAGGCTCCTGACTAAGGACAGGCGCAACAATGCGGCGGGGTTAAACATGTTTGTGAGATCTCAACCCTCCCCCTATACCTCTAGCCAATGTAGAAAAGTAAACGCATAACAATGCGCACATTAAAATTCAGTTCAAGAGAAGTCCGAGTCTGATGTCAGAAGATGTAACCAAAGAAAATAAACAAAATGACAATAATACATAAATAACAACAGACTACTAACAGTTAACTGACATGCCAGCTCCAAACTTCAATTAAACTGACTGAAAGATTATGATTTCATCATATGAACATCAGGCACAATCCTTCCCGTTAGGGGTTTAGTATCATACCATCATAACATATATAAGAACATAATCCGTGTCATGCCATAACTGGTTTTTGAATAAATGTGTTTAGTTTCGATTCAAAGACCCTATAAGTGAATCAATATTAACGGCAAAATATGCATTCTTTAATGACCTGACAGCAGTATCGTAACTATATCCCTTCTTAATAAGTCTATTCAAAGGTTTTGTTAGTTTCTGAGGTGAATACTGACACCTTAGTGCTTTATAAAGAATATTTCCATAAAATAATGGATGTGAAATACCTGAACGTATAAGAAGTCTGCATGTTGACCTATATTTGCGAATGATGTCCTTATACCGGTGGTAAAATTTAGTAAATGTTTTGACTAGTTTGTGATATCGAAAACCCTGGTGTAATAAATTTTCAGTAATACATAAATTTCTCTCGTTAAAATCTAAAACATTGTAACATACACGAGCGAATCTTACAAGTTGAGATATATAAACACCGTAAGATGGCGACAAGGGAACGTCACCATCTAAAAATGGATTATTAACGATTGGAAATGAAAAATCATCTCTTTTATCATAAATTTAAGTAGTCAGCTTTCCGTTAGTGATATAGATATCAAGATCGAGGAAAGGGTAGTGGTCATTGTTAGTATTAGCTTTATTTAAAGTAAGTTCAATAGGATAAATTTCTTTAATATACATACTGAATTGTATTATTGTTATGTATTAATCTTGCATTATTTTATTTTGGTTTCTTGTGTACAATTTGGAAATTAGTATGGCGTTAATTATCACTGAACTAGTATATATTTGTTTAGGGGTCAACTGAAGGACGCCTCCGGGTGCGGGAATTTCTCGGTACATTGAAGACCTGTTGGTGACCTTCTGCTGTTGTTTTTGTCTTTGTTCGGGTTGATGTCTCTTTGACACATTCCCCATTTCCATTCTCAGTTTTATTTTTATACTGAAGTCGTCATTATTGAGAGCCAAAATATCATCCAAATATCTAAAAGTATTATTAAATTTGTTTATAAGATGTTGTTTCGATGGGTCTTTGCTTATTTTTGTCATAAATTGTAACTCATAGCATTTTATTGCTTCATTATGATAATTTCATGCAATATAAAACAGTACAAAATCTACAAGATAAAATTCTGCCCCCAATCAAATCTCTGTTCGCCGTAATATCAATCTAATTTGGTACCAATGACAAGAAAATTTTGGTGTCGGATAAACATGTTTCGGTTCAGAATGACCTGTCGTAAATAATATTTTGTAACAAAAAGATGACAAAAATAATAACAGATCAGCTATGACGATAAAACAATTAAGCTACATTTTACAATGTAGTATACGTATGACCAAAACAAATGTATTATACGGCCACAATGTCTAATGGAAAAACAAAAGTTAGTTACCAAAGGTACCAGGCTTATAATTTTATACGCCAGACGGGCGTGTCGGCAACATAAGACTCCTCAGAGACACTTAGATCAAAATAAGTAGAAATCCAAACAAGTAGAAAGTTTATAAGCATTGCGGACTACTTACTTTTCAACTGATCGTGCAAGAGAACGACGAGTATTGAGTTCATCAAATCGACGTGCTGATTCAGTCATAAATCGTTTCTCCTGTTGAAAGGCCCGAATTGTGGAACATCCAGAAATGGTTTCTCCAAAATGTGAAAATATAGGGGATCGAGCTGAAGATGCCATCGTCCTTAGTTGTCGAGATGTTGAAACGTACAAGCGCTGAAAATATATCATGGAGTCTTAATTATAGGGAAGCAGTGAAAGCAGATACTATGAATTTTGTAATTACATAGCTATTAAAACAAAACGTAGAGGGTGTTATCATAACAAATATGTAATGTTACGCTGCAGATTACGTTTTTTTTCTACACCGAATCCAATAGGTTCGAAAAAAGGTTAATCATTTGTAAATTATCAAGTTTATGATAAAGTACTGTTATTTAGCACATACGACGATAAACCAAATAACTAGTAAAGAAAAAAAGAAGAACTTCAGTATATAAGCTTATGTGGTTGGCCACAGTAGTTCAATTGAAGCTTTATCATAAACAATCATTTACCTGTAAGGCGAAATACACAACGGTGACTGGAAGCATTACAAATAAGAACTGAGGTGTCCCGGTGCTAATGATGACTGTATTACACAAAACTAATAACAGACATATGACCACGTCTTTAAACTGGTAGATCAGTTCGTCGTCTATAGTTTCTATATCCTTCGAGAACCGGTTTACAATCCTGCCTACCGGTGTGGTATCAAAGAAACTCATTGGTGATCTCAAGATGTTACGTAACAAATCTTTATGGAGTTTTCTAGTAGCCTTTATCAGTCCATAAGTAACAAAGGTTTCCGTAATAAAAATTGACACACCTGGATAAGAAAGGGCAAGTATAATATTCAGTGTCGAATAAGGGGATGTACTCCAAAATAATATTACACGAAAGCCAATGTTGTCTGGTTATCGATAAATTATACATTATTATTCCAATATTTAAGCACCGTTGAAGCGAATTCCGACAATAACTGTCTCCTGAGTGGTGCTTGAGCCAAACATATTATAATTTAAAAATCCTTTTTTAAGTTAATAGTTTTGAAGTGTAGAACATCTTTTAATTGTAGTTATTTGAATGCGTATTCCTTCCTGATTTCTTTACAAACAATGAAATGTCTAGTACAGAAACTAATCATAGATTCATGTACCAATATTAAACTTTTATACGCCAGACAGTTGTTTTGTTTGTTAAAGACACATTGGTAACATGTGAATAAAGAGTTGAAAAGAAAGTTAAATGTAACCAATTATGCTTATGTCAAGTAAACGTGGTCCGAAAAGAAGGACGTAACCCTTCAAAATCAGTACTTTACTTTTTCCCTATTGAGTACTTGTATAAACCTCCTAAAAATAAAGGGTGAAACTTCTCAGTAACACATATTATGATAAATAGTACCATTGATACGGAATAACATGTTTCTGATATTCCAATTACCTCTAAAAAGTCCTATAGCTCCATAAATTCCAAGTCTCATGTTTCTTTGAGTTTCATTATCTGTTCCGTTTGTATGATCTTGTGTCCATTTACTAAGCCATACATCTAAATACATCTCCGCAACTTCATGAACCATATTCATTGTTAATATAACTATTACAATCTTAAAGCCAACAGCTCTTGCATAGGTCATAATCACGCTTAATTTTACCTGGAATGAATACAAACATTGTTTTTCAAAACCCTCTCACTACTACAACTCCTGAGAATTAATGTTAAAGATGAAAAACATTTATACGAATCAATTCCTAAGTAACATTATCATTCTTATCACATTGTGTGATAAACATATTACTGTAGACTCATTTGTTTTCATGAGTACCAATTTTCGTCGATATCGGATTTCGAGGTTTTTTCAAAATTTCTATTACCAATGTTATTTCAACAGATCGGGTGGAGCTTCCGTTTTGATTTGCACATGGGCAGTTAATTAGGAGATGTGTGAGATAAATATGAATTCCGTTATAATTATTAATGATTTCTAATCACCTATCAGTGTACGATATGCAACGAATAACAGCTTTGACCTTACATGGATTGTGCTATCATTTGTAATGTCTCTACCTGTCAGATAGCGTGTTTCAATATTTTTTTTTATCATTGTCTGTAACATGCATAAACTTTTTGTGTTTCAAAGTTTCTAAATCAGAAAAGTGCGTAAATTCCGAAGCAGACAACTAATAGAGTGTTATTTTCTCATTGAATACATTACATATATCATTAAAAATGTCACGCTTAACTACTTGATTTATAGATTATCGATGATCGTCTCAACGAGATGGATTTTTTTCGCTTGAACCGGTACGGTGAAAGCGAAAAAAGCAAACGAGTTGAGATAACCACTGGTAATCTGTTTCTCGCTATTTCACCTATAACCCCATTGTCAATTTCATGTCAATTTCATTAGCAACCTCAACGTGCGTCCTAAGTTTCTAGCGATAATTTTCCTTCTCAAGCGAATATCATGATATGAAAATTTATCTTTTTGTAAGCATGGTTTTTATTGAAATATGATGTATATGACAATATAGTAATAAGTTCTCCATACCGATCCTGACTCTGTATTCTCATCCTGTACCAATGTATTATGCAACAAAACTTCTGACGACTCGCTCTCACATGAAGTCTGTCGTGACATCTGTCGTGACATCTGTCTGGCTATTGGTATATTTGAATTATCACTTATACTGTGTACAATATCTGAATGTGTACTGAAATGATTTATAGAGTTATAATTATCTATTTAGAATTCCATTTATTTTGAAAGTAGAATATGCATATGTGGTAAAATGAAATACATATATATACAAGTTTCGACACACGCTGTCACATTTGTTAACATAGTACTGTTTTTGATAATCGACCGCAATAAAGTGTATAAATGAATACAATACACACATTGTTATCAAGATGACAGAATTATACGCGACTGTGATACATGTGGTAAGTTGCGCTAGCTATAAAACCAGGTTCAACCCATCATTGTATACATAAGATAATGCCTATTCCAGGTTGGGAATATAAGAGTTTTTATCATTTCGTTTGAACTTCTGATTGTGCCATTTCATCAGGGACTTTTCGTTCAGGTAAATTTAAAAAAAAATATATTACAATGTGTTGGATTGTCGGTAGAATTGTCGATATCTGAATTTGTTTGTTATTTTATAATTGTTTTTGACATTGCTGTGGGTTGATTTTTCTTATTTAATATCGCTTATTGAATACTAGAATCATCAATTGCACATGTGGTGCATAGACATAAATTTGTACGCTGGCATCGGCTGTTTACTTACCTATGGATGATTGTCTCGTCAGTTGTGGGGATTCTTTCTAATGGTCTGTGCGAAACTAAGAAAGAAAAAAGCCCAAAAAAGTTTGTTTTACTTTTAAAGTATCTATTAAAACTACATTGACAACCGTTGTATGCTGATTGATATGAAACTAATATGGGAAATTTTAGTTATTTTTTTTGGCAAAAAGTAAAAACTTCGAACAATTTCTGAATTTTCTGAAATATTTCAGACATCCATGTCAAATTTACGCTGCCGTTATTACTCAAACAATTCATGGATGCTACATTCAATTTCAAGAACAAATAAATCACATTTCAGAACTTATTTGTTTTAAGTGTTTATCTAAATCTATAACAAACGAGATGCTTTCAACTTTGTGATCTTGTTAACAATAAGATATACTCTGTAATATATGTAATAGCGAATTGCTGTTTTGTTTATGTTTTGTGAGTCTTTCTTAAAACAGCTATAGTTGTTAATGTTTGCGTCATTTTGGTCTTTTATGGATAGTTGTCTCACTGGCAATCATACCACATCTTCTTTTTTTATATAAAACGACGGGTGCTACATGTGGAGCAGGATCTCATGTTCCTTCCAGAGCACATGAGATCACCCTATGTTTTAAGTTGGGTTCGTGTTGCTCAGTCTTTATTTTACTATTTTGTTTCTTATGTACTATTATTTGTTTGATTGTTTTTTTTTTGTTTTTAGCCATGGCGTTTTCAGTTGATTTTCGACGTTATAAGTTTGACTGTTCATCTGTTATCTTTTGGCCCTCTATCATAGTGATTAAGATTATATAACGATGTTTACTATCGTACTCCAGTTTTTGACGTTTTACGTAGAATGTCTCGCTTGTTTTGTTGGGGTTATTTTTGCTCATTTTGTTGTTGTCAATACTAAGTATAAAGAAATGTGTTGCGACTGTCATATATACTAGTGAGAGGTTTAGCAAGCTATAAAACCTAGTCTATTTTATCATTTGTTTTTTACAGAAGGAAATGTCCGTATAAAGTCAGGTAAATGGCTCGGGTTTTTTTTATTAGGTCTTTCCACTTTTCCGTGGAAAGACCTATTGGTTTTCTTCTGATTATTATTATTATTAGGTCTTTCCACTTTTCTGTGGAAAGACCTATTGTTTTTCTTCTGATTATTTTTTTTTTTTTTTTTTTTTTTTCTTCCGCCTAATTTTGTTCTTGCGATAAACATTTGTTTCGCAATATGTCGCTTAGATATTTTGTATATGATATCGAACAGTTTATGCGCTTTTGAAATTTACCCTGCGTAAATAAATACTTTTCTTTGTAGGAGTTATCTCCCCAAACACTGTTTTCCTTGTTAGCGCATCTCCTTCGCAACCGTAAAAGATTATGACAAATTTATTTTACAAAATTGCTCGTTATATCCTTCGCATGATTTGTCCTATTTTGACCGAAGCGATATGACCGCTCCATATGAGAGTTATTTCCCCTTATGCATCTGATATAAGTGATATGAATTTCTATCTTATAAATCATAAGTGATAGAGACCTAGGATCTTTTGATTTGAGGTCCTTGGTCCAAAAAAATGAAAATTAGGTCAAGGTCAAAGGTCAAGGTCATATTCTGATATTTGAATTTGGCTTATTTTCACTTATATCCAAAGACTGTATAAGATATCAACAAATTATTTTTACTAAATTGTTAGTTGCGACATGTCGTAAGATGGAAATTTTGATTGCAAGCGTACGTTGAATGTAAAAGGGAGTTTTCTCCCCTCTTGTATGTAAAAATACGTGTTTGGTGATATAACTCATTAACTAAATATAATTAAGACCTATGGTCTTTTGATTTGAGGTCCTTGGTTTATGACCTTGAAATTGATCTCAAGGTCATAGCTTAATTTGACGTTCTAGATTTTGACCTTTGCTTTTATTCTATATGTATACATGATAAAGATATACAACTTTTAGAAAAAGGTATCAAACCATTTAACCTTGAAAAAAAACAACCGGAAGTGACCTTTTGTAAACCGGAAGTAGCCATTTTTTGTACTTTATTACTATAAAAGTATATAGAACCAGATATTTTTGGAATAAGTGTCAAGTAAATATTCAAATATAATCGGAAGTAACATTTTTCAAACCGGAAGTAACAAATTATCTCCCTTATTTAAAAAAAATGTATGGAAACAATATATTTTTGGAATCAGTTTACTAGGAGCTATCATTTGACAATTGAAATGACATTTTAAACTTAGTTTAACAACTTTTCATATCAAAATACATTGTTTTGATGGAAAGACCTTCAATTGTTCTCTGAACAATTGGTTTTTAATTATTATTTTTTTTCTTCCGCCAACTTTTTGTTCCTTCGCAATTTTTTTGTTTCGCAAGATGTCGCTTAGATATATGGTATATGATATCGAACACTTAATACACTTTTGAAACTGACACCGTGTAACCAAAATCTTTTCAATGTAAGAGTTATCTCCCCGAACACTGTTTTTCTTGTGATCGCTTAATATTTACAACCGTATAAGAAACCGACAAATTTATTTTACCAAATTGCTCGTTATATCCTCAGGATAATTTGCTTTGTTTTGACTGAAGCTATCCGGAGACTCCATATGAGAGTTATTTCCCCTTTTATATTTGATATAAGTGATATGCATTTTTAACTGGAAAACCATAAGTGTTAGAGGCCTAGGGTCTTTTGTTTTGAGGTCCTTGGTCCAAAAAATTGAAAATGAGGTCAAGGTCAAAGGTCAAGGTCATGATCAAAATTTTGATTTTGGCTTGTTATCTCTTATTTTCAGAAATCATATAAGATATTGACAAAATATTTTCATAAAATTGTTAGTTACGACATGTAGTAACACATACATTTTAGTCGAAAGGGTACGTAGACATTTGACGTGAGTTTTCCCCCTTTTTATATCTAATATCATATGTATGGTAATATAACTCATAAACAATATAAAGTAGAGGACTAAAGTCTTTTGATTTGAGGTCCTTGGTTGATGACCTTGAAATTGAGCTCAAGGTCATTGGCAAAATTAACGTTCTAGATTTTGACCTTTGCTTTTACCTCATATGTATACATGATAAAGACATGGGACTTTTTGCAATAGGTTGCAAGCAATGTGACCTTGTAAAAGCCAACCGGAAGTGACCTTTTGTTTACCGGAAGTAGCTATTTTTTGTTCTAAATAAATGTAAAAGTATATAGAACCATATATTTTTGGAATCAGTGTCAATTAAACTATCAAACTATACCGGAAATTACGTCGTTTGAACCGGAAGTTAACAATTATCTCCCTTATCTATATCTTTTTCCATAGAAACCATACATTTTTGGAATCAACGTTCAATAAGCTGTCATTTGACGGTTCAATTGACATTTAAAACCAAATTTTTAATATTTTCATATAAAAAAAGATCCTTACTGGTGGAAAGACCATCAATGGTTCTCTGAACAATTGGTTTTTAATTTCTTTTGATATGTTTCTGCTTTAAATGCAGCCAATTTTGAAACGACTTAACGAATTCATGTTGATTTTCTTTTTGCGTTTTTGTTGTTATTTTACTTTTTATATATCTGAGGTAATACCAATACGTTCGTGCATGCTGAAATGTTACGGCTCAATAGACAAATTGGTTTTACATCCACACAACAGCACCAACAAAGGTTTAAAATCAACGACTGGAATTAACTGATATGATAATTTGCAAACTACTAGTGACTTAATTTACCTATGTTTTGTTCATCATCAGAACTCAGTTCTTCCGCCAAATAATTTTTCATGAATCCTGCAAAAGATCCATCGTGTTCAGTGAGTTCATCGAATGATCCTATTTCTCCGATTCGGCCATCTACTATTGTTATGATGATGTCGACTTTCCGTATGTAATTTAGGCCATGCGTAACAAGTATTCTTGTCTAAATAAATAGGACATCATTCATAGTGTTATCATGGTTTTAATGAATATCATATAAGTTACAGTTTCTCTATTCTTCGTAAAGAGAAATATTATCTTGGAGTGAACACATACTTTCTATGAAATGACTACAATAAAATGAACATCACCATAAACACATGTATATAGAGGTAATCTGAAAAAATAAGTAAACTCAACCCTGCCTAACGTTTCCGTGTTTAGGTATACCGGTCGTATAGTACAGATTAAATACTGCATCCTTTTTGATATAACTAAATACTAGTTTCATTTGATTATCTGCCATGTCTTATCGCATAGCAGGATTACAATAATTGTAATTGTTCGTATCAATTGTAAATGTAAGTTAGAGCAAACGAATATAATGGTATTCGAAGAATGATATGCCTTGTCCCCGTTTTTCAAATGATTCATTGGACGTTTGAAGTCTATATTAGTTCTCATCTGAGCACGTTGGTGGAAATATCTTTTACATATCCAGAAGGTATTTGAGTATAAAAAGAAAAAGTTCAAAACATAATTAACTTTACAATAAATAAAAACGGAACGTAGCTTTACAAAAAATGAATTAATTCGGAAGACAATTTAGAAAATAAATCATCGGATACAAAACCCAAATTATATCAAATATATAAAACAATTGTGTATGCTAATTCCTTCCGGAGAAAATTGTATCAATTCCAAAATTAAAGGGTTTCTTTCAAGGTTTTGTCGAAAGAAAAGAGTAAAATTACAAAATATACTGAACTCCGATGAAAATTCAAAACGTACAGTCCCTAATCAAATGTCAAAATCGAATGATAAAACACATCAAACTAATGGACAACAAGTGTCATATTCTCGACTTGACACAGGTATTTTCAAATGTAGAAAATGGTTGAATGAAGCTGTCTTTAAGCGCTAACCCTTTCACTTGTATGACAGTAGCATCAAATTCCGAATTTTCTTCGACTTATTTATTAATTTGTTATCAATTGCCTCTTTGAAGAAGACGTCCGGCACTTAGAAACCAGACAGACGAAACATATTTAATATACGTAGACATTTAGATAAACATATACCTTTTCTTTTAAAAGCCCATTTGAGCCTATGATTTCATCAAAAATGTGTTTGCCAACATGGGCATCAACAGCACTTAAAGAATCGTCAAGTAAATATATGTCAGCATTCTGATACACAGCACGGGCCAAACTGACTCTTTGCTTTTGTCCACCACTTAAATTTATGCCCTATATATGAAATGAAATGTAAAAAAAACAGATCTATTATATTTGTTTTAAATATCTGGGCGTCACTTGTAAGTCTTGTGTGGACGAAACGCACCTTTGGTGTATTAAACTTTAAACCGGGTGCCTTTTGGTAGCTTTTATTCGTGTGTTTCTTTGTCCAATTTGTCTTGTAGTCCTGTAATGTTGTGTTGTCATTTAATGTTATATTTATCTTTGCATTAAATGGGGGAGGGGTTGTCATGCCACAAAACCAGATTCAACCCACCATATTTTTCTTTAAAAAATGTTCTGTACAAAGTCAGGAATATGGATATTGTTATATTATAGTTCGCATAACTTCACCATGAAAGCAACTGTTGAAATATTCGAATAAATTTCATATAAATCCCTCACATGCTTCAATTCCATTACATGATTATTGTTAGGTGTAAGGCAATGTTATGTGTGGAAGGGCTTAATTTGAAGTGTAATTGTTTATTTTTACAATTTGAGATTCGAATGGAAAGTTGTCTCATTGACACTCATACCACATCCTCTTATTTCTGTTTGAACATGTTGAAATAGAATGACATTATAATAGCATGTTCAGAATAATTTTCACTTATCCTCATGAATCTCTACATTTACATGAATATAATCCTGGTATCTTTAATAACTATTATGAAACAAAATTACCTTTTCACCAATTTCTGTTTGGTCTCCTCCGGGTAACATTTCTAAGTCTTTTCTAAGAGCTGATGCATCTAAAATATATTCGTACTTCTTCTTGTCCAGGTCTTCTCCGAAAAGAATGTTTTGTTGTAAACTTGTATTCATTATCCATGGCTGTTGAGCAACATATGCAATCGAACCCTGAATTGAGTATTACCCAGTTTAGTTGTGCGGACATTTCATGATAAAGGTTGATTATAAAAAAAATCTTCAAATTATTACTTGCATTTACATACTATACGAAGCTATATTTGGGCAGTTAACAATTGGAAAGATGAAAATATTCTTGTTAAGATATATGTTTCTGCGGCTCTTTTAACAAAAACCATCTACAGGGTAAAAATACTCATCAGTCACACATATCAGAATAACTAATAAGAATATTTTGGTAAAAGAGACATAGACCTTCTAATTTCTAGTTTATACAAGCTACATAAAACCGAACAAGAGGTCTTGAATAAGTTATTTAGAAATCAGTCGTTTACCTTAATATTAACTTTTGCTGTTGTTGATTCCATTTCACCTAGTATGGCTGACAACAACGAGGATTTTCCTGCTCCAACAGAACCAACTATTGCTACAAGTGATCCTTCTGGTATTTTGAACGTAATGCTAGAAAAGAGTATTATAAGAAAATAATATTATTGGAAACAAATATTGGTCTAATTTAAGATTTTTATGAATTAACATTTATTTTAATGATGGTAAATGATGCAACAAGAAACCTTACTAGGGGAACAATATAATAACAAAATCAAAACTTCATTCCACAGCCAAAACAAAAGGAATCGAGGAACGAAGGATATAACGAAAGACAAGTTTCAATAGATTGAGAATGTGCCCCAATTGACACAGATGATGCCCCCGCTTACATAAAACATAATATAGGGACAAAACTCAAGAACGATCAAAATGATGCTACTCAAATTTGTGCTTAAGCTGAGTGGTGTGGTAGTTAGTATAGTGTATATAATTCATAATGTTTGGTTAGGTCCAACTTCAGTTACAGAACGGAAACTAATATTTTGCAATTTTTAGGTTTATAAAAGGGCTTAACTCTAGAACCGTTAAAAGTGACGCTACAAAAATTCAAATTTGACCTGTATTTTGTGATATTAAGCACCGTATTTTATATTTCATTTCATTAGCTTATAAGTAAGTAGACGGAATTAAAAATTATGCATTTGTTTCTTTTATAAAGGGCATAATTGTAGAACAGTGAAAATGACGCCACAAAAATTCCAACTTGATCTGAGTTTTGTGGTAGTAAGCAGTGTGTTTAAGTCTCATAGTATTTGGTTGAGGCAAACAAGCGGTAGAGAACGGAAACAAATTTTGGAACGTACTTACGTACATACATACGGACAAGGGTAAAACTTAATGCCCCCTCTGCTACTGCAGTCGCACAAAACAAGTACACTTGAAACGAAAACTATATACCAGGGCGAAGAAGGATGAATGAACTAACATAAGCAATAATTAACCTTCTTTAATTCATCATACCACTAGTACGCTTAAATTATAAAAGGGGAAGGGCAATACTAAATGTGCTCTGGAAGGAATAAGCAAAATAACGAATAAACTCACTCTTTCAAAGTTGGTTCCATGGTTGTATTCCAAATAAATGTTCCATCTTCAACTGTTATTCCATATTCTAGAAGAGTAAAACAGGTCTCAAATCTTCGTGTTAAAATCTTATTTAGAGCCCAGAAAACTCAGCCAAATAGGCATGCTTTGATATGTAATATAATCGATACTTCGTCGAATATAAGAAGTTCGAGATAATGAACATTTTTAGCTTTGTTGTTTTTTTTTCAGCAAGGCTACAATTCCTTGCAAAACAGATATACATACAATACCAAAAAGGATAGAAAAAGTCAATTAAAACATATCAGAAGGAGTTTTTACTACATGTATGTTAATTACATTAGTTAGCAGTCTCTGTTTCAGTGATGACTGAGATTGAGTGACAGATTTTGGATATTCGAATACTTTGGCCTCGAATATTATTGAAGAGGCGTTCCATATCGAGTCGTTATATATATTTACATATTGAATTTGTTAAATTTTCCAAAAACAGGAAAAAACTTTATAATTTATAACACAACTTTATACAGATATATGTCTTTGTTAATCGAAGATGGCCTTAAATGCTTATGACGGGTTTTGTTAAATTGATAATATTCTAAATGTAGTATACAAATGTAGCTACCAATTGTTTGACCAACCTGAATCAATGTTTCTTGTTATTATACTGGTATCCAGTTCTTCGTTATTCAGAAAGTCTTGTATCCTTTTTAAAGAAACAGCTGTCTAAAAAAATCTGTCAGCGTCATTATTTGCATTATTAGTATTCTAAATGTCATATTGTCAAACATTAAGCCCAATATTTTCTTAAAGTAAAAAGATGGAAATACATAAGAACGCACCAAAACAATAAGCTGTTGAAAAACATACAAGACCAAAGTTAAAAAGAAAATAATGTAAAATTTACACGAATCTGGACAATGTCTTGAACAGAGTCAGTAATATTGCAATTGTTATCTAATAGTCCGTTTTTATGTATAATGGCTGGGTTTTTATAGTTACTGGTCAGTGTTTCTGTTATTATGTTGGTTTCCTTCTTTGTGTTTTTGTTTATCATTTTTGCTAATGTGCTTTGTCTATATGCATACCTTTTCTGTTTTTGTCATGTTTATTTATTATGTTTGTTTGTTTTGTTCACACATCGTTGTACATATAATGGAACTTAATGCAGTTGTCATACATGTAAGAGGTTAAGATAACTATAAAACCAGGTTGAATTCACTAATTTCTTTATAAGAAAATGCCTGTACGATTCGTGAAATGTGTTTGATTATGCAGATTTCGTTGTTAATTTTCTTCGAAGTTTGATATTTTTATAATTTTACTAATATCCCTCATAGTTGATGTTTACGTCCTCGGTTTTTGTTTCTAACCCTGTTGCCTTAAATTATCTGTATTAATGTATGTAATAATAATTTCTTACCTGGATAAAATAGTTGATCACGTGTGGTAGAAGATGCAGTGAATATTGAAGTACATTGAACAGTGATAGAGATACAAACACCTTCTCTGCTGACATGACATTATTGGCATCAATCAAAACGTAAGCTCCGAATGTGCACAACGATATCTGCAACAAATAAAGCAAATAATGAGAATTCAACATGTTCTATATATTTGTTTTAAATATTTATTGTAATCGTGCAAACTTACATTGCAGATTTGTAATCAGATTGAATTAATGTGATTGCTGGTCAATCCTAAAAAATAAAAAAAATAAACATTATACATGTTATAAGAAAACCAACATCCTATGTTTAACTATTAGCCATCAAGTGCTCAAAACGATAAGATTTAGAATGTTTAAAGCAAATACAAAACTTATGAGCATATTTTTTTATACTAACATACGAAAACATATATTACAGACGGACGGGAATGAATTTCAGAAGTTTGTGAACATTTACTGCGTTTCCTTATCATTGAGATAGTTGAGACAGAACAATATGAGAAAATACTGTACATATCAGTTCCAAAGGGCTTGATCTTTCAGATCGTCACGATTGCATTTTAAATTCCTAGATTCATTTAAAGGTCAAACAGTTTATGCTCAAAATTAAGTATGTTCGCTACTCCTTTTCAAAATAACAAGCTCTTTCAAATACTGAACGGCATGGTATGCTATGTTTAAATGAGTACAAACGTGAGTTATTATTATAATTCAGTTGGCTGTCAGTGCAGCATATAACTATATGTGGAATTATACCCCATGGTAAAATTATTGACCAGTTATCAAATAACCTCGATTCAAATAAACTTATGCTCACCGTTCAGCATTGTCGTGACCCTACTTTTCTGATATCAATAGAACATAGAGTGAATAAAAAACTATTTAATATCTAAATACCATGAAAGGCGTCGTTGCCCATATCACATGCATCCAATTCTGAATTCCTTTTCGTCCTGCTAGTATATGAAGTTCTTGGTCTCGAATTTCTAAAATGCGCTTCTCAAAACATTCCTCCCATGCATACATCTTTAAAACCTAAGTGAAATAACATAATGAATGTATCCCTGTATTGTTTGTTTCAGTTTTCTAATTAAATTTTATAGTAGAACATAATATAACTGACATCACGGTTCTTTGTGACAAAGACCTCGGTCGCGGAGTTGCATACTTTGTTGAACTGCAGTGCACTAGCAATGAAACACTGAGGTTGTGAAATCAAATTCTGCACGTGGCAAGTGTAACTGATTCCGAATTCGTATTGACAACGCAAGCATTGTCAGTTGTTTGCATACCGCTGTTTGGTTCTTTTCTGCGGCACTCTGTCTTCCTCCACCAGTAAAAGCTGACCGCTTTAACGTAGAACAAAAGTGATAAAAGTAGCTTTTAACAACAATATACTCATCATTAAATCATTATTTTTTGCGACGTATTTTAAGGCCATGTCGTTATGTTATCCGTGCTTGGATTAACAAAGGCATAAAGCTGCAGGTACTAATCCTGAGTAACTAGCTTCCATCTATGCACGAAAGAATAACACATAGGGGAACATAATAAGCGACGTTTCTTCATGGTATATATTGATGCACATTCATGATTCATGTATAGTACAATTCTGGTATCAATTTTATAATAAAATTCATTTACAATTTCTGCAATCATGGCTCCTGTACAATAATATATCAATCTGTGATACACATATAATTATACTCTTTGAATGAGTTACTTAAAGATGAACAGCCAAACTTATATACTAGTGATAGAATGGAGTAAGTTGTGATGTATTTACGTCATGAATGTCAGGTTGGAATTAACGGAGAGGTAGGAACAGGGGTCCGATTCCTAGAATGGAATGGAATGGTTGTCATTTTCTGTTTTTCAGTGACCTTTTCGATTTCAGTTCATGCTCTTGTATATTCACTTGATGAATCATACAGAAAACAACCGAAGTTTGATCTTTCGACACACTCAGTGTCGGCTCATGTGGGTTTTGTTTCACACCCATTTTTTAAATCTGTTTTTTTTCCAATCAATTTTCTACATTTTAACATAGAAATGATGGTATAATGTTGTTTATAGAAGATTTGTTCGGGTTTTTTTTTGTTATTTTTCTCAAAACTCATTTAAATATTTGCAAATTGCCGATCTCCGTACAAAACTAAAATCTATTTTACAATTAATTCATTTCTGGGAATACCGAAAAATATATAACTATTTTGCATGAAAACGGAAACATTTTAACGAAAATATCAAGAAATAAGCTGTCTGTTACATGTGTTATTCGTACCTTGATTCCATTTAAGACTTCATTCATCTTTTTTATTCTTGCGTCTTTTAAATTCATGCTCTCCAACTGTAAAGAAAATCAAAATTGAATTGAATCAGGAGCTCTACAAGTATCATCCGCTTGCAAATAGTGTATGTTACTGTGATATACCTATTCAGACTATTCTTTTTAAAACATAGACAGAAAGTTGAACTCAGAACTTCTAGGCAAATTAAAGATGCATAGTCTTTCATGAAATGACAACTTCTAAAGCTCAAACACGACAAACGAATGGAAAACCGCTGTCATAGTTTTTTGTAAAGGCAATTCCTTATGTGGAAAATTGACGCTAACAACCTGGTATCATAGCTCTCAGAACCTTTCCCAAATGACAGTCATGAAGAGGTTCCATAATACTTAAAAAAAACAAGAAATCTAATACAAAAGAATGTATCTAGGGACCTGTATCCAAATGACCCCAAGCTTTGAAACAAAAGGTTAAATAACGGAAAGACGGACGAACTGAAGAATGGAAAACAGAAAGACGGAAGGATGGACGGTCTAGGTTAACTCTTAATGCCCTCGTTGCTTTTATCAGGATACATACCAATGACACTTAAACTATACAGACAAAGCACATGAGTAGAGATAAAAGAAAAGAATACAGAAAATTACCATAGCACTTTAGCGAGTAAACATAAATGAATTTTCAAAAACCCAAACAATTTAAATACAAGGGATTTTTTAAAATAATTATAATTATAATCATGAGCTAAATGACAAACAGTGACTACAAAGGAATAAAATTGAGAAAGGAAATGGTGAATGTGTCAAAGCGACAACAACCCTACCATAGAGCAGAAGTCCACATAACGTTATCTTGTCCTAGAGAACGTAAGCCTCAGTCTCTAAATACTTTAATTATTCTTAAACTTACTTGCAAATGTTTTGATTTCCTCATCAATATAAAATTAACTGGTACCAATAATAGTATAATTATGAGCCCAACCAAGACTGAGGGTCCTGCAAAATATGAATTCAAATATATATAAAGTAGAGTCAATATCACTTCATCTGCCATCTATAATTATTGCGCGTATACCGTTTGTTTCAATGATATAAGCATTACATCATACGCAATATACACACCATTTTAAGATAATGTTTTATACGAATTAATTACTACTTTATATGTCCTGGTAAACGTCTCATCGAACTCGTGGTAGCGTGTTCATCTCGAGTGTGGGAGGTCATGAGTTCGAAACACGGCACTTGTCTCACACTAAAGCATCAAACGTTGGTAGTTGGTGTTTCTTCCGCACAGCATGAAGAACAATGAAGTACGCACAAAAACAGGTCGACTCAGAGTCAAAATAACAATGAATAATGTGTCTGGTCAATTAACATTTCTTCCGGGTCCTTTAATTTGGACCGTTACATTATAAACTAGCACGTAACGATTCCTGTTCTACCTGTTGGCGTTGTACAAATCATGGTTAACATTCTATTCTACATAAGAAAAAATATATACAGAGTCAGGAATATACGACGTTCGGTAATTTTGTTATTTTTCTTTAATATTACATTAACTCGCTTTCGTCTGTATATGCATTTAATTTGCCGATGGACGTTAACCATCTCTTCATCATCACTATTTTTAATGTTGTTCCGTTTATACATTTATTTGCCGTAAATTTGCCTACTTCTGGATTTTAGGTTAAGCTATACTTAAACGCATTGTTCACACTTTTTTTAACATACCTAAGGTTTGCCACAGGAAGTAAAAAGATATTGAAAATAAGAGGGGAACGGCCCATACATCATTCACACTCCACATACAATTTCCTATCTTTTCAGCATCAACAGACATCAAGTTGATGATCTCGCCTACAGTAGAATCTTGCTTAGCTGCATTAGTGAGTCTCAGAGTCTAAATATTAAAACAAATGCCATGATTGTATTTTTTCATTAGAACTTACACCATAAATATGATAAAATATTCATTTTCCCAATCCAATAGAGAAAACAAACATTTAGCCACGTGATTGTTAACAGTCGACGACAAAATCTAAAATGCTGATGAATGTCATCATTCGGACTCCTCTATAGATTTTGTAAAAAATCAATCCAAATAAGAATATCATGAATATGTTAGTTAGACAATGTAGGATGTGTTTGTTGGTTTCTTATTTTATCCTATTCATCTTTTATATTTTAAAAAGATACGTCCTCATTTTATATCGTACGCATACTTTCAGTATTACGATTTGATAATTTTATAATGGCTTGAGTGTGCAAGATTTTCACTTACTAGCACAACAAACGTAACGAGACAGTCGTCACCACAGCGCGGCAAATCCCGTCTTTTTCATGATAGTCCTTACTATAGACCGGCAAATACATTTTTCACAAAGGTCGTCACAATAAAGCATCATCTCTCGATTCGTTCAGGACATCCTTCTTTTTGATTGACTCTGCCTGTTTAGCGTTTATTTTTATGCCAAATTCTCCATGAACTTATTGCATATGATCTTTCTTTTAAGCAAGGTTTGATGTATCATATAGTTTATTGTATGAGTTTAGCTCTGAATGTTGACACCTAATACTTTTCAAAGTCAAATTTCACCAACCTTTTTATAAATGGCAGCAGTAAGAGCTACCCAGTTACTCCTTCCTGCTTCTTGTGTTTCATTAATATGAATATTCAAAACAACAGATTTGAATATTGAGACAGAAAACATAAGGATAGCAAGTATGTAACCTTTCCAGATCTCTTCTTTTTCATCTCTTGCTATGCCAATTAGGAGTCTATAATAGTAGATGAGTAATATGACAATTTGATACATCCATTTGATACTTTGTTTTACATTTTATATAACAAATAGAATGCATATAAAACATGTACAACAGGGCGAACTGTTTTATATTGCATACTACTTATACCCTGCTCTACTTTTTTATTACTGTGGATCCACTTATTTTCGTGGATATTATTGTTCTTGGATTGAGATCAAATTATTTCATTTTCAGATTATGCAAATCTATGCATACAGATCCCTCAAAATTTGCAACTCGTTGTATAGTTGAGTTGGTGGTTCACCTGAACCTACGAAACCCATGAAAATTCGTATCCAACAAATATTAATAATAAATCCACAGTAACAGGAAATGGACCAGAATTTCAAAGTGGATGTAAACATGATTTTTAGTTGTATAGCAAGATGTCAAACTTATAAAGTTTTAAAAACATATTATGCTTTTATAATTTCAATTAAAATAAAGATATATAATACATACGAGAATATAAAATACAGAGATGCGGTTTACATTTCTGGTTAACAACTATTCATTTGATAACACCGTGGATAAACTCAGATTTATGTTAGAAGACAGCCTTTAAAAAGTCCATACTATATAGATGTTCCGGACCATATGAGTATTTGGACCATACGCGTATGGTCATGACCATATGGGTATATACTCATATGGTCCGACCATACGCGTATGGTCCGACCGTACGCGTATGGTCGGGGTAATTAACACTCTGTAACAGTTTACTTTTAATACTACTGATCTCTTCATATATGGTATGACCTTTCATTAAAGAGACGCTATAATATATAGGAAATTTTATTATTATAGACAGACAATATTATAATAAAAAGATGAGATAAAAAAAGGAGAAGTTTCACATAGTTGATTTTAGTTAATTGTCAAATTTATAGTAAACGCATTTTGATACCGATGGCCATTACCGATGGTCATTACCGATTTGTTATTACGAGTGAATGGCAATATGTCGACTAAAAAAATGAATTCCAAAAATTCTTAATGAACTGTTACATAAGAAGTCACTGGAAAGTAACATACTTTTACTTTATTTAAGTTGTGTTGTGAATATGGTGTATTGCAGTCATTTTTCGATATTTGAGATCTAGAGCTTCTAACACCGTAGACATCAGAATGGCCAAAGATATCGGTATCACTGTACGCAACGTAAAGAAAGTCCTGTTTTTCACTCGCAAACAAAATGTGTAAATGAAAAGGATCGTGCACAAAATTCTTGCAGATGCAAGTAAGCTATGATACCGTGTGGAAGTGAATGTCATCCAAGTCTACATGTACGAATGTAACTAGCGATGAAAACTAACTATGGCATCAATATTTAATTTTTACGCAGTTTTTGGATTATAAAATAAAAAAATTGTCATGTTTTAAACCATCACTGTTATTTATATAAAGTTTTTGTATCATTAAAACGTTTATATAAATCTAATTTGAAAAAAATATATACCAATATGGTCCAAATACTCATATGGTCCGGCCCGTTAATAACCAAACGAGTATTATACTCATATGGTCCGACCATACGCGTACGGTCGGACCATATGAGTATACGCATATGGTCATGACCATACGCGTATGGTCCAAATACTCATATGGTCCGGAACATAGACAATATACCATAGGTCCAGGTTATGACATAGTTTATTGTTCTCAATCATTATCACACTACCAAATGTGTCTGTTCAACTTTAAGGATGATCGGTAGTTGCTGTCTGTTATAAACATTTTCAGTTTGATTTTTTGCCTATACGGTAAATGCGGTATCAGATTGCTAATTGGCGACATTAAATACATGTTCCATAATATGCTGTTAGATCATTTAAATGTAATGTGACAGTTGTTGTCCATTTGTTTGATAGGGTTTATCATTTGATTTTGCCATTTGATTAGGGACTTTCCGTTTTGAATTTTCCTCTGAGTTCAATATTTTGTGATTTTACTCTTTTCCCCCCTAAATGAGCAAACTCGGTGCTCACCGAACAAAACAAAAAATAAAACCGAAACTTAACTTATCATATAGGGAAGGGTGAACGCGGCTAAATGATACAATAACTTACCTTATCATATAGGGAAAGATGAACTCGACTTAATGATACAATAACTTACCATATTATATAGGGACAGGTGAACGCGGGTAAATGATAAAACCGAAACTTACCTTATCATATAGGGAAAGGTGAACTCGGCCAAATGATACAATAATTTGTAAAAAGCTGACAGCAACACAGCAGGCCCAGATGCTCTTATGACACAACGGAGGAGGTTTGCCTGAACTTTTTTCTCAACAGTAAATGGTGTTGTCTTAATCGTTCGCTTTCCTTGGGATTGTCTCTCTCTAGAAGCAAAAATGTTGAACTCAATTATCCGTATCTATTGTTTTTATTTTTTGGCTGTTAAGTTAGTATTCAAGAATTAGATATACAATTATTTCCCTCTATACAGATACAGATAAACTCAACATTTTCTAATATTTTTATTTAAGTACAATTACTGTCTAACAAACAGATAAATTGATTTCATATGATTCTTTTATATGATATATTACATCCGTTTTTCTTTTACTTTTTCTATGTCGTCCATACTTTCGCTTTTTTCTGCATACATTTCAAGTTAATCAAATCACAAAAGTTTTCAACACACACAGACATACACACACCCATCAATTTTGTTTTTTTTATCGTTTAAATGTTGAATAGCTTGCTTTATGTCAGTAAAATGTCAACTTATAATGTCCCTCCTTTCCTTCAAATGTTGGAACTACTCTGTTATTATAGTTATAAAGTGCATGGTTCCATTATTCATCAATGTATACTTTTTATGTTATCAATAATTTCGCTAATCATTTTGTTTGGTAAAGAATAATAACCTTAAGTATGTATACAAATTGAAATATATTAACATGTTGGTTGACTTCTGTGGTTTAACGCCAATTTCATCAATACACCTTATCGCTAGTACCGGCTGGCCCGGCCGCTTGAACTTTTGACGCACACAACAATCACTTTTCCATTGCGGTGTCAGATATGTTGTATTATGACGTCAAAATATTACGGGAACCTGTGTGCTATCCAGTAATGGCGGACCAATAGCGATAAGGTGTAATTTGAATGATCGCGATGGTCCATTTTTTCTATTGGTCGAGGAAGCCACAGAACTTTCAAAGAATAACAGACAAACTTCGGCAAGAGAGCCATAAAATCTTGTCAATTATAACTTGATTCGAACATACCTGGCATGTGCACGTGCACAGTTTAAACGCACAATCATATTGCGATACGTCACTTGGAGATCACGGAGGTCTAAATGAAGGAAAGTCATGTTTGTAAAAATAATAAGTTTCTAGCGACCAATGTATGTATCCTGTATATTTAAAAAAAAACATAGGTACATTAATGTAGTTATATCTTACCTTGGAGCTTTCTCTACCTCCTCTTCCCAGTACTTATCGAAAATAGGAATGATATTTGTAGATATATGTTCAGGTTTTAAGGGCCATAAATCTGAAGGTTCGATATTATGTTTATATCCATACAGTACAAATCTGTTAAAAAAAATAAATTAGGCATTTATGATGATGATGTTAGAATATACAACGGCAACAAATTCAAAGCAAAACAAAACCAAAAACTAACATCAAATAAATTTTAAAATGTAAACGCCATTTGAATTACTCACTGCGCTGTCTAAATGTGAGTTATGTAGAGGTAAAAATTCTGTCAGAATTTAATCGTCATCATTTTAGATAAAATTGAAAATTAATAATCCACTTGAATTGTCATTTTCAAATGAACCGTTTATAAACAACAATCGATAGGGTGCTCAATCATACAATGCCGAATCTATGGTATTCAACAGGAACAATCGGAAGGTCTCATGTAAATTGTAAATTTATTAATGCTACAAATTACCAATAATAATCAAAATAGATAAAAGTGATTTAACCTTAATTAATGAATGGCTTTTATCTATTTTGAATTTATTGAACCATAAAACTAATTTTTGACTCTTCACATTGAAGAATCCGCGATTATGGTTCAATAAAATGAAAATAAATTATTGTCATTCATTATAAATAAATTTCTATCAAAATCAAGGCTCAAAGATTTTTTTAATTTTAATTAACAATAACAACGTACACACATGTTGGTGTATGAATACACAACGTCAGAGTGGGAGTGTCGCCATCAAAATTGACAACATTGAAAATAAAACTAATCATTTTAACCAATCAGAAGACAGTAAATATCCCAAATGTATTTATTTTAGAATGAACTAAATAAATATATATAAATATATTTGCGTTAATACCATTGCCTTAAATATTCATTCTGTCTGTCCTTATTTATTGTCTTTCCAATGTAGTCCTGTTATTGATCAGCCTTTATCAATCTCAAATATCATTGTTAATCAACAACTTACGGCGTTACCCAGCTCCACGTGAGCCGAGACAAAACAGATGCATTTCTTTCTGGGGAAACGTCTTTGTCTGCTTTACCCTAAAGGAAGGAAAAAGACATGTGTTCACATGTAAGTTTTACACTGAAGGCAGTTAGTTGAAACTAACAAAACTTATGTCGATGGAATTTATCAGGCCATCAGCCATCTATAGCACGTATTCAATGTACACAACTACTATTTTGCTAAACAATGTGAAATGTAGTTTTCCTTTCATTTTCTGTGAATAAAAAGTAAAGTAACAAAAATAACTTACTCCGAGGAAAATTCGAAACTGAAAGTTCGTAATCAAATGGCAAAATCAAAACCTCGAACACATCGTACCAATAGATAATAACTTTCATATAGAATTTAGATAAAACAAAATGTACAGCTTGTTTTTATAATATTCTATAGTTTTAAGTTTGAATTTATATGTTATTAATATATTATGTGTTTAATTACTGCATGTACAATTCTAGCAACGATAGTGCAATGTCTGTGAAACATATAAAATTATAGAGAAGACGTAAAACAAACCTTTTCAAAAGACTGGTTTGTTCCCAGATCCTGTTTTGAACCCAGTATTAGTGGTTCTACTAGGTACACACTTATCAGCACACAATACAGTTTTGTTGTCCACTCTGTTAGTTGTATTTCCCAGTTATTCTGCAATTATATGTAGTACGTGAATATCTGATTGCGAATAGAAGTGCAACTGGCAACATTCGTAGAGTAAAAGTAGAAAAAGGTTTACTGGCAACCTCAACGAATTAGATCGATTCATCTATTTTGCAGATATATTTATTTTTTCCTTTCTTGTAGAAAACAATTCAAAACATATTTTAACTTCCGAAAGTGACCAAAATTACAAAAAAAGCACAAATCAACACAACTATTCAGTATAAATTGGTCCTCTTCAAAGAACGAATATTTACTTATAAATGGTTCTTGAATAGATGAATTATTTGAAATGTGATGGAATTTCGAGAAAATCGTTTATAAACGATAATCAATGAATCCTTACATCAACATTAGTATCTTTCCGTTTATAAAAAATATACGAAAACGAAATTCCCAAACTGCAGAAAAGTCCAAACATTTGGAAACATCTGAAATTTCTCTTTTTCTTCCTCTGTGTTCTATGAGATTCATCTTGTATCAATATCTGTAAAAAAAAAAATGAAGTTTTAACAAAAATTGTGTGATTATGGTTTACGATTTCGGGAACTTGAGCATACATTCAAATGTATCAGATGTCAGAATGCGAGTTGTTAGTATTGCGTTATTGTCTCAAGGCATTATACGTAATTGTATACATACTACGCATTTATTTTCAAGTTTACAGAAGGTTGAATGTTTATAATTTTGACAAGGAAACAACACTTGCATCGTTGTAAATGTAAAGAAATTTGATGCGACTGACATTCAAGTGAGAGGTTTGGCGCTTTAAAGTCAGGTTCAATCTTAAAAGATTGAAGACAGATTAAAAACATCCGTGTCTGTGTGTGTTACATTTTAATGTTGTTTCGTTGTTCTCCTCTTATATTTAATGCGTTTCCCTCGGTTTTGGTTTGTTGCCCCGATTTTGTTTTTTGTCCATAGATTTATGGGTTTTGAATAGCGGTATACTACTGTTGCCGTTATTAACAATGTGCCTGTTGTGTGATGCTATAAATAAAACAATACTAGAATATAACAATCGAGAATGCAGAATTGAACATATAAAGCAATTGTGCTTTGAACATGATGAGTTAGTAGTTTTATACCAATAGTTGAAAGACAGATTAAAAAAGCATTTTTATGGTGTCTGTTGTATGATACTATCATAAAAATGTATATAGGACTCATAAACGATTCTAACATGAAGATTTTAGGGTGACGACTCTGTATTAAAAAGTCCTTATAATTCCGGAATGTGAAGTATTGGTACAGTTTGTTATTCTGCTTAACAACTTTGGCTCATAGTTTTGTTTATCTCTTTGTCGTTTTTCAAAGGCTGATTGGCCACATCTTGTTTTATTGACGTTTATCTAAAATTCACTTTTATTTATTAACATTGGGTAGAGCTAATCAAAAGAGTTCATACCGTTGTCAAAACTATACTAATTGATAAAATAAAACCATCAGGAGACTTTTCTCCAAACAAAACGTCATGAATATCTCTCAGTCCAATTGATAAGCTTAGTACGCCTAATAGTGTGATGAATATTGCTAAAATCTGAAAGAAAGAATAACTAATTTGGAGTTTATTTCTTTTATTCTTAGTTTTTTTTTGTCACTGTAAAATCATAAACAAAATAAGATAGAAACAAAATACATTTTATGTGTATCTCATTTTACTAATGTGTACGTGTTACTTTAAACATTGTTAAAGTTAAAAACAGTATAATATAAGAGGAAAACCATTTAAGGACTGAACGTATAAAGGATTGCATACTCTTAGAGTCAAAAGAAAACGATCATTTTAGACAGGTGTCCAGTTCACAGTGATTGGTTCAGAAGATGTATTCGCGAGTGTCCATTTTTTTAATTTTTCTGATGGCGCCATATTACAAATTTAGACTTAACCTCATAGCTGCAAGTCATAAAAGTTCTTAAGTAAAACATTTACCGGGTTGTTTTCTAACACTATCTTAATGTTATAACATAATGCGTTTGTTACAGTTTTTTGTAAGTAGAGTGAATAAATCATCTCATCGAATTACACAAAGATTGTCTTAAGTCATATACATTTAATTTTGAAAAATGGGACAATCGGAAGACACCATTCAGATATTATGAACTGTATTGATATCAAACATTGCACGCGTGTTCTGTCTTAAAATTTGTTTCATTTCTTTAAGAATATAAATATATTATAAAGTTAAGCAACACAAATTATTGTCGAGATAACGTTTTAAAATGATATTCCAAAATAAACTTACTCATTTGTTATTATTAGTAAAGGAATAGTTCTTTGAATATACCTTCGAAAAAAGGCATACTTACGAATTTGTACTGGACAACAGCTGCTTGTAAATTGTGTTTCAAATAGACAAAGTGGAGAGGCGCTGCTAAAACAAACAACACAGGTGTCCATGCTGCTATATATGATCCCTCTACTACTGTAACCGAATCTTGTACACTAAACTGTGTATTGCATATCTGGAAAAAAAACCTCATTAAGATGATTACAATTTGCAATAATTCACATTTTAACGTCCAATTTTATGCAGTATACACTACAAAAGTCAAAAAGTCTGAAAAGACCATATTTTGTCTTAATTTGCATGCGTTTATACTCGACATTCTTAATTTGTCTGATTTGTTTTTTAAATTCTTGACATAGTATGAATTTGTTTAATAAGGTTCTTGATTTTTCTTGGCAAGTGTCTTGACAGTATGAACATTGTCTTAAAGTTTCTCGACATTTCCTGTATCATCTGATAAGGGTCTAGATTAGTCTCAACCAATTCTTGACTGTTTTTAAATTTGTCTCGATCTGTCTTGACATATTCTTGACATTCTTAATAATGTCTGAATATGTCTTGACACGTTCTTAACATTCTCAATAATGTCTGAATATGTATCGACACATTCTTAACAGTCCTAAATATGTCTTGACACTATCTCAACAGTATAAATTTCGCCTCAAATGTGTACAGACTTATTCTGCACTGGTAATGACATTCTATTGCTGTTATATACTCATTTTTACTATGACTAAACTAAACTTTGAAGAATCAAGGATAAATTTGGTATAGTAAGATACAGGTAAATCAGTTATTTCCATTTGACAGTTGTGTGTTCTCTGGGGTGTGGAATACTTAAATGTTATGGGGAACATCCTGTCAATGTGTAATACTTAATATATATTCCAACAGATGACATTACACAAATTTTTCTTCTGTTAAATGAATGATTTGTATATCATCATAATTTGCTATTTATATAAACCATGAATGAGATATGTCTACAATATGATTGGTTTTAATCATTTGATTTATATTAAGATTTAGGAATCAAAATTTGGAATGTTTTTAAAACCAACATTTTAACACACCCACATTTAAATTATTCTATACATTAGATTTCATAGCCATATTTGCATTTGTAAAAATATTAAGATACCCAAATTTTCAATTATTTTACATGCCCACTTTTCATTTTTGTTGTAAGTAGTTATCAAAGGTACCAGGATTTTAATTTAGTACGCCAGACGCGCGTTTCGTCTACACAAAAATCATCAGTGACACTCATATCAAAATTTTATAAAGCCAAACAAGTACAAAGTTGAAGAGCATTGGATCCAAAATTCCAAAAAAGGTGTAAGAAGTGTAACTTGAAACAACAGTATATTCTACATGTTATATAAATAGAAATAAAGATTAAAGTGATATATCATGAATATTGGTGATGATTTGTAAAACTCAAATGTCAAGAATTTGTCAAGAAATGTGAAGACAATATTCAGAATGTCGCGAATATGTCGATTAAGTTTCATACAAATTTAATATACATGAAAATTTGTCAAGAAGTCATACTTTTGGAGAATGTCGAGTAAAAGTTCAAGCAAATCAAGACAAAAACTAGTCTTTTCAGACTTTTGTAGTGATAAAAACATGAAACATTTAAAGTAGATTTCGTTGCCAATGCGTTTTTAAACAACATTGATTCTTTCTAAAAGAAAAAAACAGGGTAGACATAGAAATAATAAAAGAAAGCAAAAGATACCAGAGGGACATTCTAGCTCGTCAGTCGAAAAAAAACTGACAACGCATTTTGGGAAAAAAAAATAAAAGACTTAAAGACAAACAAGAAAATAACAAGAATGTGTTCCCAGTACACGAATGATCCCTTTGCACTATCATTTTCTATGTTTAAAGAGTGTGAAATTGGGGTAAATACTCTAATTTGGCATTAAATTAAAAGATCATATCATAGGGAACATGTGTACTTAGTTTGAAGTCGATTAGACAACTTCATCAAAAACTACCTAAACCTGAAGCGGGACAGACGTATGAACGAACGGACGAACGGACGAACGATCGAACGGACGAACAAACAGACGAACGAACGGACGCCCAGACCAGAAAACATAATGCCCCTCTACTATCGTAGGTGGGGCATAAAAAATACCGCATAGAAACTAAAGAACCTCACCAACAGCTGTTGTGAGTAGAGAAAACTTTTAATGTTCAATAACTTTGACATTCAAAAATTTCAAAAATCTGTTCCGGGATGGTTTATTTATTCGATTTTTGGTATTGCACTTTTCAAAAAACCTTATATAATTTATTTATTATGAAATACGAAAACACTTTAGCTAAGTTATTGATAATATCATGACGGTGTCTCATTTATATCTAAGTATTCAATCACTTAAACGGATCATGTTGATACTTATGTGAAAATGTTAAAACGGAAGAATAACGATAGATACTTGAACGTCCAATAAAGTAAAAACGTACTTGAACGTACATGTACTATGTTATTATAGAATTGAAAATCGATAGCCCATTATGACCAGGAGAAATAAATTTTTTTGCCAATAAAACAATTATCCACCAAAGTTTACAATGAGTAGATTTAAGTAGACAGTTTGCATATAACTTTCTATACCGTGCAGTCGGTTTTAATAGTCCCAACATGAAACATATGAAATAATTCAATCAGGAAAATTAACGGTTCAATTTGTAAAAGAATAAATTATGAAAAACAATAACAACAGATTTAACAATGCCGAAAAAAATAAAAGTAACATTTCGCCCTTAATTGTTCAAGTCTTTCTTTAAATTACAAGTCATTAGAAAAATAGTTAGATGAAAGTCATAAGAATATTTGACGAATTCATTTCTAAATAGTGGAACATGTTTAAGAGTCATGTAAGTGTATTATATTTATTTTACCGTTTGTTTAAAAATATGACTTGAACAAAATAGCCGATTGTCTTATAACATGTATGAATACCCAGTGAAAATTGTCCACAATTCACATTCAATTCTTATCTTACTTACCGAAAGATTGGTATCCATCGAATAAACTGAATTGTTTGATAGAGTGTGAACATACCTCCATATAAAAGTGATGTGTATTTCACCATCAAGGTGAAACACGCTGTTTTATTATCTTTATAAGTAGACAATCCTAAGTTAAAAATAGAAAAAGGTAAAATCCAGATTAGGTGAACATGCGAACTAAACAATTTTATCCTTCTAAACAGACAATTTACAACATGTTTGTAACAATCGGAATATGAGAAACATTAGGTATTACTTTAATGGAAAACATGGGAACATAATGTTCAACTATATTCATTCTATTATAAATATATTAGCGAGTTTAACAGCTGTTACACATATTACGTTATTCAATATATATATAGTAGGTATATTATCTGTATATGTAAAAAAATATATATTAGATATTTGTGGAAAATATAATATACCTCCGAATAGGACTATTGTAACTGTATAGGTAGCTCGTAGATCTTTTGAACTTTAAAGAAGCAAACATGGACACTAAAAACATGTGTCATGCATGTTGAGTCAATTTAAAATTATAACATACATTAAATTCTGATGTATGTGTACAAAAAATTACCAAATGTACACCTAGTTATAGGTATTAAAAAATCGTAAATGACATGGTAAATAGAAAAGTCCACAGCGATTCAGAGCGTTCGAACTGTACTGTTGATAAGAATTATAACAGGACAACAACATATAGCTAAAAAGAGAGTAAAAGGAGAGTTCTTTGAGGGGAGGGACTGGTGACAATTCAAAGTATGAAAAAGTCGAATCACAAAAATACTGAACTTTGAGGAAAATCAATTCGGAAAGTCCATAATGAAAGTAAGAAGAAATGAGGAGAAAATGTTTTATAAGAGGCACGCATAATGAATCATAGTCATATATTCTACATTCCAAAAAAATTGTATTGCAGATACACATATAGTAGTTATCAAATGGAATTATCAACACAGTATATAAAATTGTATGGAGCATGTTTTCACTGGGTCGATGCCTCTGCTGGTGGACTATTAGTCCCCGAGGGTATCATCAGCCCAGTAGCCTGTACTTCGGTACTGGCATGAACATACGGATTTTTTGTGTTATTAAAATTTGCTGTTACAAAATATTATAAATTATTATAAATTAAGGAATGTATCTCCCTCATGCCAAGCTCTGATTCCTTTCACGGATTTGGCTATACTTTTTGGACCTTTCGAATTATAGCTCTTCATCTTTTATATAAGCTTTGGATTTCAAATATTTTGGCCTCGAGCATCACTGAAGAGACATGTATTGTCGAAATGCGCATCTGGTGCAAGAAAATTGATACCGCTAATTTTATTAACCTTTTGTCAATGCAGAAGAATATTTGAGATGAAGTGTAGCAAAGAAATCTACAATCAATGCCGTGTTCCAATTAGCACAAACTATTAAAATATGTTTGACACATGCTCACAAATTTATTGTAAACATTCTTGTTATTTTTAGTATTCTAATGAAATATATACATTTTATCAGCTCACATAAACCTAACGCGAAAGCTCCTTGTAAAATATCGACATGTACAGTGCCATGTTAAACTTTATGAATCTTTATGACGCGCTCTTCTTTAATTGTAGAATTCATTAAAAGTTAATATTAACAACTTCCATTTATTATTTACAGTATATAACTACAATACATTTAGTTTCTTTTGGCCAGTGCAAAATAAAATATCTTTTTATGCGTGGTATAACCAACGATACTATTCTTTTTGACCATAAAGCATCCACCATTGTCTACAGGTTAATGTTATATGTGACTATCCACAATTGTCAGGCATTTTATTCAAATAGGAATCAATGTATGTTTTGTAAGATCCTGGTAAAACAATACTTCCTTACAATTAAAGAGGGACGAAAGATACATCACATGACTCAACATAGAAAACTTAAGAATAAGTAACACAAACCCTACTAAAAACTAGGCATCATCTCAGGGTTCTTCGGAAGGATAAGCAGATCCTGCACCATATGTGGCACTCGTCGTGTTGATAAATCTTATAGGAGTATCTATTAGCAATAAGAAAAATATTTTTTAAACAAAAGACTATATATTTTTCACCTTTTCCAGAAAGTCTATGATATGTATAACTTCTTAACCAGAATTGACAGTTTCGATGTTCCCCAAAATAACATGTCAAAGAGATCATAGTCAAACTTTGATATGTCACTGTTCCGTGGTTTGTGATACGTATGTGACATCATAGATAAAGGCAACAATAGTATACCGGTGTTAAAACTTCATAAATCGATAGAGAAAAAACAAATCCGGGTTACAAACTAAAACTGAGTGAAACGCATCAAACTTAAAAGAAACACACCACAGCAGAGTACATGTTCACCTAATCTGGATTTTACCTTTTTCTATTTTTAACTTAGGATTGTCTACTTATAATTTCTAGTGCATTTTAACCAAATTTTATCTTCTATTACATGTATTACAAGAACAGAAAACGGAAATGAATATTATGTGTGTGCAAAACTACATATTATAAACAATTATCAATGTCAAATTTGGTAGGTTTTTTTTGTCATGTTTTCACCACGGCCTGATTCTTAGGCAGACTGGCACTTTAAAATGATTCAAGCCTTGGATTCAGATAATGAGTATTTCTATTGAAACTAATTTAATCATTTAGAATATATGTCTTGTACAAATGAACCGGGCATAAAAACAATGCCGTATTTGGCAAAACCTTTTCAACTTTTTATTCAGTGCTGTACAACTTTGTACTTTTTTCACTTTCAATCTTTTGTATCTGGGCGTCACTGATGAGTCTTGTGTGGACTAGGCGCGTTTTTTCGTATTGAATTTTAAACCTGATGCTTTTTGTTATCTATTAATTATGTTTTTCTTTGTCTAATATGTTCTCCTATTTATTTTTAGTGTAGTCCTTTAATATTATGTTGTCATTTCAATGTTATATTTAACTTTGCCATTAAAGTGGTTTGGGATGCCACAAAACCAGGTTCAACCCACCACTTTTATTCCCCTTTAAAAGTGTCCTGTACCAAGTCAGGAAGATGGCCATTGTTATATTATTGTTCGTTTCTGTGTGTGTTCATTTTAACGTTGAGTCGTTTGTGTTTTCTCTTATTTTTGAGATATTGAGATAAGACGTGGCACGGTACTTGTCTATCCCAAATTCATGTATTTGGTTTTGATGTTATATTTGTTATTCTCGTGGTGTTTTGTTTGTTGCTTGGTCAGTGTATGTGTGTGTTGCGTTTTGGTCCATGGATTTATGAGTTTTGAACAGCGGTATACTACTGTTGCCTTTATTTTTTAAAATAAGTACATGAGGGTCTAGAGGGGTGGTTTCTGCATTCTCTTTCTTTGTAGTTCATAAAAAGTGAAATCACAAAAATACTGAACTTAGAGAAAAATCTAATTGGAAAGTCCTTAATCCACGGCAAAATCAAATAAAAAACACATAAAAAAGCACTGTCATAATCCTGACTTGGTACAGGCATGGTTCTCTAATCCTTATACTTTATATCTTTAACTCATTATTCTCTATTCTGTAAACCCCCATCAACACCATCCTACGTCTGTCTGTCTTACATTTTTTAAATCATATATCAAAACAAGTTAACCACTTTTAAAATTAATTCTAGGAAAAACTTGGTAAAAATAGAGTTCACCACCGAGTTGCCGTGTAATGAAGCGACAACTATTTTTTTTTATCAGTAGTTTTCAATCATTTTCACATATATACAAATTGACAAAAAGTGGGCGATTTCCTTTCTGCTTTTTGATTTATACCAAAGATATTATTTTCTATAGGTCTATCGCTGATATAAAGATGATAAAAGCGTATCTATTCGATTAGTAGAGTCAATCAGACATCAATCTATTTGTTCATGTATATCTTCGAACAATCTCAAAAGATTTGAGTTTATATCTGAACTAAATCATCAAAATAAATATCTGCCCTAACGTGTTTTAACTTAACAATGGTAACAATATCTTAATTTATTTCTGATTTAATGTTTGTTCCGTTGTATCATAAAATTAAAGGCAAACGAATTTTTTGAATTAAAGTTATGTTTTGGAGTTAAGTATGACGGTCATTTTTATTGAACTGGTACACATTTTAAGGGGGGAAAGTGTACCCCACCTCCGGCTTAAAGATTTCCCCGCTTTGTTGAAGACCCAATGGTGGCTTAAGCCTTTTTTTTTATCTTTGTTTGGATTGTTGTCTTTTTGACACATTTTCCATTTCAATTTTCCCATTTAATTTAAAACGTTTTATCTAGAAATGATGAACCTAATGTTTGGGTCCAAAAAAGGCCCTTACCAAACACACTCTGTTTACAATAACATTAACGGTACCAAATTTCTTGCACCAGATGCGCATTTCGACAATACATGTCTCTTCAGTGTCGATCGGGGCCAAAATATTTGAAATTTAAAGCTTATATCAAAAGATGAAGGGCTATAATGCAAAAGGTCCAAAAAGTCTAGCCAAATCCGTTAAAGGAATCAGAGCTTTCCATGAGGGAGATACATTCCTTAATTTACAATCTTTTCTAATATTTTGTAACAGCAAATTTTAATAACACTATAAATCCGTATTTTCATGCCAGTACCAAAGTACAATTCTTAAACTTAATACTGAGGTTAGCGCGAAAAGTTAGAAATACACTTCTCTACTGGAATATGTAATTCGAGCAATTATAACATACTCTGCAGAACGTTATAAGCAGACTAAAAATGTGTATACTCGGTTTGTTAGTATAAATATACTATAAAAATACTAGAGAACAATAAAGTTATAATCTCATGGGCACAAACGTTGAACAGTTTTATTAGGTTGCTGACTTATTGGCGTAAATGTTTTTAACAAATCTAATCCTTAACAATCGTATAATCTGGGAAGGCCTTATTTTAGACATCGTTAGAATATGAACATCAAGTAATTCACTCCTAAATCATTTTCTTTATCGTAAAACAGTATAATTGAATTATAATTTTAAACTACACAGGAATGATCAAATTATCGTGATGATTTCAACAATTTTATAAATTTTATCCAATCGTTACTAGTGATGGTCACGTGTTCAATAGTGTTTATAATATACAATTGTTCATGCTATTTGTACTGTTTTTCAATGAAAAGTAAGAGATAAAGTTGCTAATTATAAGTTTAGTTATTATCGATAAGCGCTTAAATTTAAATCGTATAAACAAGGAAAATGGCGTCCCCTCAAATAGAGTTAGAATCGTATGAACAACTCAATAAAGCTGAAGATCAGCACACATACGACGACATAATGAGGGACCACGAGGACAGAAGTATGGACTGAAGATCAGCACACATACGACGACATAATGAGGGACCACGAGGACAGAAGTATGGACTGAAGATCAGCACACATACGACGACATAATGAGGGACCACGAGGACAGAAGTATGGACTGAAGATCAGCACACATACGACGACATAACGAGGGACCACGAGGACAGAAGTATGGACCAGAAAAACAATAATATTGTCCAAGAAGTTAATATATCATGGCAGCAATGGACTAAAATATTTATGTTGACACTTATAGTGTCCATAATTTCAGCTTGTTTAGTCTTGATTGTTTGTTACTTTTTGATGTTTGGTAAGTCACAATAAAAGCAAATTTTATGTTTTTGCATGTTCATGCTATTGATACAATACACCAACAGTTTTCTTTGAACATTTTTGATACATAATTTCAGCTGGAAAATATTTAGATTGATCATTACATACTTGCGTTAACATGATTTATTTTTATATGGAAATTCTAACCAAGTGTGTATTGGAGAAAACTGGATACATTCATAATAAAGTAACTCTTACAATTGAGAATGTCGGCTTTGAAGCCGTCATGTAGTATTTAAAAAAGGATTTTGCTATTGTAGAAAGTAGCATGTTATTCTTTAAATGGTCGTTATTAATTTTATTTCAGCAGGCTTTTAGCTAATGCATATGTATAATATATAGTATTTAAATTAGTGCAGCCTAAATGTCCATGAAATGTATGTTCTATGTCTTAATTGTTTTTTGTGTTTTCAATAATATTTTTTTTGTGTATGATTATTATGTAAATGTATTTATTTGTCGGTCATAAAAGCTCAGAGAGCTTATGTTAATTTTTTATGTAACATGCCGACTATAAATAAAGCTTTTGAATTGAAAAAAGCAGGGTGTAAATTGATATACATAATGGTTACGTTTCTAACAAATCAGTTAACGCTTTTCAAAATAGACCAATAACACGGTGTTGGTTTTCTTTTGTTGTTGTTAGATATCCTTGAGTTTTCTGTGTTGCGTTTTCTGTATCATTGTTTGTCTCCCGTTTCTATTTTTCTGGAAAAGGCTTTTTCTTTATAAATTTTGGTGCCCCCCCCCCCTATGTATATACTCCAGACATTCTTGAATTTTTAATTTTAAAGTCCAGCATTTTTTTCAGCTAAACTGGAAGTGATAGTGGAAAACAAAATTGCATTGTTGATGACAAAACAAAATTTTTCCGCTGCGCAGATTCATGCTTCGAACACGGAAAGAGGTCAGTCTTTGATAATATTTATTTTAAAGAGAATTGGAGATTAATTTAATAACAACAAAACGTAATTACTCAATGACGCCAATGATGTTTGCTGGCTTAATATAAGTATTGACTATTAATTGCTCTAAGGTAATGTGGTACATAGATATTAGTAAAATAAGATCTTTTTATCTAATTTTTCATGTGCATTGTTTTTCATTGAAAATCATTCCACGTTTACTTAATTTATATTAAAATTGGTTTCCGTTTATTAGGTCGAGAACTCTAGATTTTCTGACGTCAGAATATATTTGCATGGTAATTTCCAAAACACAAGGCCAATATGGCCTTGAAAAAATGACCAATCGACTCAATGAACTACAATGCATTGTGGGCTACTACGAGTAAACTACTACTTAAAACACGTGGAATTAGTGGGAAAACAGTCAACTAATATATTGTCTGGGACTCTTATTTTCAATGTTTTTATTCTGCAAATATATTTAATGTAAAATATATAACGTAATCCTCAATTTGCATGCTCAGATTAAAAACATATTGTTTACTGGCTTCAAGATTCGACTTTCCTTTTCGCCTTGTAAAAGTAGTTGAACCGGTTTTGTGCATTGTTATGAATTGAACCTGCATTAATTTCACGACATGAAACAGTGATTTATCCAATGAAGTGACCACTGTCAAGTAAGAAAATCATTTGAGCTCTTTTAAACTGGTATAATGTCATTCCAAAATTATTTCTGCCTAGAAAACACGAAAACTTTCATTGAAACACTTCTTTCTGTACTGAATGTGTAATTTTTTTTTATCAGGACCTGAACTAAAAGTAAGAACATCATAATATTCAGTATGCTAAAAAGAAGTGTTATGAAAGCGGCAGAGGCGGATCCAGCCATTTTAAAAAGGGGAGGGGGTTCCAACTACATGTCCCCATTCAAATGCACTGATCGCTCAAAAAAAGGGGTCCATCCCCCCGGAACCCCCACCCTTCTGGAGCGGGTACGGTATATAGCTCAATTCATTTTTTTATGTTTCATCCATTGATAATATCCGTTTGTTTCTAATTTCATCACAAAATATACCTTAGAGGTTTTTTTTATCGTTCGGCTGCTGTCCTGTTGGCATATGTAAAATATCTCCAATATCAAAAGTTTCTGGACCATAGTGGGTGCAATATTACCTATTATTTTTTTTCTAAAACGTGCTTTGTATATAGAAATAAGAAAATGAGGTATGAGTGCCAAAATGAGACATCTTTCCAACAAAGACATAATTCAGTATATAAGCAGTCATAGGTTCAATACTGAAAAATTAAGTAAGCTATAAATGACCAAAAAATAACTTGACGTGTAAAACAATCCAAACAACAAAAAACCGGCCCAATTAAATATATCAAAGGAGAAGAAATCTATCCCATCAAAAAAAAATATTGTATAGGAGCCTGTATTTCAGTGGTTGTCGTTTTTTTAAGTGTTACATATTTGTTTTTCGTTCAATTTTTTGTTTGTTATATACTTAAGGCCGTTAGTTTTCTCGTTTGTAATTGAATTGTTTTACATTGTCATATCGGGGCCTTTTATAGCTGACTATGCGGTATGGCATTTGCTCCGTGTTGAAGGCCGTACGGTGATCTATAAATGTTAATGTTTGTGTCATTTTGGTCTCTTAAAAAATTGTGGACAGCTGTCTCATTGGCAATCATACCACATCTTCTTTTTTTTTATCATAGGTCCAACGCTGCAATTTTCACAAAACATAAAATGTTCCACCTTGTCGCACAAACATATGGATAACATTATTACAGCTTATTTCCTAATGCATGTAGACCAACACTTTGGTTAGCTTGCTTGCTTTGTTTGTATATTGTACAAAATATAAAATCTACAAGTTAAACTATGCCTATATATATATATATATGATATATTGTTTAAAGATGTCAATATTTATTTAGTTTTAAGCTTGTATAAACAACTATACAAAAAAAGCAAGCAAGCCAACCAAAGTTTTACTTTGCAGGTATAAGAAATGTACGAGCCTGTTAAAAAACGAACAAACTTAAACTACATAGGGAACAGCTAACAAAAATAAATACTTCTTCGCCCTTTTTTTTAACACAAAATTCAAGGATCACACATTTGCCTTTAATTATCTATACGAAAATTGCTGTACTCGTGAATATTGGCACTGGCTGTTATCGACGGCTTATTCTTACACTAGTAAGTTTTTCTCATGGGTAATTGTGTTTTTCGCTGTTGTTTCGTTGCTGTCTGGTAGACGAATACATGAAATCTCTGTGCCATCATCAGACATGTTAATGGCTATATATCGGGTATTTCAATCCCTGTTTTCTTCGCACAGAAACAAATCTTCGTTGATCTGAGCATGGAAGTAATACTTTATTTCACGAACTATAAATGAGGATACACAAAATGAAAAACTGAGCGAAATTGTGAATCCCGCATTGCACGAATAAATGTGTTGTATTTCAGTAAATAACACGTGTTCTTGGTTGATTGTAAACACGTAGTAGTCCATCATGCATTGTTACTCATTTAGTGGATTGGTCAAAAACCTAGGTAAAAATAAATTGCGTCACATGTAAATAAACAATTACATGTGCGAGAACATAAGTATGCTAATTTATGCATTTCTATATAAGGTAGTGGTCCTGACCTGTTTATATAAGGTCTCAACTTGTGTTTTATTATTTTGATCTATGGTTCATGTTGTCAGTGAGATATCCTTTGTTTATTTTTAATTTTTTAAATTCAGTTTTTGTTTATTTTATTTTGTTAGGTGCGGGCATATTTTCTGATTGTTCTACTTTATGTGTATTTTCCTCGCTGTTCTTTTGTTTAGAAACAATTGAATCAACCTTTCAAAAGTTATTCAACTTATTTCAGCTGAACTTGGGGAAAAGATTGAACATATTGAAAAGAATTTTACATTTATGATGAAAAAACAAAATACTGTGGATGATTTTATTACTACAATAGGTTAGTATGTTTGAGATTTATTTTAATACACATTAAACTTAAAAGGAACGATAATTGTAACCGTCAGCTGGTTGTATATCAGACCATCACAAGCGGCCATTATATGACTGAACCATATGACTAAATATTGTTTGATATCCATAGTGACATGGAGCCCGATAAATATTTGAAACCTTTTATTCGTGTTGAATTGATAGACTCTATCTTAACAGTGCGAAATTATCAATTACTAGTAGTAAACTTGTCTATCAGGTCTGGTATGAATGATGACGAACACTCATCAGGCTCAATCGCACACACATTTAGAGTTACAGTGTTATAAGAGTATTACTCTTTCAGAAAAGCGTCTTGTCTGATTCTAACCACTTTGAATTATTAATGTACCAAAATTAGAATAAACAGGTCCTCCGAAGAGCGACTTAACCTCTCTACACACAAATATTCTGACCTTTTTATGAAACTTGGGAGCGTTTTTATGGTTATTAAAAGACACTTATGTTGTCCTTAAGACTGTCGGTTATGTGGCTATTGCCTGATTTTGTACATCGTCATCTAAAACATGAAAGTGTGGTATTGCAAAGTTTAAATTGTTCTAATTTTTGGTATATCTATGTATGGCACCTTTCTTTTCAATTATACTGATTTAAAAGATAACTTTGTTTTTATTTCCGACTTTGTCTACATAACTTGTAACGATACAAGCTATAAATGGATGACAAAATATTAATACTGTAATAATCTTTTACAATAAAAATAAAAGGTATTGGACTCATATCAAGAGACTGCGGAGAAATATATTTCAAAAGAGGAAATGGAATTTACACAATTTTCCCAAACTCATCCAGTAGCCGGGGTTTTGAAGTTTATTGTGATTTTGATACTGACAACGGAAAGTGGACGGTAAATGATAATACATCAGTCTTTGTTGTTTATTTGTTTATGTTGTTAGGTGTTATACCACCAAATCATGGTACGTCCCATCCGATTGTATACGAAAATAGGTCGAAAAAAAATATTCCTATGAATTTGACAGTTGTAGGTAATTAATCCTACATTTTATTGCAGTGAAACATTTCTGTGTCATTAAAATATGTCTTGGGTATTTCTGAGCACCATTATTTTTTTTATCTGGGGTTTCTATAGAATATTTTGTAAACTTGAGCTTACATGGTTACTAAATATTGTGCACAGGTTAATTAAGGGGGGAATTTGAATAGTTAACTTCCAGTGATATTTATTTTCTTATATGCAATGACATGTTATGTAAATTCTTTTCTATAGTACTTGACAGGATAAAACTTTACGCATGCCAAGTATTTCTTTATTTGAAACAAATATAAATGTGCACAATTTTTTGAAAAGTGAAAATTTGACAAATATTAATAGGGGGAACTCATTGGTGGTATTACACTTTTCAATAACGATACTCTTTAGTCTATACATTTTTAGTTGTACAAATACAATAGTGATCTGTAGTTTTTACAGATTAGTATCTATCTGAAAACGTTATCATGGCCAGGATAAACAATTCGATACAGAATGTCTATCTTAATGCTTTATTCATTGATAGAAATAATTATACGGTACATCCTGTAAAATTAAATGGCTGATTTATGTCATGGTTTTCTTATAATTTTTTTTTAAAATAAGACAATGTTTACTTTGTGTTGATTTTGTTATCTAAATAAGCCCTTTTTTGTTCGTTTAGCGATTCGCGTATTTTGGTTGGCTTTCAGTTGATTGGGTTTGAGCATTAATGATGATAGAAAATAATATGAAACGCTTCAAACGTATCAAATGTATACAGACTGTTTTTAATTTGTGTTTTCAAGATAATTAAAAAAACAAATTGTACTCAAAACAAAATGTATTTATCAAAAGAGCTTCGAACGCACCAAATGTATGAAGTGTTATTTTCTTAACCTGAGAGGTGTGTACTGTACAGTATGACTATTAGCTGTCCAGGGTATCGTTAGCACTTTGACAGGGCTGTAAAGGTGACATGATGAATATACATATATTTTTAAGAAACATATATCTTGTTGATGAATAAAGATATTATAAAGAAACATATATCTTGTTGATGAATAAAGATATTATAAAGAAACATATATCTTGTTGATGAATAAAGATCTTATAAAGAAACATATATCTTGTTGATAAATAAAGATATTATAAAGAAACTTATGCTCTAACTTTCCCATGCAAACCTGACTGAAATTGATGTTTCTATTCTCTCTAAAATAATTATCATAAACCTACTTGGCTTTGCAAGTTAAGTTTTGATCGTCCAGATGAAGGAAACGTTCGAAAAGCGCCTCACACAAACAATATTTACTAAAGGTAATTTTATTACACTATAGATCAAGATCACTGAAAATTATAAGAACTGAAAATAGCAAATAACAATTAAACACTTTTCAACAATGTGCATGTATGAATGAGTACCGAAATGCTCTTCAACTTTTTACCTGTTTGGCTTTAGACCTATTTTGATCTGAGCATCACTTATGAGTTTTATAAAGACGAAACGCGCGTCTGGAGTATTAAAGTACAATTCTGGTACCTGTGATAACTATCTACCTAAATGCTATTTGGATCATGAATTTATAATAATTTGAAAAAAAAAATGATACTGATATTTGATTTTAAAGTTTATATTTGTCAGGTATTTCAGAGAAGAATAAATGGCACGACTGACTTTTACATAGGATGGGAGGAATATGAGAGTGGATTTGGGAATTTGGAGGCGGAATTTTGGCTTGGTAAATATTTATGATTAATATTATTTTAGAGTTATTACGATTATTAATATGAGTAATTGATTAATTTCTTGGTAATTAACACCACTTTCAGCAACATTGTGCTATTTTTGGCTGATAGTTTTTATTTAGGTAAGAAGCCGAAGTGTCTCGAAAGAACCACACATATTCAGTAGGACAACTGACAATTCTAGTCAATTAAGATTGGAGATGAACGTACCTGCTGCGTGCGTGCGGGATTCGATTTCACAACATCAGCGTGACAGACCAGTGATATAGTTGTTCTACTACTTAGACAACGTCAACACCGAAGCCCCTGATTCTAATGTGTAATTATAGACAAGTAAAACGAACGACATGTCCAGATAGTCTGACTTTGTACGGGGAATACATATTGAGGCGTTTAACCAGTAAATTGACTACTTAAAGTCCGTATATTCTGTGTTTACCTCTGGATTTCTCCTGTTTTCTGTGCCGTTGAATTGCGGTAGTATAGTTAATCCTTCCAAGCCTTATAGTAATGTGTATAAACAGTTTTTAAATGATTTGACAAATGAAGCTTGTAAAGTGTTATGAGAAACCTAGTTTTTTTTAACTATGGTTGTTGATGTCAGTGTTAAACTGAAATGTTGACTACCGAAAAATACATATATAAGTACAATACAGAAAGGGGTGAAAATAAATCTCAGGT
Organism: Mytilus trossulus; assembly: GCF_036588685.1. Classification (NCBI taxonomy): domain Eukaryota; kingdom Metazoa; phylum Mollusca; class Bivalvia; order Mytilida; family Mytilidae; genus Mytilus; species Mytilus trossulus. The sequence continues at coordinate 2,540,315 of NC_086379.1, read as the reverse complement.
GATACCTGATCAGAAGCAATTTTTTTAATAAGCCATGGAGGATTGACAAAGTTATTATTGATATCCAAAAATTCAATCTTAGACTCTATATGAATGTTTACAGCTGAAAACGTACAATAAGCACTATACTAAAAAATTAAACGTGTCCTAGAATCTATCCCTTAACACAGATCAAGATTCTGTCGGTTTTGAAAAGTTCCACAAGGCTAGACAAAGTTAATGATGTTGGCGATTTATAAAACAAAATTTTAGGTTATTCTAATTCGTGACCTCAGGCTCGACATAACAAATCATAGTTGATTTAAGTTTTATAAAACCTTTTTCAGGTAATAAGAAAATCAATGAATTAACATCGAACGGACTACATGAATTAAGGGTGGAAATTACCGATTTCGACGGGAACACCGGATTTGCTAAATATTCGACATTTTCTATCGGCAATGCTTCCACCCAATACAAGCTTAAAGTTGGAGGATATAGCGGGAACATAGGTGAGTAACAGTTCAGGATATATTTTGTTATATGTGCATATCTGCGATTGTCTGGTTTTCCCAAAAGAAATGGAAGTATAGCACACTGCTCTGCCATTCAATATACAGACTTCATTGGTGGTTCTGTGTTTGTGTAGATAAGTGATAAAGTTGAAACCGGGTCGTCTCGCCTTGATTTATACCACAGTGGTAAACTTGTGGGATGAAATATGTTGTTATCAACTCTAGAGACATTAAATGTCTTAATATTGGCTTCGACACATTGAACGTTTTACGATCTTTTATATCTGGGCGTCACTGGTGAGTGTGGACAAGGCGCGTTTTTGGTGTATTGAACTTTAAACGTGATGCTTTTTGTTATCTATTAATAATGTCTTTCTTTGTCTAATATGTTCTCCTATTTATTTGTATTGTAGTCCTGTAATATTATGTTATCATTTCAATGTCATATTTAACTTTGCCATTAAAGTGCGAGGTTTGGCATGCCACAATACCAGGTTCAACCCACCCACTGTTATTCTTCTTTAAAAGTGTCCTGTACCAAGTCAGGAAGATGGCCATTTTTATATTATTGTTCGTGTCTGTGTGTCTTTTAACGTTGAGTCGTTTGTGTTTTCTCTTATTTTTGAGATATTGAGATAAGACGTGGCACGGTACTTGTCTATCCCAAATTCATGTATTTGGTTTTCATGTTATATTTGTTATTCTCGTGGTGTTTTGTCTGATGCTTGGTCCGTTTCTGTGTGTGTTGCGTTTCGGTGTTGTGTCGTTGTTCTCTTATATTTAATGCGTTTCCCTCGGTTTTAGTTTGTTACCCCGATTGTGTTTTTTGTCCATGGATTTATGAGTTTTGAACAGCGGTATACTACTGTTGCCTTTATTTAGCTTAACTAAGAATACCAACCTAAGATAAACAAAAATGTTAAAAAACAAAAATACTCCAAGCAAAATTCAGTACGGAAAGTCCATTATCAAATTGGAAAATCATCAGCTAAAACACATCAAATGAATGGAAAACAACTATCGTGTTCCTGACTTGGTATGTACAAGCATTTATTTATGTAGAAAAGTCACAATATAATGAGTTATTTAAATGCAATCGTGATTAGATTTTCAATTCTAAAAAATGTCAAATACAATTACTGACGGCTGTTTAGAAATATGCAGTTTTGTAGTAAGTTGTGGTCTGAAAAGTAGTTAAAAAAAAGAGGGACGAAAGATACCAAAGGGACAGTCAAACTCATAAAGTAGTGCAATGATTTTTTTTTACCCCACAAAGTATCGAACATAGTGTGAAAAATAATAATAAATAAACACGTATATCTTAATTATTTTTTAAAAGGAGATGGTATGAAGGAAAATAATGGAATGCGTTTTACTACAAAAGACAAGGACAACGATCATTGGCCATTAAACTGTGGGGAACGATACAAAGGAGCCTGGTGGTATCGTCGTTGTACCTTTGCCAATCTAAATGGAAAATATCTGGAGGGAGGACAGGCTCACTGGACTGGTATTACTTGGGACAATTGGACTTTATCATCATATTCAATGAAATCATCTGTTATGATGCTTAGAAAAGTGTATCCACCAGGATAAAGACCAAATTATTATTTCACAATATGTGTATTTTAACTATTTGATAATTTTCATTATATTTTGTTCATTTCAAACGTTTACCTAGTGCATTTTAGTTGTGTTTTACCGGCAGTGTTTTGATTTGCTTTTCCTGAATATGCATAAAATACTTTACACTGGTCTTTAAGTAAACAACAATACATAAATCTTGAATAGTTTTTCTATGCATTCACCATGCATATATATGTTCAAAGAAATCTTTTTTTGACAATCATATTTGAACCGATATTTATAAATAGAATATTACCAAACTAACTGTATATTCATTTGGAAATTTGAATGCTATTAAATTTACTCAATATACATTTGGAAATGTATTATAACTGGTACATTCCGATCATTTTATATAGTCGGCTTTCGGGGATTTTCTTTTAAATAGTGCTCGCCACACATTTGATAGAAACAATGTAATAATTTAAAGAGACTATAGCGTGCACTTCACATCACACACATAAGTTGATTATTGACGATAATCATACAATAGAAATAAGGTCATATTTAAGGTAGCACAATACAAAGATTTCTCCACTCCCAATCAGACAACTATAAACTGACGTAATTTATTTCATCCTTCTTTATATTTTATGAATGAGGTACAAAAAGAAAGAAGAAAGATTAATCTTTCAAATTGTGATAATTTTACTATGACATAATTATTACATTATTATTGTTATGTAATTAGTTGCCATATTGTGATATTCATACTTGAATGAATTATTATGTAAAAAGTTGCTATATTTTACTTTTAACACGATCTAACCGTGGACTTCATTACTGAGACAACTCTAGATTATCAAACGGATATAGATTTACAGACCAAAGATTAATTAATGGAAAAATTGACCACAATGAATTAAGAATACACACAGCAAGACGACCTCATTTTTTTTGTCGTACTGTTTTGGTCCGAACCGAATCGCCTGATCAAGGTCTAGATACACGTTTGCTATATTGTGATGTGCGCACTTAAATGATTTTAGCGTCTTTGTTATTCATAGCATCCCAAAATATTTTATAGATTCTTGTACAACACAGCTTGACCTCCAAAACTGTGTCTCAGCTTTCCAAAAACATCAATAGAACAAATTTTATACCCAATTGAACTTAGTGGTCTCCTATGAGTTGATGTTGCAAACTTCATTAAAGATTTATTAGAGAATGAAATACAATCTGAGACACAGTTTTGAAGTTCAAACTGTGTTGTGCAAGAATCTATAAAATATTTTGGGAAGCTATGAATAACAAAAAGTTAAATTCATTCAAGTATGAATATCACAATATGGCAACTAATTACATAACAATAATAATGTAATAACTTTGTCATAATGAAATTATCACAATTTGAAAGAATAATCTTTCTTCTTTCTTTTGGTACCTCATCATGCTCATGGTACATATGTAAGATCATGTGAACGAAAAAAAACAACAGGCTGATGTATGAACAAAAAAAGGACTAAAAAAAAGAATACTACTGCAACATATACAGTTACGTCTGCCTCATATATTAACGTGTATCTAGACCTTGATCAGGCGATTCGGTTCGGACCAAAACAGTACGACAAAAAAAATGAGGTCGTCTTGCTGTGTGTATTCTTAATTCATAGTGGTCAATTTTTCCATTAATTAATCTTTGGTCTGTAGATCTATATCCGTTTGATAATCTAGAGTTGTCTCAGTAATGAAGTCCACGGTTAGATCGTGTTAAAAGTTATGACCAGAATATTGACGAATGAACGCACGAAAGCGCGATTTGATGTATTGTACGAAACGAGAGCGATCATAAATCTAACATAAAACGCATGTACAGTTACTCATATTGTCTGCATGTATGTGACATGAGAATTTCTTGTAGTGACTTAATGTCTCTGTAGCTAATTCCTCACAATAATACAATGTTTTCTACGACAGCAATTTCCAAAAGGTGCATTCCATAAACAAGACTGTGCTTAAGAAATTAAATACTTTAAGATCTAAGAATCTCTCATTATCTGGATCCACACAATTATTACATTCTATAATTGTTTTTGATTTATTCTCTGTTTGTTTAGATGTTTATTGTTTTTGGTATCTTGGTCAAGATTAGAACCCCACAGATCAGACACAAATTGGATATATTTTTGTATATTCCCTCCAAAAAAGTGCTTCGTACACGTTGTTTTCTTTCCCAGAATATAATTGGAAGTGAAAACGTAGATTCATAAAGTTTTGTTTTATAATTTTTGACCTTAGCATAAAAGATCGTAAAATATATGTTATTTAGGCATTTTCTTTGGCACTGCATTTCCAGTTGGCAATGGAAAGAAAAAAACATAAATTTAGTGGTTTTTTTTTGTTTTTTTTATGTAAGCAATGAGACAGGAGTAAAACATGTTTTTCTTTATTGGCAAAAAATGATTAATTTTTGTACGAATATCAAGGATCAATTTTCTTTGGCACTGTGTTTCCAGTTGGCAATGGAAAGAAAAAAGGATAAATTTAGTTTTTTTTTTTTATGTAAGCAATGAGACATGAGTAAAACATGTTTTTCTTTATTGGCACAAAATGATTTATTTTTGTACGAAAATCAAGGATCTAAGTCGTGTTATATCGATAGCTACATGATTTATATCACAGAAAGTTTGATGTTTGTCAATAAGTACGTCAACATGTGAAAATATCGTAAAATCCAAGGTTAAACTCGTATACATTAACAAAAAATGCAGTTATTTTATTTTCCTTTATTTTATCTAGTATATTTTATCCAGCACATTTTAAGAACAACCGTTCTCTTCAATCTACTCTTGATTATGTATATAAATAGTTACCTTGTTTTCAGTACAGTACAGATTATTTACTTTTAGTTTAAGTGCTTGCAGTGATAGCAATTATTTAAGCACAAAATGATTTACTACAGTACAAAATCAAGGGAATGAAAATACGGATTTTTTTTTGTGTTATTAAAATTTGCTGTTACAAAATATTAGAAATTATTATAAATTGAGGAATGTATCTCCCTCATGCAAAGCTCTGATTCCTTTCACGAATTTGGCTATACTTTTTGGACCTTTTGGATTATAGCTCTTCATCTTTTATATATGCTTTGGATTTCAAATATTTTGGCCACGAGCATCACTGAAGAGACATGTATTGTCGAAATGCGCATCTGGTGCAACAAAATTGGCACCGTTGATTTTATTATGTTTGCCAAAATTACATTTGCAAATAAAATTTATTATTAAGTTCGAGGCTATAATCGTTTACATAAACACACAATTCAGCTTCGGCGTCCTTTATGATATAACTTAATATACTTAATGTTAACCAAACAAAAACAATCAAACTGCAGCAGAACGACTGACAGATTGGATATTTTGTAATTGCTTTGTACCTGTTTATCTGTAGCCTCACTCGTATAATCACACTACACCCATCACAACATTTTCCGTGAAAATCAATTAATTGAACAAAGCAATCAGGACGATTCGCATCGCTAAAAATAAGTGTTTACAGCTTTTAAGTGTTAAATATTGACCAGCAGTGGCGTTCATTTTAGTTGTAAATCAGCAGCTTGATTTTGTTCAACATAGTTCATGTATAAACCATTATAATATTATATCTTTTATACAATTTTGATACATCATGGAAGACAACATTATTTAGTTTAAAAACAAATGATGCTGTGTGTATTCTATATCTACTAAAAATTAAGACTTAATGATCTCTGCGAAAGATATTATCACTGCAAAAGATAATCAGCTGTTTCATTTAATAACAAAACAAAAAGTATGTGAATGACTTACATATGGTTAATTAGAGCAATTGAAGGAATATAAATAAATGATAAGGATTCAGCCATTAACAACATTACTGCATATGCACGAACAACTTAAAAATGTTGATTTACGGATTTGTATTGTTTTGTTTGAGCTCAGTGACCACATTAGAAACAGGTAGTGATGTAGAGGTTCGTTTACCCCATAATCAAAAGGCTCAATCAACGGCTATAGTCAAGTTTTTAATTGATACTTTCGAAAGAAAAATAAAAGGCATAGAGGAGAATTTGAAACAGCATATTGAAGATATTGAAAGAAAATTGACTCTTCATTTCATTAATTACTTAAATGGAATAGCGGATAAAATGGCTAGAGAAAACGGTAAGAAATCTACATTTATTGACAAGTACATGTTATGTGACATTGTCAGTTGTTTTTTGACTATTGAGTTTGAATATACCTTTAGTATTTTTTTTGGTTTCTTACACTACAATATTTTGTATCGTTTTTCGACATTTGATTTCACTGAATCTTGCTATCAATAATTCAATTCCAAAGACACATATAATGTGTTGTACGAATAAAAGAATACTAATGATAGCAATGCGACATCATTCGACCGATAAATATAAACCAAAAACTGGCACATGAACAAACGTTTGGTTTAAGGAAGTAATCTGAATCAATTCTTACTCCTCTATAAAAAAAATAATTTGGTATGAATTCCAATAATACAATAACAACCAGCGAACAAAAGGAAAAGATGTTCGTATTTATCGGTCACCATCCGGCCTTCAATAATGAGTGATACAAATATTGTATAGCAAGCTATAAAATGCTCCAAAATGACAAATTCAAACACTGTTTGAACGAGAAAAAATCAAAAACATGTTTTTTTGGTGTTGTGTAATAGAATAAATTATCAAATTAGATTTAAATCAACCAAAAAAAGTAGCTGAAAGATAGGACACTCGCTTGTGACAGGCACATACAGAATTTTGAGAAAAAAAATGAATAACCAAATGATGTAACGACTTTTGAACATATGTTGAGATTTGACATGAGACCTTGTCGATCAAAGAAAATATTCGATCGAAAGATAATTCTTTTAAAATTACGATGAATATGTCATATTTTAGACTTTTCTTAAGGAATCATTCATGGATGTACTGTTATAATCAAATTGTGGTGAAATATTAATGAACATATTTCAGAATAACTTTGTTTGCTACTTTTACAAGATATCTCATATGTAATATGATCTGTTTACCCCTTCCAGAGCTACTGCATTTTTTGGTTCTCAATAGGGCACCTCTTTTATTCATTCATTTCTTTATTTCCTCTATCAAGAGTTTCAATGAACAACACGTGTAAACAGATTTAATAACAAAAGTTTAGAAAACAGACAACACAATACAATATTATGATATGTACAATAACTATAATAAATTACCAAAAGCACATTTGAAAAAAAAAATGTTTCTTTGCGTAGCTCAACAGGATAACAAGATTCAGTCGGTGGATGAAATGTCAGATGATGGAACTCCAGAAGATGATTTTAATGAAGGTATTCTTGTTTTGTGTGTTTTTGATAAAAGACCATTTAACCACACAATTTACGTTTTGTTCATTGCTTCCCGTGTTATTATGGATGTCAGTTAGTAATTTTTGGTAAGAAAGATGCGTTTATGATTTCTCTTGATGAGGTTGCGCTTTTCCAGAAATCCGGGACTTTGACTGAGAGGTGAATATTTCTAAATTGAAAAAAAATATTGCCATTATGTATACGACGAGTCAATTCATCAGTTTGTACATTGTCTACCGTATCATTTACTATAACTTTCCAAGATTGCTGCAAAAAGATTATCAAATATTCATGAAAATAATATTTGTAAAAGATATTCATGTTTTCTGGAATGAATCAATAATGGTTACGTTCAGTGTCAATCAAATAAAATTACAGGCGCACAAGGAATAGTTTTTTTAGTTAAGAATTTGCCTTTGAGGCTGCAAATCTTTTGTGAGAAATACAACTTCTTTATCTCTTTGGTTGAAGTAATAGGATGTAGTCCGAGTATACATTGACACATATCCGATCTAGTTGAAGTTCAAAATACGCCATATTATTAAATAGTGTGTGATAAAATTTTAGCATTATTGACAATTTTCATGGAAATTGTAACAGAATACACACTAACGAGTGTCTAACTTGATATTGACAGACACATTCACATATGGAAAGGTTAAAACATTTTAAAAATGTACTTTGGTTACGTGAATTCACTTCATATTTGTTCTCATTCGGATTTGTAACATTACAACTCTATAAATTTCTTTACGTTTCTTTACAAAATAACACAGACATTTTTTTATAAAGATCTGGACCGTCTATTGTCCTTACACAAGTTAAATCTGTGCCTGCTGTTTGATTTTGATCATCGTCATACAACAATCGTTTGGTTCTTTTGTACTTTTTATTATTTGGGGATAATAGTCTTTTTTCATTTCCATCTTCTTCTCAATGTCGCGTTTACATTATATTCACAACAAGTATAATTGATAGTCAATAGCGAAAAAAGGATCTGCCTACATGTTCGGAGCAAATAAATTCACCCCAGTTTGTTTGTGGGTTTCGTCTTGGTCAGTATCTAGTATCTTTATGTTATGGTTTGTGTACTGTTGCGTGTCATTGTGTCGGTCTGTTTATCTTTCGTTTTTAGCCATGACGTTGACAGTTATCTTTCTACTAATGGGATTAATCATCCCTTGGTATTGTTTGTTACTCTTTCGATGTACAAATAAGATTTTGTCAAAAACACACAACTTTTATTATTAACTGCAAACGACTGTAAGCCAATTTAAAACAATATACATATATAAATAAGCTATAAATGATTAGAACACATTTTCATATTTTGATTTTCTCTTAATGAAAGAAAAAGCGAAAGGTATTGAATTTCGACCAACAGACTGTGGAGAAATATATTCAAAAAGAGGAAATGGGATTTACACACTTTTTCCGAATTCATCCAGTAGCAGTGGTTATTCAGTCTATTGTGATTTTGAAACAGATAACGGAGATTGGACGGTAATTGCTTTTTTTTTTTCTGTCTAATGTATTTTTATACATTTTGTTATTTTTGTACAAAAAGAAACATCACAAAAATACTGAAGTCAGAGGAAAATCAAATCGGGAAGTCCATAATCACATAACAAAATCAAATGACAAAACACATAAAATACGAATGGACAACAACTGTCATATTCCTAACTTTAAACAGGCATTTTAAAATGTACTTTTCTGAATCACATTCATATATGGTCTATACATTGTAAGCTGTCCATAAAAGTAGTATTAATTTGTTATCATAAATGAATACTTTGTCATGAACGGAATTCAAACTTCGATGCATAAGTCTATATAAATACTTTATCGCGGACAGAAGTAATAACTTGATACATTATGTCGAATGCATGCTTTATTTTTGTGACTTGGTAATATAAATATGGTCATTACTGGTCAATTATCAGAACAAATGAAAGAATATACAACATTCATCACTTGTAATCATGAATAATTATCTACCTGTATGCTATACATGCTATAAGTATCATAATTTTATAATAATTTCAAAATGTTTTGATATTGATGTTGAATTTTATCATTTATATTTGACAGGTATTTCAGAGGAGAATAAACGGTACCACAGACTTTTTCAGAGGATGGGAGGAATACGAAAATGGATTTGGGAATTTGGAGGCGGAATTTTGGCTTGGTAAATTTATATATGCTTTATATTATTTTAGAGGATTAATAACGATTGTAAATGTGATTGATTGATTGATTGATTGATTGGTCGATCGATTTTTTTTATTGTTTTGGCATAATTATGCGTTAACATTATTAAAGTAGTTGAGGTCACAAGGCCTTAATATGCAATAATATTAAGAGCTGAGCAGAGTGATATAGACAGTGTGACGACCGATGTACTATATCTAAACTATTTTCTTTATTGGTGAAGGAAGCCTTATTAGTGGCCGGAAATTTTAGGATAAAACCTTATGAAGAGGAATTAACGTCGAACACGAAATCGTAATATTTACTGCATCACGTGGTAAGAGCACTAAGACCATCGGGCTACCGATACCCTCTATTATAAATTTAAGATAATAGACAAACAACACGAATCATATATATTCAGATAGTATGACTGTGTGCGAGACCAAACTACAGAGAGGTTAAACTATTATAAAGCCACTTCTCTAAGAATCTATATTCTATGTTTACTTCAAAATGTCGTCTTTTTTATGCCGTTGGATTACTGTCCTTTAATTGATACTTTCCAACTTTCATCTGAAGTTTAAGTTCTGTATATTGGTTCACACTAAAAACAAACTCGTCAATAGTTCCGCAGAACCCAGTGTACTAGTATTTAAATTTCAAAACATTAACTTTGGCTACCAAAAGCTATGTACAAGACAATTCTGCAGATACTACCTTTTTATCATATTTATGCTTCCAAAACAATGTTGTCCAAGATGCTTTTTTTTCACAACTGTTGATGACATCGATAACATAATGTGAAACCTTGTCCCACCTTCGGGACTTTGTCTCGGGCGAGACAAAATTATTATATAATATTTAAGATTTTTAAAACCATTTACAGGTAATCGGAAAATCAATGAATTAACGTCGGACGGACTACACGAATTGAGGGTAGATCTTACCGATTTTGACGGAAACAGTGGATATGCTAAATATTCCAGGTTCTCTGTCGGTGATGCCTCTACCAAATACAAACTTGACGTTGGTGGATATAGCGGGAATATCGGTGAGTAAACGTTAAATTCAAACTGTGCTTTATGTGCATATCTTCTTTATACTAGTTCTCGAAAAATGCTTTTATAAGCATACCATTCAGCGGTGTTTGCAGATAGTTCACAAAGTTGAAACTAAGTGGTCTCGTCATAAATTATACCAGACTCGTAAGGTTACGTGTTATTCAGTCTATTGTGATTTTGAAACGGATAAAGAAAATTGGACGGTAATTGCTTTTCTTTTTTCTGTCAAATGTATATGTATACTTATTTTTGTACAAAAAGAAACATCACAAAAATGCTGAACTCAGTGGAAATTCAAAACGGTAAGGCCTTAATCACATAGCAAAATCAAATAACAAAACACATAAAATACAAATGGATAACAACTGTCATATTCCTGACTTGGTACAGGCATTTTAAAATGTACTTTTAAGAATCATTCATATATGGTCTACTAGAACACACCCGTGATATCGCGGGTCCTTGACTGAATTAAAGTGTATAACTATGCGTATGCCTTATTTTAGTAATGGTATTGTCATCAGATGAAGTCATCCCGATTATAAGATGCACTGTTTTGTCTGCTTTCAAAATCTTTCTGTTTGAACCCGTCGACCTCGAACCTATCAACTATTGGTAATATTAATAATTTGGAAAACAAAAGGGCCTGAAATGGAGTATTTTTTACTCAACAGTATACAGCAAAATTCTAAATACACCATTTGGTGGTGCGCCTGTCAGATGTTGAACGTACAGATAAGGTAATGGGTAACAGCTGAATATACTATTTGTATCGGTGTCGGATTCGTTCCGTAACTTTTTAATTGGAGTGGTGTAATTTTCAATCAACACCATTGTACTATATTAGTTATATATTAAGTTGAATTCTTTGATTCATTGTTTTTCGTGATGACGGCTGACAAATTGGACCTCGTAATTTTAGTATTATAGATACATTGTAATCTGTCCAAATAAAGTAGTATTAATTTGCTATCATAAATGAATACTTTGTCATGAATGGAATTCAAACTTCGATGCATTAGTCTATTTAAATGCTTTATCGCGCACAGAAGTAATAACTTGATACATTATGTCGAATGAATGCTTTATCAGGGTGACTTGGTAATAGAAATATGGTCATTACTGTTCAATTATCAGATCAATTTTAATCAAAAATTGATTGTTCGTTTCAGTGCGTGTTACATTTTAACGTTGAGTCGTTTGTGTTTTCTCTTATTTTTGAGATATTGAGATAAGACGTGGCACGGTACTTGTCTATCCCAAATTCATGTATTTGGCTTTGATGTTATGTTTGTTATTCTCGTGGTGTATTGTCTGTTGCTTGGTCCGTTTCTGTGTGTGTGGCGTTTCGGTGTTGTGTCGTTGTTCTCCTCTTATATTTAATGCGTTTCCCTCGGTTTTAGTTTGTTACCCCGATTTTGTTTTTTGTCCATGAATTTATGAGTTTTGAACAGCGGTATACTACTGTTGTCTTTATTTAAAAAGAATATTCAAAATTCATCACACGAACCACATATATATCTACATAGTAGGACTTTGTACGGGACAATAATCTACAATAAATAGATGACTTGTAAAATATTGCTATCGAAGAACTTTCGAAAAAACTATTAGAAACTTAGAAGTTTTTGTTTTCATTCCTGAGATGTATGTCATGGGTATCATTTTACCGTTTCAATAAGGGCAGTACATGTACATGTACATGATTTTAGTTACACATATTGTAGTTAAAGTGATATCCTACCTAGATCATAGCCTTTTCAATACTCATTTCCTTCGGAGCAAATCTTCACTTTATCTTGAGTAATTCAAATGTATCTGTGATTATTTTATAAACTTTTAAATACCTATAAAATAATTAAAAAAGACAATCTATTCCTGAATCTATTACAAATTATATCATTTTCGTATATCATAAAACTCCTCCCATTATCATACTGAAAACTATCCACACTTCAAAAAAATTAATATAGTTATGTAATACATGAATCGTTTATTATTATGTTTTTTTCGAGGAAGAGGTTGTAGGCAAAAAATCCAAACATTTATTAATTTTGGCCCTTATTGCCCCTACTCCCTTCATTTGTTTAACCAATAATCTTTTATAAACAGTTTTTTTTTCAAACAGTCCCTTTAAAAGTATTTTAAGTAGTGGTATAATGTGTTGGTCCCAATCCCATTACACTCCCTAAATATATATATAAAATAAACAATAGATATAGTGGTAACAATAATATGTTTTCTTTTGAAAAGAGGATAGTTTGCAGTTTTATAATGGGATGAGTTCTATTACAAAAGATAGAGATAACGATCATTGGCCATAATACAGTTTTTAATGAAAAGTATTTAAAGTAATGGTATGTTTTGGGTTTTCTATTTAAAGTAGTGGTTTAATTTTTTATCCTTCCGCGCACACACAAACAAACTCATGTAATGTAGTTGAAAACAAAAAAGTGTGTAACGATATTATCAAATATATGTTTGATTGTTCTAATAGAAGATACTTTTCAGTAAAATGAGGGATTTTTACTACAAAGGACACAGATAACAATCTTTTATAGACTTCATATACTTTGTGTAAAAATGTCTAGGTCATCATTTTTTTAACCCCTTACCCCAAAAGAAAACGTAATAAAAACCAATAGAAACAGTGTTCAACAATATTATCAAATATATAATCCAAGTCTTTCCGATAGAAGATAATGTTCATTTTGATAATGGAAGATTTACTAGAAAAGGACAGGGATGACGATCAATGGCCATGATAAAGTTTATTATAGATTCCATGTTGAAAGTATTTAAAGTAGTGGTAAGATTTTTATTCGCCCCTTTTTTCAAACCAATGTAATGAAAACCAATGAAAATAGAGTGTAACAATATTATTAGATATAAATTTTAATTCTTTTGAATAGGAAAATGTTTTTCAGTATACTAATGGGGTTTTACTACAAAAGACAGACAATGGTCTGAATAGACTTTTTGCAGAAGTTTTTATGATATCATTTTTTGGAACCCTTACCCACAAAAGAAAACGTAATAAAAACAATAAAAATAGTGTGTAACAATATTATCAAATATATAGTTCAATTCTTTTCGATAGGAGATAATTTACATTTCTAAATTTTAAATAAAATTAAGTCGTTTGAGAAAAGCAAAATGAGTATGTTAAATTTGATGTATGCCTGTTTGTGCTTCTTCGTTACATTTGTTGTTTTTATAGTGATATTAAGATGATAAGACAATATTGACTGCTGTACCCCTATTTTTGACATTTTTACTCTTTGAGTATGTTTTTTTGTTCATGCATCGTTGACAATGTAATGGAATTTGATGCGACTGTCATACAAGTGATAGGTTTAGCTAGCTATAAAACCAGGTTCAATCCACGATTTTCTACATTAGAAAATGCCTGTAACAAGTCAGGAATATGACAGTTGTTATCCATTCGTTCGATAAGTTTGGACTTTTGATTTTGCCTTTTGATTTTTGATTTTCCTTTTTGGGTTTTCCTCAGAGTTCAGTATTTTTGTGTTTTTACTTTTTGATAATCATGATAATAGATGAGCTTTTCTAAAAACAACCATAGATGCCGATCGAAGGCCATGAAAACGTGTTTAATAGATTCAGGTTAAGAATTAATGAACATAGTGGAATGAATTGAATGTGATGAAACCCAACAAAAATAGAGTGTAACAATTTATATTTTATTTCTTTTGTATAGGAAATAGTTTGAAGCATAATAATGGGATGAGTTTTACTACAAAGGATAGGGATAACGATCTTCATTATATAGTTAACTGTGCAAATGACAGAGATGGAGCCTGGTGGTATCACTCCTGTACATCCGTCAACCTTAACGGACGGTATCTCCAAGGTGGACAGATTGATTTGAAGAGTATTCATTGGTACATGTGGAAGAAATCAAGCATTTCTTTAAAATCATCCGTGATGATGTTTAGAAAAGTGTATCCAACAGGTTAAAGATGAAAATATGATATACTTTTTGGATAATTTTTATTAGATTTTGTTGATTTTTTACGTTTGATTACTTTAATTTAGTTGTATTTATATAAAAAGCGAAGAAAAGCGTTGTCTTGATTTGCTTGTCCTGAATATGCATGAAATATTTCTCATTCGACTTGATTAAAACAAGAAATAAATCTTGAAAAGACTGTTTTAAAATAAATTCAAAAGTAAAGTTTTCGTAGTCAAATCCATATATCAGATACCATAAGCATTAGGTCTTCTTTAAGTGATTATTGTACATTTTGTAAGGTGTACATTTCTGCCTGGCATGGTTCACCTGACATCTTTTTCGTGGTTAATTGGTCAATAGATATAGGAAGATGTGGTGTGAGTGCCAATGAGACAACTCTCCATACAAATAACAATTTTTAAAAAAAAGTAAACCATTATAGGTTAAAGTACGGCCTTCAACACGGAGCCTTGGCTCACACCGAACAACAAGCAAAAAAGGGTCCCAAAATTACAAGTGTAAAACCATTCAAACGGGAAAACCAACGGTCTAATCTATATAAAAAACGAGAAACGAGAAACACGTATATATAACATAAACAAACGACAACTAATGTACATCAGATTCCTGACTTAGTACAGGTGCAAACATTTGCAGCGGGATTAAAAGTTTTAATGGATCCAAACCTACTCCCTCTTTCTGAAACAATAGCATAACATCACAACATAGAAAAGCACACGATAAAATATCAATTGGCAGACTTAAGTCAATCAAAAAACGTTAATAAAACACAATGAACGAATAAATTTGATCTGAGATATCTGAATGCAAATGCACAGTTAATAAAATATAAGAGACAAACAAGTCCAAACAGAGCCATGGCAAGATACCACTGAGAAACATTTAACCCTTCGAAAATATTGATCAATATTCACTTAAGAAAAATAACGGTTTTAAAAAAAAATAAAAAAATCTTGAAGTTTATACAAATTTAGTAAGAATAAGTGAAAAATTGAAGATATTCCAAATAATCAAAGCTGGTATATTGACAAGATCCATATAAATATAAAATAACACAAATACATTATAAACAGTATCAACAGGTCGAATTAACATGCAAATACGACTTGAGAGTACTCGCAGTTACTGACAGCTAGTTAAAAGTCAAAACCAATTAATAATAAAAAATCATGCATCAGAGACTAAAATCAACTAAAACACATCCCAGGGATTTAGTATTTTAACGTCATTAACAGTCAGAGAAGACATGACTTGTGCAATGCCAAAAATACATGTATTAGGTAGTAGGATAGTTAGGAGCGACTTCTAAAGAGATAAAAACATAACGTGTCTGTGTCTCTATACATCTCACCTCAAAAGATAATAAAATTTAGTTATGTTTTAATTTGCTAATGAGAATGTTTAGTTTTCCTGTTTAAGTCTGTTTTCTGCGATAATTTAACCAATAGGTCCACTTTATTTGATCTATTGAATGATTGTAAGGTGTTCGTGTATTTCTGGATTGGTTAATCTGACCTTGTCCTCATTGTTTTTGATCTTATAAAGTTTATTTGATATTTGTAGTAGAGCTTTATATTCATGAGTATCAACATCAAATCAATGGTGGGCAAAAAAAAGCAAGACATTTCTGCGTGTGCACTCTTGTTTGATGTATAATTACGGGTCATATATATATATATATATTACATTGAATTTTTATAATTTTGGCCAGTTTAGGGATTATATATAATCACTAACATTTTCAGGGATTATGTATAATCTCTAGAAAAAATGTCAGGGATTATACATAATAACTGGAATGGAGAAATATAAAAAAGAAGATGTGGTATGATTGCCAATGAAACAACTATCCTCAAAAGACCAAAATGACACAAACATTAACAACTATAGGTCACCGTACGGCCTTTAACAATGAGCAAAGCCCATATCGTATAACCAGCTATAAAAGGCCCCGATAAGACAATGTAAAACAATTCAAACGAGAAAATAAATAGTTTTATTTATAAAGAAAATTATTAAAGTCATATTAAAACAGCATTACACTGTATAAACATCAATTGTAAAATGTAAAGCACAGAATATCAAAATGATAACCCTATTGTTCTAAATGGTAGGCACAATATATTAAAATGTTAAACACAATGTATTAAAATGATATGCTAAACATCTGTTTTTACAAAAATATCTACATTTTAGAAGAAAAAAAATCTTCACAAATTGAATAAGATTTTATAACCCGCCTAAGAAAAATTAAGTGTTCAGTAAAAACATCTGTAGGTCCCCCCCCCCTCAAAAAAGGAAATTAGCAACCTCGAACTGGTTCGAGCAAGATACTATGTTATTTGTCAGGTGATATCCTTTTTCAGACTGCTGATGAACAACTACAATTATGTTTTTTGGAATTCTCTTTCCTTTTTTACCCTGTGGAATTGCTATGAGAATATAACGCCAAATGCCAGCATCCTCAAAAGTTTTGTTTTAATTGTCAATCCTTAGTTTTTCTATACATTTAGATGTGTAAGTTCATTCTGTTTGAATTTCTTTTTCATTTGAACAAAAACAAAAAAACAAAAAACAGGTGTTCCATAATCTTCCTCCCCATTTGTTGTACATTTA
Organism: Mytilus trossulus; assembly: GCF_036588685.1. Classification (NCBI taxonomy): domain Eukaryota; kingdom Metazoa; phylum Mollusca; class Bivalvia; order Mytilida; family Mytilidae; genus Mytilus; species Mytilus trossulus. The sequence continues at coordinate 2,522,979 of NC_086379.1, read as the reverse complement.
CCACAAATAACATGCTCTGTGAATTTACAAATAGGACATAAATATCCATGTTGACGCTGGCTTTTAATAAACAAACAATCCATGTAAATTCATCGCTATAAAGCGAAAATGGATATTATTAATTTTGTTTGTTAATCGGTGTCATGAATACCTATCTGGAACTCACCCTGTGAGTCGAAATATTTTGTCGGTTCGGAATAACCCCTCCGAAATCCAACAACCTTGTTATCGTTCCAACACCGTAACCGTAATAGGTAGAAGATAAAACAAAGGGTGAAATTTGTTCAGGACCAGACCCCGGTTCTTCGTTACATTTGGATCGAAAAGATTCAACGACTCATTGGTAGGGTTATGCCCCTATTAAAATTAACCGGTATCGGTTGGCCACCCAATCTCAAAAACCGTAAGTCGTAGACACCTAGGATCTTAACCAATCATCATCAATTAGTGTATCTTTGAAAAAATACCTCAAGGTCAAATTTGTATGTTGACCTTGACCTTTGACCAAACACCTTGTTATGAGATAATCTCAGAAACCGTTATATAAACAGAAGTTTTAAATAGTGGAAAATGTTTGGGTCATTACGGCGCAACTTTGTTACATTTTGACCAAAGAGATTTGACCTTTTTATAAGGGGCATAAACCCTGTTTTGGGTTTCTGAAAAGACAAAATCAGTTTTTACTATATAACCAAAGGTCATAAACCATTGGGGTTTTCATCAATGACATTGGGGACTAATGACCTTGATAAAGGTCAAAAGGTCAAAGGTCAAGGTCATGTCCCATATAGCGAATTATGTGTTTTTTACCTTATTTAAAGGATTTTTAGTGTGTTTTAAAGCAGTTCAATACATTCTACGTGTATTGAAACATGTATTTTACATTACAGAAGGAAAGACCTCTCAATTGTTCAAGAACAATAGACATTTTAATGTGACTATATTTTTTTTTATCAAACAAAGGATCCTTAAATTATTCATAATTCCTGAAATTATATTAGGGAATTTGTAGAATAATTATTAAAATGTTCAGTGATTATGTAAAATCACTGGTCATTTTCAGGGATTATATATAATTACTAATGATTTTAGTGATTCTACATATTCCCTGAAAAATCAGGGATTCTATATAATCCTTGATTATACAAATTCAATGTAACATATATAAGTTTGATACATGTCTGGTATTTTTCAACTTGAAGGTGCTAACTAATATATTATTACAAGTACCATGACATGAGTTATGCAAGTACAAATAAGGAAAAGTTGTATAATTACCAATGCGAAACAGTTGGTACAAATAAGGAAAAGTGGTATACTTACCAATGGGCCAGTCGCTTGTACAAATATGGAGACGTAGTATTATAACCAATGAGACAACTATCCACTAGAGTGCAAATAACGTCAGTTAATATATATGGTTTATCCAGTAAATCAAGCATAACAAATATACAACGTGTGACCGAAAAACACAGTAATGATGTATGCTGTGATAGCGTAACATTTGAAAACTCTTTAGTTCATAAATTTAATTGAATATAGTCTTCGCAGGAAACTCGTATCTTTAAAATATCTTGATAATTGTGACATTCTTGTCACATTTTGATTCCAAAAAGTTGTGCATAATACGGGTAAGGTTATCTTTTCATGGGATAAAAAAATCGAAAAATTCAAAGTTTTGTAACAAGGAAATTAAAAAAAAAATGATCATATAAATGTTCATGCTGGCTTATGGGCTGTTGATAGCCTCGGGGACAAAACTTACACCAGCAGTGGCATCGACTCAGTGGTGTAAATAGATACAAAAACCAAAAACGGACAATAAATAAACGCCTGGCCACTCATACTTAACTTATCGTAAGCATTCTTCTGGTTGTACCGTCTACTACTATAATTGCGTTTTTTACATGTTTTCAAATGCTGTGAAAATACAAAAGAGAAAAAGAGAATTCGTCACTTGATAGTAATAAGGGTCAATCATAAGAGTTGGAAATCAAGAACACAAGACACACATAAGATTAAAATACTGCAGCAAGGATATTACAACTTAAAGAAATAATAAAGAATAATATTTGTTATTCTTAATTTTGACAAACATTGTGTTTTGTGAATTGAAATCAAATCGCTGGAAGATAAAACAAAATAAAAAATTAAGAAAACATAATAATATGGTAGTAAAACATATCATTTATTTTGTCACCCGAATTGATTACTTTAGAGTTAAATGACTTTTCAAGGTCAAACTTTTTCTGACAGATTATATATTTCTTCCCATAATCCCATAATTTTCAACAATTTTCAGTAATGTGGTAAATCTTGAAAATTTTTATCAAAAATATAATCCTCTTTAATTAAAGGGCCAAGTTCATTACAGATAGAGAAAATTGTAAGTAGCAAGAATGTTCAGTAAAGTAAGATCTTTAAACACATCATCATCACCAAAAAAACAATTTTGTCATAATCCTTCTGTGTCCTTTGTTTAATATGCACATAGATCAAAGTGAGCGACACATGCTTTTAAGAGCCTCTAGTCTATTATCATCTTAGAATTCAGTAATCCAATATGTTTTTTAATTATAGTTGGATAAAAAACGCAATTTTTATACGTATGCATGCAAAACGAATTGCTTGGTAGACGGGTCTAAATACAGTACAAACAACATTTTCCAAAAAACCAAAAAAGTGAAAAAGTATATTTTAACAAAACGTATTTGACTAACAGGTCGAACAACTGATGTTTTTAAACCCTGCTGACTGCCATTGGCGATTGTCAAATAAACGTATCACTAGATGTATATATATATATTTGCGAAAGCAAATTTACAGATCTAACATTGTTGGGTTGATGTTTAGACGATTTCTCGTCTAAACATCAACCCAGCAATGTTAGATCTGTAAATTTGCTTTCGCAAATTTTTGGTTCTTCCCTCGCCGGGATTCGAACCCATGCGTCTGTGATATCGTGACACCAAATCGCCTGCACTGCAGCCGTCCCGCTAGACCACACGACCACCTGGGCTCTCAAAAAAGAGCTTTCGCTGGCCATGGGTTACCTTTCCACGTCAGTGTTAATCTAGCGGCGTACTACAGTATATGATATATAAGGCATGACGATGTAATTGTTACAGATCAGCTAAATTATCTATAGTAAAGGATCCTACAAATTAATGTAAGATATAGTCACAGAAAATAATTATATTCATAAGTACGTCTGAGTCAGTGACAACCCTACAACAGATGTATCCATCGGATCGCCATCAATGATGGTGATACATGGCTGTGTACATAATGTATATACAACTCGTCTTAACATCAACCCAACAACGTTTACCTTTCCACGTCAGTGTTAATCTAGTGGCGTACTACAGTACATGATATATAAGGCATGAAGATATATATATATATAAACGAGTCTAAATTAAAACAACGTTCAAACCTATGATTACGTTGGAATAAAACCGCAATTTTTATACGTGTGCATGTAAAACAAATTTTGTTGTAGAAGGGTCTAAAAACAGCACAAACAACATTTTCCAAAAGACCAAAAAAGTTAAAAAGTATATTTAAACAAAACGCATTTGACTAACAGGTCGAACAACTGATGTTCTTTAACCCTGCTGACTGCCATTGGCGATTGCCGAATAAAATTGATCACAAGATGTAACAAAATGGATCTTAATATAAATTTAATACTAAACAGATAAAAATTAACTTATGGCCACGATGTTATGCCACAAACATACGGTGTCAATATTTTTTTAGTACACCAGATCCGGATTTCGACAATAAATGTCTCTTCAGTGATGTTAGGGGTCGAAACGGTATTTGGAAGGCCATATAAACAGTACCCTCATTTTTAGAAAAAAAGTACCCTCATTTTTAGATAGACTCTTGAATTTTAAGAGTCAATATAGGATGAACGGATCATATAAACCGGAGGGAAAAGATGATACAAGCCCAAACGAAAAAATATAAACGAGTCTAAATTGAAACTGCGTTCAATTCAAACTTATGATTGCGTTGAATAAAAACCTCATTTTTTATACGTGTGCATGTAAAACAAATTTCGTTGTAGAAGGGTCTAAAAACAGCACAAACAACATTTTCCAAAAGATATATATATATATGTATTATGTATTCAAGAAAATTGACATACACCTGAGATTACGATTAATATAACCATGTAGGTAGCTCATGAATCTTTGTGCATATTATATATATATGTTTTGTACTAAATTTGACTAAAATTCACTTATAACTTGTACAATAATTTGAAGTATGTATTTTGTTATAAAGAGCAGATACACACTTCAGAAATTGTATTCAGTTACCACATAATAAACCTTATTTACAAAATACAATTATATACCCAGATGGAGACAAGAAAAGTAATTGATACATGCATGCCAGTTAATTTTGATAGTACAATAAAAATTGACCCCAATGACAGTTCTGATAGTATAATAGAAATGAGCCCGAGTGAAAATCAAGATGACACTGACGTTGAAACACCAAGCATACATGAAAGGAAGCGTGCGATGTCTGGCCAAAAGATCAAAGCCGAATATTTAACCAAGAAAACGAAACGGAAATAACCAGAACTTGCTGTAGGGGAAAATGTCATTATACCAATTCCTCAGTGTGATTGTGCCTCATCAAACAAGTGATTCAGAACTTTTTTTCGTATTTTGTAAATAGGGTTTAGTGTGCGGTCATTGATAACAAATTCTTTAGTGTTTATCAATGCTGCTTTTTTAATAATAAAATCCATACTATAAATTGTTGTACATGTTATCGGTGAATTTTATTCAAATTTTTTACAAATTGTAAAATTGTAAAAGCGCTTTTTGCACCAATTATAATTTGTACAATTTCTTCTTATTGATGCCCATAGGGTTGACCGAGGTAAGGTGATATTGTCATATCGAACATGTAATAAATTTGTAGATGGGATGTCCGTTTGGTTGTACATGGTGAATAAGTTTTCGCCCTTTGCGATCGGAATCGGGACGTTAAATACGAAGTCTTGTCCTACACTGTTTGTACGAACGTTTCGGAATCATTTTAACAAATATATAAGGATAAGGGACCGTAGAATATCATTAGGTTTCAGCAGCATCTGTCTTAATCCCTTGTTTTTAGGATTTCTTGGTTGATACGTGTAGTTTTGTGTAAACAAAGTGCTCAGGATTTTAACTTTTCTATTTTTAACTTAAGACTGTCTTTTTTTTCAGATTATAAAAAAGAATTTGTGTCACCTTATTTGGTTAACAACACATACTATTTGTTCTATGTATGTACTCAAGGATGTGCGGAATTTTCGACCGTAGTAGAAAATGAAGATTAGTAAGTGATGAAGTGTTCAAATACTATTTTGAGTTCAGTCGTATATAAATTTACTTTATACAAGTGGCGATAGTTACATATTACATGCTATGCACTATGATTGACTGGGAAATAAAAATCTGACATTTGAGGTCAGTGTGAGTGCGAAATTTAAGATACTTACAACATATCCAATTTAGAAACGGTTAAACCATTTGTATGCAAATGTCTCCATCAAATATATACAGGTATATTCGACTGTATTAATTTGTTTGTTTGACAGCAGATGTCAAATGTATGTTTCCGAAAAATTGAACTTGAAAAAATCCTTTTCTAACTCATGCTTAGATTTATAGTTATAACATATCCTAGCATGGTCTAATGATAATCCTAACATCGGTCACAAGATATATATCAGGACATGTAACAGATTATTTTGCGTAAAAATAAAAAATAGAGATTTACTTGCATATTTGAAAATGTTACTTAAGAAATAATTCATGGGGGCTGGAATATATCGTGATTTTACCACGGGTTGGCCCTTTATGACAAATATTTTACCCTGAGCGATAGCGAGGGGTAAAATATCGGCATAAAGGGACAACCCGTGGTAAAATCTAGATATATTCAAGCCCCCGTGAATTATTTCGATTCTAATAGGACAAATAAGGCATTTTTTGTAGATCGAAGCGCTCTAGGTGGAGGCAATTATTTGCCGTTCCCATAAATTAACGCACTTTTAGATTGGCGTAAAAGAACGGAGCAAACAGAATAAGTGACATGCTCAAACTATTCACAAACTTATTTAGATAGATTGGATGAATTTTAATGTTAACTTACTTATATGTCTTCTATGTATATAAAAAATGGGCTTATACCACATTTTAGCATCGTTTGTTTACGTTTCCTTGTTGTGATGATTTTTGGTATCAAAAGCGTGTATTTTCCCGTAAAATGCTTAAATTATAACGTCATCATTCTATGACGTCGTGTACTTCATTCATGAAAAAACATATGACGTGGGAGTACGATCGGAACAGCCAATGCAATATATTCATATTTTACCACGGGTGTGTACTCAAAGCGTTTGAAGGACGTCATGTTAGAATTAAGAAATAATTCATGGGGGCTGGAATATATCGTGATTTTACCACGGGTTGGCCCTTTATGACAAATATTTTACCCTGAGCGATAGCGAGGGGTAAAATATCGGCATAAAGGGACAACCCGTGGTAAAATCTAGATATATTCAAGCCCCCGTGAATTATTTCGATTCTAATAGGACAAATAAGGCATTTTTTGTAGATCGATGCGCTCTAGGTGGAGGCCATTATTTGCCGTTCCCATAAATTAACGCACTTTTAGATTGGCGTAAAAGAACGGAGCAAACAGAATAAGTGACATGCTCAAACTATTCACAAACTTATTTAGATAGATTGGATGAATTTTAATGTTAACTTACTTATATGTCTTCTATGTATATAAAAAAATGGGCTTATACCACATTTTAGCATCGTTTGTTTACGTTTCCTTGTTGTGATGATTTTCGGTATCAAAAGCGTGTATTTTCCCGTAAAATGCTTAAATTATAACGTCATCATTCTATGACGTCGTGTACTTCATTCATGAAAAAACATATGACGTGGGAGTACGATCGGAACAGCCAATGCAATATATTCATATTTTACCACGGGTGTGTACTCAAAGCGTTTGAAGGACGTCATGTTAGAATCGCATATTATGTTCATATATTTATATATACTACCTATGAATAAGACAAAAATGGTTTGAGGGTTATCAAATTACAAGCGAAGGAATGACCATCCTAAGACATGACTCAGCCATGTCCTTATATAAAAAGGGGACATGTGGTATGGTTTCCTTTGACACATATATCCAACGAAGTTCAAATGAAATAAATGTAAGCAATTAAAGGTAATGTACGGCCTTCAACAATGAGACAAACCTATGCCGTATATTCGACTAAAAAAGGTCCAGACATGAAAAATATTAAACAATTTAATTGAGAAAACGTTAAGGCCTAACTTATAGCAAAGCAATTTACGAAAAACAAACATGACAGACACAAACCAACGACAACTACTAATCTTCATACTAGCATATACAGAATGTTGCGGGGTTAAAATAGTTTGTTTTTGCCAATTCCTCCCCATAACATGGGACGTTAGCATAAGATGTATGTTGGGACAATGTCATATCGTAAGATACTTTCATTGACATTACTCTGATTATCATGTTTAAAATATCAAAATGAAGCATTTAATAGCTTGTGTCTTATACATGTTCGAAGCATAGATGTATGAAGAGAAAATTATTTTCGTCATTGTTTTCTGTCGGACTAAAATCTAATAAAACTTAAGAACTTTTTATAATAAAGATTTTAAACGGATAACATAGATAATGCGTAGTAGTACAGTTGAACATGTAATTTCTTTCAAATACGTCAATGAAATAAATTGTGTTGACGTAATGTCATGTGTCGCTCGAGTCATCACAACGGAAATGAATTTGATGAAAGTACTTGTTTTCCACTTCGATATTATGTTACTTTCCTTTTTAGCTTTATTTGAAGAAGAATGGATAAAATGAAGACAGCCATTGTTTTATTGTATATAGCATTTATGGAATTATTTTCTGGAACTTTCTATGTTACAGGTACGGAACATTTTGCTTATACATGGTATTTGCATAACTAAAAAAAAACATACAATTGAAAGATAATTGATTAAAACATATCGCTAACATAATGAATGTAGCTTTAAATCTTTTACGCATTTGAATTCAATTTGTAACTTCACCGGATACATCAACAAAATTAAAAATATGTCTACCACTGGGAAACGCGGAAAACATAAATGTATTCCTTAGTTTGATGCATGCATATACAATTGCTGTAAGCAATGATACTTCTTGCAAATGTTGCGAAGAACATTGTTCTTTCTTAGTCAAAACTTTGAAATAGTCCTATTGAAAATAAAAGACTTTGTTTCAAGTTGGAGAATTATTTCAGTAGCAATCATACCTCATCTTCTTATTTTTAAATTTTATCTTCACACTTTACATAAATCTCTGAGAGCTGAACTTTTGTATTAGGAATGACATTCATGTTTCCACGTAAATGAAATCTCCCGTTAAAAGCCTGTGTGGTGCATTGACGCGTTATTATGAGTACCATCGCTTCATTTGGATAGAACATTATAGAACGATGTCTGTATAAAATATCCAGCAAATAGTAGACACGTTTTACACGTGATCATCCAAAAACACAAAATTGTAATACTAAAAAAATTAACAAAGTTAAATGTTTTTGAAGAGATATTTCATTTTATTGAAAAAGTAATAGACTGATTTTATTTATCATAACTTTAACTTTAACTTGGTTCTCTTGCACATAAGCTAGACCACTGGGCTTTTGTTGGCTACATACCAAACATAGTTTCCTTGTCGCCTTCATCTATAGTTTTTGCTAGTCGATCTAATTGTGTACTGATATTAATAAGTGAACAAGACACCAGTCATACTTATGTATGTTCGTTTTAAGATAACACTTTCCTTGTGAAGTATTTCTTACAATCATGACCACATACTTAACGTATGTTTATTCAATTGATATACGACGGAAAACTAACTAAACCTGATCCTTCCTGGTTGTTTATAATGGGGAAATTATTGGAGTTTGTAATTTTGTTGTGTTGCTGTGATTTATATTTTGTTAGTATATAGACAAAAGGTATGAACTATTTGATAGATCATACGCATTTGACAACTGCGGTTTACCTTAAACGGTTATCCATTAACTTTGGATAAAAATACAGGGAGGTTATGTGATTTGCGGAGTGCCGATTGTTCAAATACAAAAATCTCAAATATTTTTTTTAGATATTTTGTAGTAATGTCAGGTTCATATGAACAAGTTTGACATCGTTTAAATTCAGTTGTTTATCAATAATTGCATTACATATAAAAAAGAAGATGTGGTATGATTGCCAATGAGACAACTATCCACAAAAGACCAAAATGACACAAACAATTATAGGTCACCGTACGGCTTTCAACAATGAGCAAAAGCCCATACCGCATACATGACAATTATTTCATAAGAATCTGTAATTTTGATTGGCTGACAACATTCACGAAGCACTGCAATATCATACATTTTATGCGATTCATCTAGTACAATCAGTTTCATTCAATTTGGTAGTTGACAAATATTTTGAAGGGTTAGAACCCACATTCTTTCTTTCATTTTATGAATTTTTTAGCCAAAATATTTACCAAAACGGAAATTATTTTAAAATGCTTCGCAAGGTAAACTCAATCTGCAACAGTAAAATCAACGTTTTACAAAGGCCAAGATTAAAATACAATACAGTTCATTTCCTACTTCTTCTAATGTTATTTCCGTTAAAAAATAAATAAACATATGGCTACAAGTGCTATCCGTGACAATGTGAAAATATTGCATTGAAAAAAATGATGTTACTTTTTGGTTGCTTCTTAAAAATATGATTACAAAAATGCTTCTTTTTATAATTCATGCGGTTGTAAAAACGTTCATCGTGCGCACATGTTTAATAAAAAGCGCTTCGTCGCATTTAACAAAATATGATTCGGCCAACGCTGGTACACACCAGAAGCCTTTATTCTTATTTAATTTTTCTTTGAAAGTATGCTATTGAGTGGTAAACTTTGGACCAGATATTTGATGAATATGTAAAGTACAATGTATGCATGTATAGTTTAAGCATAAAAGTCAAATGATTAGCGTAAATTATTGAGAAAACCGGAATTCATGCTGTGTTTGTACTGTGTCATGATTTTTCTACCAAGTACGTTATGTCGAATACATATTTTTCTTTGTATTTAATTTAGAATAATAAAATTACATGTATGTTTCATTATATTCCGTAATTTTGATTAGCTAAGAACAATCGGGAGGTACTGCATCATTATATTCTATTTCTGTATAAAATACAACAGATATGCCCGCGCGTGTTATCCATGACTATGAAATAAAATTTCCGGAATGCGGTACGGAAACTAGAAGAAACTATATAAACGCACAATTAGAATCCGTATCGATTTTTTAAACCGGCATTTCGGGTTATCGAGACCAGAGCAATGAAATTATATGTCATATAATTGCGTCGGAAATAGAAACATGTAACTATGTGCCTCTTCTGTGTTTTTTTTCTTTCTTTTTTTTTTGGTTGTTCTTTCAATCTATGTTTAAGGTGCAACTTTACCAGATACAATTGTATGATATCTTTCTGGTCCTGAAAATGATTCAGGAGTCTTCCCAATTTGAAGTTTACACTTGTATTTATTATGACCACTAAACATCCAACCACACTCACCATTATCGAAAGTACAACTACTGTTAACCATTTCTGTTAAAGATATCTTTTTTTTAGGTTAACAAAAATAGAACAGCTGTATTATATACTTCTAGTTAATACAAGTAGATTTCAGAATGTGTTATGCAATCTATGTCGGTTGGGCTAGCTGTATCAGTCATCCGTGATAATATTGATAACAGTCTTTAGCAAACGCATAATATGTATGACGTCATGTGATCGATATCAGTAAAATTTAAAAGGCTTTATAAAATCCAAAAATGAGCACATGCGCAGAAAATCTCAAACTAAGGTCAACTATAGATTGGATGCATACATATGCAAATGCGGGCAAAGTATTGTCTTGTAAGTGTCATTAAAAATAAAAGTAAATATCGTCAAGCGCCGGTTTAGTTATTGTTAGCTAATTCTAATTTAGTACTGGTAACATCAAGAATATTTTTAGATATCGGCAAAGTTGACATGTATTTGAACAATTTGTCATTAAGAGTAATAATTGCTATCGAATACAAATGTTATGGTCGCACATACACTTTTTTTTCAATATAATTTTTGCTGGTTATTATTTTTTCAGACATCATTTTTTTCTTTTCGCCCTTTTTGACTTCATTGTTTTGTAAAATCTTCCAATCTCCCATTTCTCTTATACTAAATGAGTAAAGGCTCAATATTCACCTATGCATTAATATGAAATAGATACGTGTTCATAGTCATTGAATATGCAGGAATATTGAATAATCGTGGAAATAGTGCATGATGTTTCTTTACTACAACGTATTTTAATGGCATCCGTCTGTTTTTCTGTCTGATTACACATCTAAAATTGTGAACATGATGTTGTGTGTTGCTCTACATTTAAATCAACTATTGTGATTGTCGTGTTCCCAGCACAGCTGTTTAAACTTGAGTTGCTCACGACGGTATTTTCTGGAAAACCTGCAAAATTAATATAGCGATTTTAACATATGCAACTATTACAGTCATAATCACGTTCGATAACTCTTCATGTGACTGGTTCAATTTGGATTTTTTTACTGGTTACCTGATGAATTAGTTAAAGAAAATTGAAAAATATATTTAGTTCACCTCGGTTTATATCCATTCGATGTCTTCTTTTATGAATATAAAATAATATTGCAAAGAATTTCATTGATAATCGGACAACACTAACCGGCATAGGTATTGTCAAAACATGCATTTACATGGGTATTGTCAAAACTTACATCGTGATTAGGTGCCATGTTTGTTTTCTTTGATCACGTTGATGTTATGACTTAATTAATATCTCCTTAATCTTGCTATGTCTAAGGCTATTCTCATAGTTACAATAACGTGTCATATTTAATTGCAATATAAACAGAGAAAATAAATTGAATTATGTGCATTAACAAAATAAGTGTCGAACATCCTCTACGTTTGAAAATTATTTGTTCGCCATTTATCAAAATTTTATAAAAATAACAACAGCATGTTTAAGCTTGATAAAAAGGAACCAATGTTCGATTACATGCTGTTTTAAGGTAAGACAATGAATGAAAACGCGAACATCCAACGGTTATTTAATTTTCATAGTAAAAATCGTACAAATAATATTTTTACCATGTCGCCCCACGCTGTCAATCTGGTCGCCATCTTGAAAATAATAGCAGATTTTTCTGAAAATAGCTTATTTTCAAATCAATTTGGAAGGGACATAATAGAAAATTAAACTATTCTATATACGATATTTCAAATATTTATGAATATAATAATAAGCACTAAGACCCACAATTATTCCATCTGTTTTGTTTAAATCGCAATTTAAGGTTAAAGACGACAGAAAATCCAATATTTATCGTAGTTGTATGATTTAACAGTGTGAACTATCGAGACAACAAGACAAATTTTCAAAAGCATTTGGAAGGGAGAAGATCAAAATTTAAACTATTCCAAAAGGAATATTTATATTTCTAAATATATGATAAATTACTACAAAGACTCACACTTTTAGTATCATGAGTTTAAAGTAATGTATTCAATCGATTCCAGAAAGCCCCTATGCATTTCTATACAATTTACTTGGGCTTGATACGGGTGATGTGTGACGTCACAAAAGTCACGTGATGACTGCTATAGTTGGATATGATAAATTTGATTAGGTTTTTTTCCCAAATGTAACGAATTAGTTTGCTTTACAGCGCTTTTTCGCGTGTGATGTTTAATTTATTTATTTCATGAGGTATATGCATCTGTCGTTATTTTATGCACGTTGTTTGTTTATTGTTCTTATTATTGTTTTTCTAGTGTTTAATGTATTATATAAAAATAAGGAGATGCAGCATGATTTGCTAATTAATGAGGCAACTATCACCAGAGACCAAATGGCATGGGTAGGTAATCATACTTTTTATTATGTACAAAAAAGATGATGTTTTCTCTGTAAAATATAAAGATAAGAAGATGAGGTATGATTGGCAATGTGACAACTATCCATCACAGACCAAATAACAATGAATAACGCAGAGGTTAACAGATATAGGTCCCTGCACAGCTTTCAACAATAAGCAAAACCCATACCTCACAGTGACTGTTTGAATGGGCAACCATGTTCGAATGCATATTGCACTATTAGCTAAATGCATTTTTGGAGACACTTCATCATGTTGGCAAATTTTTAGATTATAATCTTAAGCAATTATAGTTATAATTTCAGAGCAAAATTTTTTGTACCTTGTACTTGTATAACCCCGTATATTCCTGGTTTACATAACAGTCCATTTGGTCTATAATTGACACTAAGGATGCTTTAATCGCAAGACCGTAAACTATACAATATATAAACAAATGTATTCACACACGTTTACAGCTTGAAAGCGAAGTGAAGACTGCCCAAGCAACAGTTCACAAAACAATTAAACATTCATTCAAAGTTAATAATCTCAAATCATTACAAAGTGTTCTGATAAAATATATCTATTATTGTCCAATCTTATACAATAATAATCAGATTATTGTTCTGTAGCTATACTTAATAGTAAAATAGCAATACTTGCTTCTTTTGTAGTTAAGTGTAAAATACATATATATTATCTTTCGCACTTTAAACTGACACCGGAATATGTCGTAAATTATTGAAATCTATAATCTATTTGGGTATTTGAAATAAAGAAACATTACATTTAGGAATAAAGAAACATTTAAAACAGGAAATATTCAATTTAAAACGACACTCAATAATGTTCTTATACATCACTTTTTGAATTATTTGAAAAGTTCCTAACGTCACTTATCTTCTGGTTATATTCTCCACTTCTCCCCCGAATTGCTCGTCTCGAGCATAAACTCACAGTGTGGGAACGGAACTGTACGGTTTTCTAATAATTTGGTCATTCGGGAGACTGTCAAGCGGTGCTCCGACATTCGCAAAATAACAAGTTGCTTGATGGAAACTTTGACGAACTCTTATGTTACTATATAACGTTTCTGCTTCAAAATTTAATAGCTCAAACATTTTTTATGAAAATATGAACCAATAAATTAATTAGAAAGATATATGCATCAAAACGTTTTCCTTAGAATGGTGGAGCTCCGTGTAAAACGATCAAAATTGTCACACAACAGCGATCACAAATGTCAAATAAACATCGAAAAATCAATGTTTGCTACCTGAATTTTCACATGTACCTTTTCTGATATATAGTCTTAACTGCCTGAAAGTTTCAAAGCCATTGTCTCAGTAGAAATCTTAATTCATTCATTTTCTCCATGTCGGATATTTTTATTGACTGTACAATCGCTCGCAAGTTTACTGTAATATCACTCGGAGCCTTCCTGTACACTCACTCGGAGCTTTCCTGTAGAATTGCTTGGCCAAATTTATTAAATTCATTGTATATGCATTGCATTGGTTGTTTATTGCTGTCTTATTATATTCATATATGGTGTTTGAAGTGAAAATAAGCATATAACCAGTTTTTTTGACAATTAAGATTCTATCAAGGAACCCTTTTATGGTGACTATATCAGAGACAAAAACAAAATGTGTACAATAGATATAAAAAAAGAAGGTGTGGTATGATTGCCAAAGAGACAACTCTCTACAAGAGACCAAAATGACACAGAAATTACCAACTATAGGTCACCATACGGTCGTTAACAATGATCAAAGCCCATACCATACAAGACAAAAATAAAAGGACAGTACAAAATATGTTAAGAATCTAAAATTCAAAATATGATAATTACCCTTCCAGAGAATCTAGTCACCTTTTCGGAATACATAAATATTTATTTTGTACGAGGATTATTTTCATTTTCATTTTAAATTAGATTCTTAACATATTTTGTACTGTCCTTTTATTTTTGTTTTGTATACTTATTCAGTGGTTGTTTGTTTATGTGTTACATATTTGTTTTTCGTTCATTTTTTGTACATAAAAAGCCGTTAGTTTTCTAGTTTTACATTGTTATTTCGGGACATTTTATAGCTGACTATGCGGTATGGGCTTTGATCATTGTTAACGACCGTACGGTGACCTATAGTTGGTAATTTCTGTGTCATTTTGGTCTCTTGTAGAGAGTTGTCTCTTTAGCAATCATACCACACCTTCTTTTTTTATATCTATTGTACACATTTTGTTTTTGTCTCTGATATAGTCACCATAAAAGGGTTCCTTGATAGAATCTTAATTGTCAAAAAAACTGGTTATGTGCTTATTTTCACTTCAAACACCATATATGAATATAATAGGACAGCAATAAACAACCAATGCAATGCATATACAATGAATTTAATAAATTTGGCCAAGCAATTCTACAGGAAAGCTCCGAGTGAGTGTACAGGAAGGCTCCGAGTGATATTACAGTAAACTTGCGAGCGATTGTACAGTCAATAAAAATATCCGACATGGAGAAAATGAATGAATTAAGATTTCTACTGAGACAATGGCTTTGAAACTTTCAGGCAGTTAAGACTATATATCAGAAAAGGTACACGTGAAAATTCAGGTAGCAAACATTGATTTTTCGATGTTTATTTGACATTTTTGATCGCTGTTGTGTGACAATTTTGATCGTTTTACACGGAGCTCCACCATTCTAAGGAAAACGTTTTGATGCATATATCTTTCTAATTAGTTTATTGGTTCATATTTTCATAAAGAATGTTTGAGCTATTAAATTTTGAAGCAGAAACGTTATATAGTAACATAAGAGTTCGTCAAAGTTTCCATCAAGCAACTTGTTATTTTGCGAATGTCGGAGCACCGCTTGACAGTCTCCCGAATGACCAAATTATTAGAAAACCGTACAGTTCCGTTCCCACACTGTGAAACTGTACTATATCATTCTGCTATGGGTAATTCATTATATATTAGCTGATAGCGTGAAACATACTGCAAACATCACGAACATAGAAAATGCACATTTGAACCATTTTAAATAGTAAATAGAGCATGGGTTCAGGCAGGGAGACGGGAAAATAAACTATAATACCAAAATGTATTCGAGTAACCATGACTGTGTTCTATATATAATATTCAATTTTGTAATACGAAACGTGGACAGCTTTCCTTAACTCAGCTAGATTATTCCAAATGATCAGGTAATTACGGCTGCAAAAAGGGGAGGGGTCAGTAAAATTTTATTTGAATGATTTTGATTGTTAAACCACTGATATTCTGTACTTTTTTTTACCTTTATTTCAACCGACTGCTACTCATTTTATAACGACAACTAGCATAATTGGGACGAGAATAAACTAAGGATATGTTTATATGAGCTGTGCTTTATCTAATGTTTAAAAAAAATCAGCTGATTGTTGTTTATACATGTACGTATTGTCTAAAGGCAAATATATCAAAATATTATAAAAAAGAATCTAAGAAAAGTTATTCACTTGAAAAGTTATTCTGAAGTTTTCTTAAAGGTTTATGTAATTAAAAACGAAAAAATATATAACGCTCTCACTAAGTTAATCGGACTTGGTGAGATTATACATTGTGAAAAAGCCTGGCCTTACTATATTTACAATGTTTCTAATGCACTTTTCGTTCATGTGGGTGGATTCCCATGTATTTTGAGAACTACTAAATCCTCGCCATTTATAAAGTGCTGTTTGATATTGCCTCATTTTCTACACTGAATTTTTAGTTCGACCTCATACATACATGTACCTTATACATCTTATCGTATACATACGTCTATGCAGTATGATGTAGAAGGTGCATGCGGAAAAATTATTTGCAACACTGTCGATACCACAACTAAAAAAATCAATGGGTTTTCAGGAAAGTATAATGAAGAAGACCATGCAATAACACTGATGTCAAGAATTTTCAACATACCTTCAATACTTAATATAAGTAAAGAAGGCAAGACATGTAAGCGGGTGCATCCTAGTTTCTATATATTCGCTGGTTGTGTTGTGGAGATTTACTCTAGTTTTTATATATTTGTTTATAGTTATGAAGAGATTTATTTATCAATAAGTGAACTAATTATATTGTGTTTTTCAGCTGCTAGAATGTCTACAGTTTCTTCAGTTAATGTCACAACGAACGATTCAAGTGAAGGTATACATTTTAACTTCTGAAATTATTGCTGTCTTCAAATTTACAAGTTAACAACCTTTTTTTATTACTGATTATGTGCTGCTTATATACAAATATTGTAGCACTTCACAGTGATCAGATTGGGTCCCAACTTTTCATCAATTTCAACAGCATCCTCTAAAAGTTCTATATACAGTAATATAAACACTTACACTTTATGAATGTATCTTTCATTCTAAGAAATTTTGCTTTCCAATCGTTTGAAATGTCTGCTCAGCATCTTTTTATATCTTTCTTGGTCTTGATTCATCTGTGTGCATCTTTGCTGACAAGTTTATTATTCATTCTCATCAACGTAGGACCGAACGCATTGGACAAAAAGTAGCACAAATTATCTTCTATTCTTCAAATAACTTCGTTATTGTTTGAGGTGTATGAAACAGTTGTTTTGACCTCCTGTATGACCCCTGCATTTTGTTTAGATATTCTAGCGTCTTTCCCATTACTACACAAAGAGCAGTTCATGCGTAACCTTCAAAAGAAGATTGCATTTACCATTTAACTTTAT
Source organism: Mytilus trossulus (assembly GCF_036588685.1). Lineage (NCBI taxonomy): Eukaryota > Metazoa > Mollusca > Bivalvia > Mytilida > Mytilidae > Mytilus > Mytilus trossulus. Next base: position 2,505,178 of record NC_086379.1, on the reverse strand, counting down.
TTTCTGTAGATGTTTTATCATAGATGATGTCCTCTCGCTTAATGAAAAACTGTTCCATCAAATAAAAGAGGATACCACATAATATAGTTTAGTCTATTGCACATACTGACTTATATCTTTTGGTTGACATCAATGACCTGGTAAGATCAAAACTTTACGACAAACCAGATGAAAACAGATATCCAGTTGTAAAATTTCCTTATATATATGTATGTGGCAAAATTGAAGCAGACCATGCACTTTGGGTATATACATATATACAATTCTAAATTGAAAACAACGTTCAATTCTATGATTGCGTTGGATAAAAACCGCAATTCTTATACGTGCGCATGGAAAACATTTTTTTTGTATAGGTGTTTAAATACAGCACAAACAAAACTTTTTCCAAAAGACCAAAAAAGTGAAAAAGTATATTTTAAGAAAACGTATTTAACTAGCAGACCGAATAACGGATGTTATTAAACCCTGCTGACTGCCATAGCGATTGCCAAATAAACGGATTAACAGATGAAACAAAATAATGATCTTTTTATTAATTCAATACCAAACAGAAAACAATAAACTTCGGAAAAGATGATATACCGCAAACATGAGGTGCACTAATTGGTACACCATATCCAGATTTCGACAATTAATGTCTCTTCGTTGATTTTAGAAATCAAAACAGTATTTGGAAGACCGTATAACTTACCTCAATTTAGGATAGACTCTTGAATTTGAAGAGTCGAAATAGGATGAACGGATTATATAAACCCGAAGGCAAATATAATACTAGCCTAAATGAAAAAAATGTATACAATTCTAAATTGAAAACAACGTTCAAACCTATGATTGCGTTCGGTTTTTCGCAATATTTATACTGTGCATGCAAAACAAAGGAGTAGGTCCGGTAAGGACCGATTTTGGCCTCAAATTTCAGGTTCATCTGCCGAAAGATTTTTACCACTTTTCAAACGCTTAAGTGTCTATTTCATTTGAATCAATTAGTGTATGTGAAAGATTTTAACCGATTAAGACATGAAAAACGATCCGATTCACGCTCAAATATGACAAATCTACCAAATATGCCTAAAAATGTCACTTTTCAGATGTTTTTTTGTCAAAAATGAAAGTGGCCGCATCCGTGTTCATCATCAACCTTATTTATGTTATGTTTTATCATAAAATACAACTTATATTTCAATATTAAGGATGAACACGAATGCGGCCGCTTTCGTTTTACACGAAAATCGTCTTAAATTTAACTAAAATGCTAGAATTGTATATAAACTGTTATATTTGGGGCCAAAAAGGTGTCTTACTGAACCTACTCCTTTCCTGGTAGAGGGGTCAAAATACAGCACAAACAACATTTCGAAAAGACCAAAAAAAGTGAAAAGGTATATTTTATATATCATATAGAGGTAAAGTCTTAGGTAGACGAAACGCGCGTCTGGCGTATTCAATTATAATCCGGGTACCTTTGATAACTATTTTATCATTTTTTTCCAAAAAGATAAAGTATTGCTGTTTACATAGAAGCTGCTACTCCAAATGTTCAAAATGGTTAAGTGAAGTCTATAGTTATTTTTTTTGAAACGCTGTTGTGATTTGGTTGACCAGTAGGGAATATCTGTATCATCAATTACCACAGAATACCGACATGTTCAAATTGTTCAAGCCAAAACCCAGTCCTCAATATCTCGATTTAGATATAACTTGATGCATATTATCATCTTCTGTTTACTTGCAATAAACATCATGCCGAATTACAGTATAGGAACATGTCAGATTATCCCTGTTTTCTTTAATAAAATTGAGAATGGAAATGGGGAATGTGTCAAAGAGACAACAACCCGAACAAATAAAAAACAACAGCAGAAGGTCACCAACAGGTCTTCAATGTAGCAAGAAATTCCCGCACCCGGAGGCGTCCTTTAGCTGGCCCCTAAACAAATATATACTAGTCCAGTGATAATGAACGCCATACTTATTTCCAAATTGTACACAAGAAACTAAAATTAAAATAATACAAGACTAACAAATACCAGAGGCTCCTGACTTGGGGCAGGCGCAAAAATGTGGCGGGGTTAAACATGTTTGTGAGATTTCAACCCTCCCCCTATACCTCTAACCAATGTAGAAAAGTAAACGTGTAAAAAGTTAAGTACGTGTTGCTTAGTCTATAGTTAACGGTATGGGCTTTGCTAATTGTTGAAGGCTGCACGGTGACACATAGTTGTTACTTTCTGTGTCATTTGGTCTCCTGTGGATAGCATATTTTCTTATTTTGATATGTTACGTTTTGTAAACTGTAAACTGCTGTTTCGATAATTTTTTGTTCATTGTTTCCTTTTATGTCAGATGCTTGGTATTTTTCTTAGATTTGTGATATTTTTATTATACCCTTGGAAGCTTTTCCCTTTCATCGAATGTGCACATTACATTTTTTTATGAACTCTTTTCAAGTGAGGTATAAATGTTATTGATCTCATGCTTACAGAAAAAAACTTTCATAATAGACCATTTATTCTATTCATCCATATTTCAACAAGTTGACAAATATAATCAAATGTCTTTCATGAGCTGTATCATATTTTTTTTATTTTTTATTCTGCATGAATCCTATACGAACTACTAGTTCATCCATGAAATTCTGTTCAATAAATAATATATATTAGATACGATTCTGAAAAAAAATAGAGTCTTCTGCAGAAAGTTAAACATGATAAGATTAGAAAAATATGTGCACATTATTAGAATCCATCAATTGCAATGTTGATATATTTCAACGGAAACTATTTCAGTCTCAACATCTTAGGTCCAAGACCACAATTATTTCGTAGTGTATTTCTTTTAGATAATAAATGAATTAAAAAAATCCCACCTGCGCTTTCTCAATATTTTTTTACAGTGTGTTGAAATAAATTTGGAAGGGGTATAAAAATTAATGGCAAGTAATCCACTGTCAGCACTACGGACTATATTCGTACAACGAAAATCAAGGGACGGCAATTGTGGTCTTGGACCATAAAGCTTGATAATAACTTCGGTTCAACATTCATTTCTTTGTAATCATGCATAGAAACTATTAAAAAATATTCATCATGTATTTGTTTTAGCTGCGGAAAACACAACAGTTGAATCAGTTACTACATCAAGAGACGTACCAAGAGCAAGTAGGTCTTAATTCTTAATACAACAAGAATGATAAGAAATGATTTTCTCTTCAGTAAAAGACTCATATATTATTTTTGATCCCTTTATTTCGTCTGACTAAATAGAGTTGACATCAAATTGTTCCATAACTTTTTTTTTATAATTCTGTAGTTAAGGTATTGTTGCTGCATGACGAAACACAACATTGTTATGTAAGGAAACCTAAGTTCTAGATAACAGACAATTTAAGCATAACTACTCTTACACTTGGCGTTAGTTACTGCATATTTATCTTTCATGTATTCCAATCACAAAAATATGCAAGTTTCTTAATTAAAAAATCGGTTGAACATTTTCCATTAATTGGTTTGAAAAAAATATTGTTGAAATAACGGTACTTTTAAATCACGTCGTCTGTAATAGTACATGTTTGAAAGATTAATAATTTTCTATAGTAACTGTTTCAGTAGTCACTTTTACTTAGAAATATTTGGCGTATCTCTTTGCTAAAATGATATGTTAATGACAATGATAGAAATTGCAAATAACGTGACACAGACACGTGACGATTTATTCTAAAATTAAAATGTTGTCCTATTTAAACTATGAACCTTGCAAACTCTTATTCATTGTTCAAATTCACAAATGCATTGTTTTCTATTTTATTATATTTAGGTATGAAAATATGAAATTCATACATATATGTATTTTCATATTAAGAGATTAACATTTATAGAATGCACTTTAAAACTCACGCTGAGAAAAATGACTCCCGTAGAATCTATTGTAAAATGCATGCCAGTTCCCTGTCCGCAGAGGTAAAAATATTATTTATTTCCAATCTTGTCCCATAATGCATCTGATAGCGCTGTAAATTACTTGTCGCCTTTTGTGATGTTTATCACACATATCGATTCAGCTTTATTCTTCCATTGACTTCTACTTCACCAATATCATTTAGTTAAAAAAATCACTAAGGAATCGATTCAAATCGTTAGTTTAAAAACAAAACAAAAATATTGTTTTGCTTCCTGAAAAATTAAATGAGATTGGAGGACACTCGAAAATATTTTAATATACTGTTTTTAAACTTTTAGTTTTGTACTTCAATGAAATAATGTTTGATTTATTAATTAGACTGAATAAAGAAAGTAATTGTCATTAGAATAAAAAGCTAACGTTAAAGCTCACATAAACAATTAACGTGGTTATACAAGGTGTTATTAACCTGTTGTCCCCTTTCATATCCCACCATTATTCAACAAATGTGATAGGTTCGTGAGATTTCAAATATTTAACATGGAAGTTAAAACTCTATAGCCATTTCACCTTTGAGGCGGAGATTATTATGATAATCAAATGTTATGTTCGAGACAATGATAGCAATATTGTTATGGCCGATATATAAATATATTGATTACTAGTAGTTTCTTTACAGTAATTGATACCAGTGTAACGAGTGATACCAGTGGTACAAATATTTTAGCAACAGGTAAAGACTATTTTACGCTTATTATGTCTTACTTGTGAACATCAGATTATCTGATATAAAATAGAACTGGAAGATACAGAGGGACATTCAAAACTGATACGTCGAAAGAAAACTGGCCACACCATTGCAAAACAAACAGAGACCAAAAGAATACCATTTACCCCACAGTTTAAATTGGAATGCATTTACCAGGCATTACAAAACAAAGCTTAATTAGATCAAATGTATCAACAACAAAAAATACATTAAAAATTAATAAATTATCTAGTGCTTAAAAGGCATAACAATCCAGAATTGTCCTTCGCTGGTAACAACAAATTTTGAAATAAAATTATTCCCTTTTGCCGCCAACCGATAACTGTAAAGGCTATGTCATATTATTTTTTTACATTTTGCAGGTTTAGTTATAGGCTTGGTTATTTGTGGTTTATTACTAGCATGTGCTGTAATTGTGATTGTTGTCCTCATAAGAAGGTATGTTTATATAACTTTTTACTTTGAGTGTTTTCAATATTCCTTCTTGAAATGTTCCACGTAATGTTCTTTATATTTAGTAGCTTATAATTCCTAAATCCTTTTCAAATTAATATTTGATTCTAATTAATAAAATATTCATATATATGCGTGAAGTTTTCTTGTGGAAATAATGTTTGCATATTTCTATTACACTACAAAAAAATGACCTTTAAAATGAAAGCTATTCGAATTAAAGCAATATACTCTTTATGCATGTTTTTTAGGTTAATACATGATACAGATGACTTATTTTTACATAGTGCATTTGAGTCATAATACAAAAATACTTCTATACGTAATGTTTATTAAAGGCGTACATTCAAGAGCAGACCAAGAGAAAAAATAAGAAACACTCTAGGAGGAAGTCAAGATATAGCTGTACCACTAATTACCGCTAATCATTCCAGACTTATGCAAGACGATGGCAAAAATAGCCATACTGCATTTGCAGTGCGTCTGAACACAACACTATCAGACAATCAGGCTCTAGATAATGATAACTATTCGACGGTGGATCAGACAGCCGAACAAAGATTTAATGAGACTAAAGACGACGGAACTAGAACAACAGACAGTTATATGGCATTAGATCCATCCGTCACAGGTTTCAATCGAAATTTGTCTAACACTCCTTCAGTTTATGAGTTTGCTAAGCCTGTTGGGGATACAGAGAACAACATTGTCGATGAGGATCGATATGGTTTCACTGCTGAAGGCGTCTACGACCATTCGGGAAGTAATCGTAACGAGGAATCAGAGAACACCATTGTCGATGAGGAACGATATGGTTTCACTGCTGAAGGAGTCTACAATCATTCGGGAAGTAATCGTAACGAGGAATCAGAGAACAACATTGGCGATGAGGATCGATATGGTTTTACTGCTGAAGGAGTCTACAATCATTCGGGAAGTAATCGTAACGAGGAATCAGAGAACGACATTGTCGATGAGGATCGATATGGTTTCACTGCTGACGGAGTCTACAATCATTCGGGAAGTAATCGTAACGAGGAATCAGATAATAACATTTATAACAATTCCGTTGATACCATTTATGACTCCGGAAGTCATAAAATAAATGACGAAACGAGAGAAGATGGCGATGAGGATCAATATGTTTTATCTGATGAAGTAGTCTACGATCATTCGAGAATCATTCGTCACAATGAAACAGAGGATAATAATTGTAACAATGCCGTTGATACTATTTATGACTCCGGAAGTCATAAAATAAATGACGAAACGAGAGAAGATACATATGATCATTTCTTCGGGCAAAAAACAGAAGATCAATACGATATCTCAACAAGGACATGAACCCATACAATAGACATATAATATATGTATATAGATATTCTGTACTCGGATATTCTAACACAACAGGTGATACCTTGTAAATAAATATTTGGTAGTAATTTTAAAAAAGTCCAACATTTGTCAGTGTTCAATGTCCAGAGATGTGTTCACATGCGGATTTTACATTGCAATATGTAAGGTACGATCAATTTATTTTCGACAATTATATTAATGTATCAACAAATACCTTTCGTGAAAAAGGGTAACAAAACCATATGCAGTAATAAACTATCAAGGAAACGAGAAAATGCCAAGAAAATAGTTTTTTTTAATTTCGTGGACACTAATGCCAATTATCTTCATTATTCATAGCTACCACATTAAGTGTTTCGTGGAATTTCAAAACAAATTTAATGTTGTCATAAATTGCACTGGAGTGAACAGTGGTACAGCAAACGTCGAATTCCCTCACACAATGTTATCACACACTATAGTATTGATTAAAACAATAATCAATTTTGATCCTGGTACCTTTGATAACTATTTACACCACTGGGTCGATGCCTCTGCTGGTGGACGTTTCGTCCCCGAGGGTATCACCAGCCCAGTAGTCAGCACTTCGGTGTTGACATGAATATCAATTATGTGGTCATTTTTATAAATTTCCTGTTTACAAAACTTTGAATTTTTCGAAAAACTAAGGATTTCTTATCCCAGGCATAGATTACCTTAGTCGTATTTGGCACAACTTTTTGGAATTTTGGATCCTCAATGCTCTTCAACTTTGTTTTTGATTGGTTTATAACTATTTCGATATGAGCGTCACTGATGAGTCTTATGTAGACGAAGCGCGCGTCTGGCGTACTAAATTATAACCCTGGTACCTTTGATAGCTATTGAATGGAAATTTTTTTTAATATTTTGTATTTAAATCATTAGCCATTTACAAAAAATAAAGAAGAAAAAAATTCTACAGTGAAATCATTTTCAATCAATTTGAAAAGCTGTATTACTGTCTAGGTCAGAGATTTTTGTAAATAGTTGATTTAATTATTTTTTACACGGTTGCCTAAAACATAAAGTAATGATCAATAACAATAAGTTGGTTTCTGTTTAGGTCGTCAGAAGAACTAAGAGCAGTAAACATTACAATTTAACTTGAATCGAACGTGTGTCATTATATTTGTCATGTTTATTGTTATGTGTTTATTCCATTAGTCCATTATCAGTGATTATTGGGTGTATTTTGTGCTCAATAAATTTCTTCGTTTTTTTCTGACTTGTCACTGACTGTTCAAAACTTCGGGTGCACTATTTGACAACACAGATTAAAGGAATTTTCAGCAGATCTTGTCTATGTTGGATTTATTTGCTATTTTTGTTGTACAACTTTTGAATGTTTGCACTACCCGGCGATGGCTTGTTGTTGGCCCGTCCCGTTCGTGCACCAATCAATCCGTAATAATTTCAGTTGCACTAAATCAGAGCATACTATAACTTCATGATGGATGTATTTCTATTCTGTTTTATTTCAAATTTTCGTTTTTCATTTATATGCACTCTTAAGGTGACTGGGAAATAGATATATGATCACTTTGATATTTTTCGACTAGCAGTAAAAAGCTAATTTGAGGTGAGACGTCCCTTTAATTTAGCAGAATATACTAGTACAGAACAAAGTCTAGTTATATTGAGTATATGTAATCCGTCTCCTTGTGCAGATAAATTACCAAGCTCCATGTACGTCGTACACCCTTTACACATGTCGTAAGGGATCCAAAGATACCCTGTTCAAAGTCTAGATTACTGGTCATATCCAATAGACCATAATTTGTCAATCGCAATTCAAATATCTTCATACAGGGGGTCCTCTGTTACAAAATTTGTTTGTGCAACACCTACTTTTTTTGTACTTATAATTATTTTTTCATGTCATAAACATGGATGAAATTTTTGGACGCTTAACAATCAACCTTTTATCTATTTCTGTGATTCGACTTCTTTCTCAACCAGTTTGGTCAGCAATAATAACTTCATAGTTTAGTCCTCATGCACTGCATGTTTGACTGCGGGAATTATTTTTTCCGTCACAGAAAGCTCGACATGAAGATAGTGGTCTGGCGGCGACATTCACTATCTTCTTAAAAGCTTCGTAATTTAGATGTTAGAATACCTGGATGCTTCATTCTTTGCATACAGACCTTTCGTTTATCATATATAAAAAAAGAAGATGTGGTATGATTAAAATTAAATTATATTACTATATGAAGTGGGTCAACTTTATTTGGTGTATGGAAATTTTTTACGATGTAGATTTCAATCTATCGAGTTTTGTTTACCTTGACCTCATTTTAAAAATTCATGACTTGTAACCAAAAGATCAACTATGTTTGTTGTGGAATGTTAATAAGGTGTGAATGTCTGTATGGCAGGTATTATCTGACCATGATTTTTTTTTTGGTCTGTTAAGTTTTCTTGATTAATTAAATTGAGAATGGAAATGGGGAATGTGTCAAACATACAACAATCCAACCATTAAAAAAACAACAGCAGAAGGTCACCAACAGGTCTTCAATGTAGCGAGAAATTCCCGCTCCCGGAGGCGTCCTTCAGCCGGCCCCTAAACAAATATATACTAGTTCAGTTATAATGAATGACATAATTATCTCCAAATTGTACACAAGAAACTAAAATTAAAATAATACAAGAAAAAGTGTGTTTCTAGATACTATTAGTAATAGATCAACTATATATAATGCATAGATTGGTTGTACATGTTGTGAGGTGTACATTTCTGTCTGGCATGGCTCACCAGACCTTGACCTCATTTTCGTGATTCATTGGGCAATGTTTAGTTTTCTTATTTAAGTCTGTTTTCTAAGATACTATAAGCAATAGGTCAATTTTATTTGATTTATTAAATGATTGCAACGTATACATGTATTTCCGGTTTAGTTAATCTGACCTTTACCTCATTGTTTTCGATCTTATAATGTTTATTTGATATTTGTAGTAAAGCTTTATATTCAGGACTTTCAACATCAAATTAATGGTCATCAAAAAAGGAAGACATTTCTGCGTTTGTACTCTTGTTTGCTGTATAATCACGGGTATATGTATATAAAGGTTCGATACATATCTGGTATTTTTTCAACTTGTAGGTGCTTACAATTATTTGTTTAGTACCATGAGTTATGCTTGTACAAATAAGGAGAAGTTGTATAATTACCAATGGGTCAGCGGCTTGTACAAATACGGAGACGTAGTATTATAACCAATGATACAACTATCCACTAGAGTGCAAATGACGTTAGTCAATATATATGGTTTATCCAGTAAATCAAACATAAAAAATATACAACGTGTGAACGAAAAACACAGTAATGATGTAGTCTTTGAAAGCGTAACATTTGAAAACTCTTTAGTTCATAAATTTGATTGACTATACTGTTATACCACTATCCCAGGTTACAGGAGGGTTGAGATCCCGCTTCATGTTTAACCCCGCCACGTTATTTATGTGTGTGCCTGTACCACGTCAGGAGCCTGTAATTCAGTGGTTGTCGTTTGTTTATTTGTTACATATTTGTTTTTCGTTCATATCTTTAAAATATCTTGAAAATTGTGACATTCTTGTCAAATTTTTATTCCAAAGAGTTGTGCATAATACGGTTAAGGTAATCTTTTCCTGGGATAAAAAAATCATTAGCTTTTTGAAAAAAAAAGTTTTGTAACAGGAATTTAAAAAATAAATACCATATAAATGATATTCATGCTGGTTACTGGGCTGGTGATAGCCTCAGGGACAAAACTTCCGCGCGGCAGTAGCATCGACTCCAGTGGTGTAAAAAGTTACCAAAACGGACAATGAATAAACGCAATGCCATTTATACTTAACTCATTGTAAGCATTCTACTGGTTGTACCGTCTACTTCTATAATTGCGTTTTTTACATGTTTTCAAATGCTTTGAAAATACGAAAGAGAAAAAGAGAATACGTCGCTTGATAGTAATAAGGGTCCATCATAAGAGTTGAGAACACAAGACAGACATAAGATTAAAAAACTGCAGCAAGGAAGTTACAACTTAAAGAAATAATAAAAAATGATATTTGTTGTTCCTAATTCTGACAAACATTGTGTTTTGTGAATTGAAAACCAAATCACTGGAAGATAAAAAAAAAATAAAAATTAAGAAAACATAATAATACGGTAATATAATATATCATTTATTTTTTCACTCGACTTGATTACTTTAGAGTTAAATGTGTTTTCTAGGTCAAACTTTTTCTGACAGATTATATATTTCTTCTCATAATCAAGAAAGTGACATTTGATAAAAACAAAATAGGGGGTGTTTTATTCTTCTTTACTGTTACAGTGCTAACAGTCTGAGTTTGGAAATTGTTTCCATATCTTTGATTAATCACTGTTTGAAAGAGTAAAATATAAGAGTTTTCATCTGAACATCTTTAATAAATTATCTATTATCAAAAAGTTCTAGGCCCATTTATATTAAGTGTTATTCTTAAAGTTTCCTACATCAAATAAAGGCAACAGTAGTATACCGCTGTTCAAAACTCATAAATCCATGGACAAAAAACAAAATCGGGGTATCAAACTAAAACCGAGGGAAACGCATTAAATATAAGAGGAGAACAACGACATAACAACGAAACGTAACAAGCACAGAAACGGACCAAGCATCAGACAAAATACCACGAGAATAACAAATATAACATGAAAACCAAATACATGAATTTGGGATAGACAAGTATATAGTCTCTTCAATTTTTTAAATCATTTTAGTTTTTCTTTAACTTTTTCTACATTGTTTTATGAATATTTTTTGGAATTTTACTTGTTTCTCGTTTATTCATAATACATTTTTAGTCTCGGACAGAAAGATATAAAAAAAAGTTTTATCTCAAGCTACTCAACCTAAAGGAAAATGTACACGGAAAGTCCCTAATCAAATGGTAAAATATAAAACATATCAAATGAATGGACAACAACTGTCATTTTACTGACTTGGTACAGATATTTTATTATGAGTAAAATGGTGGATTGAACCTGGTTTCATAGCTAGTCATAAACCGCTCACTTATATGAGTGTTGTTTATTCTTTAGTTTTCTATATTGTGTCATGTGTATTTTTTTATGTCTGTTAGTCCTTTTCATTTTTAGCCATGACGTTGTCAATTTATGTTCGATTTATGAGTTTGACTGTCCCTCTGGTATCTTTCGTCCATCTTTTATATGAAAGTCGCATCAAATTCCATTTCATTGACAACGATGCGCGAACTAAGGAACAGGCATATTAGGTAATAATGTCCAAAATAGGGGAATAGAAGTCAACATTGTGTTTTAATCTTAATTACTTAAAAAAAAATGTAACTAAGAAACACAGAATGGCATATAAACCAAGCATATAAGCAAACATCAAAGACAAGAATACACAAAACTATTGTACAATAACACCATGATACAAACCATTATCTCTTAGTACATCAGTTGTTCTTGAACAGTTTTCAACCCTTTCGTTTTGTAAACAAGCTTTTTTAGGCTCACCTGGCCAATAGAGCCAATTTTTTCATCACTTGGCGTCCGTCGGCCGTTGTCGTCTGTTAACTTTTACAGAAATCTTCTTCTCGCAAACTACTCGGCCAAACTTAACCATACTTTACCATAATCAGCATTTGGGTATCTAGTTTGATAAATGTGTCCGGTGATTCGGCTAACCAACCAAGATGGCTGCCATGGCTAAAAATAGAACGGAGAGGTAAAATGTAGGTTTTGGCTTATATCTCTGACACCAGAGCAAATCTGAAATGGAGTAAAATTGTTTAACAAGTTAAGATCTATCTAAAAAAGAGCACTTATGTTCAGCATAGTAAGATAAACAAATAAGTCAACATGACCAAAATGGTCAACTGACCCCGTAAGGAGTTATTGCCCATTTTGTCATTTTTTATCAATTTTCGTAAATTTTTGTTATCTTCCACAAAAATCTTCTCCTCTGAAACTACTGGGCCAAATTTAACAAAACTTAGCCCCAATCATTATTATGATATGTAGTTAAAAAATGTGTGATGTCCCCCCCCCCCCCTATGCACATAAACCAAAGTGAGCGACACATGCTCTTAAGAGCCTCTAGTCCATTATCATCGTAGAATTCAGTGATCCAATGCAACATGTCTTTTATTTGGCTTTTGTCTAAACAGATTTTTTTTCATTTCAATGTTCATCAATAGTAGCGTTTATGTGTATTTTTAGTTGCTGTTTATCAAGCTTTTGAATAATATTGGGTTTTTTTTCTGAAAATAATATCAACTTGATCGTGGATAATTTTGTATTTATTTGTTTCCAATTTCTCTTCCTTTTTTTCCTAAATCAAAACTTGTACTGCTGGTATCGGATTTACATTGTACAGGATCATTTGCAATATAAATAGATTGTTTCCAATTTCTTTTACAAACATTTTGTATTACTATGCAGTTTTAAAATGTATCTGTAGTCAATCTTTTAGTCCATACAATCTGTATATAAATTCTAAGTATTTTTCCTCTTGTATTAAACATTTGACTTTTGCTCCTCGTTCAAAAATGAATACAAATTTTAAAAAATGATCCTGCATTGTTTCCAAAAAAAAATGAACGAAGTAGATTATTTATCTTGTTTTATGACGGAACATGTAAATCTGAGTGAATGCAAAAGATCTGTTAATCTTACACTATTCCAAATAAGGATTTCATACGGTAAACCAACATATTTTCGTGAATACCATATTTCGCGTTTGGCCAATTTTTGCCCATTTCGCGGCAATTTAATTTCCCGCTTAATGCAGTTAAGGACGACAAAATTCAAGTTTTACATATTCTCAACGGTTTATGTTCGCGTAATTCTGCCACTTGCGAAAGTCGCGAAAATAAATCGCTCGCAAAGCTAGTTGGTTTACAGTTATTCACAACATATTTGTTTTTTTTAGACGACGTATTTTTCAACAAACAAAAGGCATTCCACGGTTACCCATTGCAATCCTCTTCTAGTTGACTTTGTGTTTCATTTGTATAAAGTTAAACCATAATAGTTATCAAAGGTACCAGGATTATAATTTAGTATAATAAGCATGATATTGTTAAACTTTTGTAATTACATGAAAACACAACAAAATAACAGATATTTCGACGTTTTTTATGTGTTGATAATTATAGGGTGAACGAATGCCTGCTGACCTTATAGTAGGATTGATGCGATGCAACAACAAAAATCACTTGCGAAAAAGTTTACAGATAAGAATTGTAAAAGTATTAATATAGCAGTAATTATTAACATGTAAATCAATATAATTGTACTTGTATTTTATCTGTTATTGTCCGATGAACAAAGTCAATGACATGTGTGAAGTAAATATAGAAACAACGAGGAAGATACCATTGCAACAGATTGAAAATATAAAAGTACAAGAAGGAGGAGTTAGTTATAACCAATCAAATAACAGTAACTGGTGAATACTTCCTTGATGTATTCTACTGGTAAACCTTATTGTATTCTTCTAGTTAAATTTCTGTGTGAAAACAGTACAACCTCGTTCAATATATGATAATAACGTGTTGGGGTTTTTTATTACTAGAAATGGTTTGTTATATTGAATTTTATTTACTTTTGTTATCAGTGTCCAAATATTACTTCACAAGCCGCCATGATCTAATAAATCACTGATTGTCCCTCTTTGTGACATAGTTACAGCCTTATTATAATGTATTTACAATCATTATGGTAAAGCGTCCATCTCTTTTTACAATGTTTGGCCTGGTGTAGCAATATAATCTTAAATACATCTTTAAAATGATGAGTTATTGAACATACTTCTGTCCAAAAAAAGATTCGACAATTTTAAGTTGAGCCAATCTTCTTATAATAGAAGAAGAAAAAGAAAACAACACATAATAAATATAATGGGCTTTTCTGGATTTACCTTCATCAGGAACGATGAAAGCCGAATATTTAAAATCCAATGGTTTACAAAATCGAAACAGTTAAAGTGCTATATGATGAAAACATCCATAAATAGAGTGGTATTCTAATCTACACATCACCATATGAATGTCATTCAAGTGGGCGTAATCATATCACACGAATTGCTAAATTTTCAGATATATTTTTGCCTTCTTATATGACGTGTTCTAAAGCAAATACTCCATCATTATTCAATTTCCGAAACAATGCATTAGTTCTCAAAGGTATCACATATCAATTGATTTTGTGCAAATGGAGTGTCTTTGTTCTCATATTCAGAATTTTTATTTAATCAAATGGCAATGATGATGATTCATCAAAAGTACTAAAATTAAGTAAAAAAGTATCACAAAAATCCTCAATTCCGAGGAAAATTCCGTGGTTCATAAATTTTTCTTCTTTTAATAAGATCGTTGGTTTTCCCGTTTGAATGGTTGAACATAATCATTTTAGGGCCTTTTATAGCTTGTCAGTCGGTGTGAGACATGGCTTCATGGTGAAGGCCGTACTCCGACCTATTGGAACTTTTCTTATACAAATTATGACTTTGATGAAGAGTTGTCTCATTGGCACCCATACCACATCTTCTTTCATCTATGATTATATTTTTATTAGAAGTAGTTTCTTAGAATTGCTGTCAAAATAATATTTCACCAGACGTCATGGGCGTATTATTCATGTTTAAACCATAATTAGTTAAGGATGTTTGCTCCTCTATTTTTTGTTTTTTTGTCAGATTTTCGGAATCCTCTGGTTTTATCCATGTATTAACATTTAAAACAAATGCTCACTAACCCCTTGTTTTCTTTTCATATTTTTATTACATATTGTTTAAAAAGCCATATTTCTAAATCTTATGAAATCCTTGTTATTTTTTCATTGTTTTTAAACCAAAAAGTTGCCCAATGTTGTGAGAAAGAAAAATCTAGAGAGAATTATTTCCCCGCCAAATTTTCAATGGTCCATATCTTGAAAACAAGCTCACGGACCCTCCATTTGTGTGTGCTTTTTTAGTTTGTTTATTTATATACTATCAATTTATAACAGTCTTTTAAAAAGCTTGTTATTTTTAAACAGAGTAGCGAACATCCTTAACAGTCATCTTTGTAAAGAGTCAAGGAGTTGTGTATCTTGGTTGACCAATCAAGCTTCGGTCAGTTTCGGAAAAGCCAAATTGATTCTTTTGTTTGTTCAATAATAAAAAATAATATTTTTATTGCCATGAAAATTCGCTTTTATCAATAGTTTCAAGTGAAAAATGTGATAACAGTGAATCCGTATTCAAAAGACCGTCAATTTAAGACAATAGCTAGATTAGATTATGTGTAATGTCAAAGGAAATGAATGTGAACATTGAAAGTGAAACCATTTGATTGACTGATTTGATCCACAAAATTTTAATTCTCATTCTTATATTAGTGAAAACGATGATTAACATATATTTGGAACTTATGCTTTCAAATCAAACAGACCTATAAAATTAAGTGGAAAGTTTTCGAAATCTATTTGTAACTAATTGTATGTTGATATCGGGTTAAATGAGCGTCGTCTATCCCCCCATTTATTTCATATATTTGAAAAATATTATTGATAGAAACATCACTGTATCAAATATATATATATAATTGATTTCATAAAAGAAAAAAACAACTGTTTCTTCACACTTGTTTACTTCGTCACATCTGGTTTAAAAAAAACATGAGACAAACATGCAAGCAAGAAAATCAGTTGGTATATAAAATTAACAAGGAGGCATATTCTGAATTGAGAATTGAAATTTCTTTTGGCAAACATGGAGTATAGACTAGTCAACATTAACATGAAAATTGTAATTTTTTTGACGTTCTACCTTCATGTTTTTTCTGCAGGTAAAGTTTATTTATTATTAATATTGTTTCATTTATAATTAATAATAGTTCATTTGTCTGCGAAATTTAAACAACAATTTACAAAAAGTGTAAGCCTCAGAAGCGTTTTTATAAATTTATCTTTATCAACCACAGCTTAAATCCTAAATATTGAATACCAAGCATGTATATATGACTAATCACGTGATGACCAAAACGGTCAAATACAACTTACATTTCAATATTAGGAATGCATATGAATGCGGCCACGTTCGTTTTAGACGAAACCGTCTAAAAATTAACCAAAATGCTATAATTTTGAAGATTTCAGTAATTTAACAAGACTTATTGATGCTAGAACGCAATATTTGAGCATTGTATTGTAAAAAATAGCTCATATTTATGTAGCAGAAGCATTTTAATTTCCAAAATAAAGCTTAAAGATTACATTTTTTTTAAAACTGCTATATTTTTGGGCCAAAAGGGGGTCTTACTGAACCTACTCCTTTGACAAAAAGAAGGTTTGATGGTGAGACTTTGTGTATTTATTTATTTGTTGGGGGTCGGAGGGAGTGAATCACAGATCACCGTTGCCTTGTTCTATTAGTATATGCATTGAATCTGAAATCAAATATTTTTTTCAATTTGAACAAGAACAAATGTGTCATGCAAATACTTTTATTTTACATACTCAGTTGGTTCATACTCAGATTGTTTTTTGTTTATTTTTTCATGGATATTTGGTGTAATCAGCCGTTAGTTTTAATTTTTTCTTTTTCTCTTTTCTCTTCTTCCTGTTTTACGTTTCCTTTCTTATTTCCCAATTGGCCATGGTTATGTTGTTGTAATATTTGCCAGCGACACTGAATTTATGCAGCATCTGTTACTGTTAATAAATTAAAAAAATTAACACATGTCAAATGTAATTACTTTACGAATGGCTACCTTACTACCTTACTGACGTTCTTAATTGATTGCTATAATATAGGATGTCATTTCCACATTTCTATGTTTCCGCTAACTAACTCCTTGAATACTAGATAAGAACAGTACAACATGCATTTTTTGTGCACATTTTTTTTAATTATTTTGTCAACGAATTATTTTGCTTCAAGGTTTATATATACTTTTTCAAATATCACAGACCAAAACCTGAAAATATTATCTAATAAAACACAGAATATATGTTTTTAACCGAAACACCAGTATTAACCATTCAAACAAACTCCCAATTCATACGATATTCCCGTGCTTGCATTTCCTCTCATGATTTTCTTGATAGAGGGTTACTGCTCACAAGGAAGCTATTAAACCAAGAGTTCCAAATGGTGAAGTTGAAATCATCCCTTCGTAAATTTTACGGACGCCATCACGTGTTGGTTGACCGTTATGGAATAACCGTTTCACAAATGATATCGGATATGTTCCTTACGTCGTAACTACAATCCCCTTCCCTTTCATGAACTTGACCTACCGAATTAGACTATTTACCGGATTTGTAATCACATAAGCAACACGACAGGTGCCGCATGTGGAGCAGGATCTGCTTACCCTTCCGGAGCACCTGAGATCACCCATAGTTTTTGGTGGGGTTCGTGTTGTTTATTCTTTAGTTTTCTATGTTGTGTCATGTGTACTATTGTTGTTCTGTTTGTCTTTTTCATTTTTAGCCATTGCGTTGTCAGTTTGTTTTAGATTTATGAGTTTGACTGTCCCTTTGGTATCTTTCGTCCCTCTTTTAGTGAACCGAAACACCAGTATTAACCATTCATATAAACTTTAGTGAACTATTGTTCAGCATTTATCTGGGATCCAATTGTTTGATTAATTAAAGCTAAAATTAAATGTTAAATAGTATAATAATACTCATATTCATTCTTACACAATTGATGATAAAATAAAAAGAAATGTATTTTAATTTATCTGGAATATATTTCATACAAGGTGGCTTAGTCACTTTTCTTTCTTTTGATGAACACGTGATAAAGAAATGAACAGTGATATTTGATCTGGTTTCAGATTAAACTTTACTACGCCAAAAAAAGTTAATCAACACTCTTCTTTGTTTTATTAATTTTTTTGTCGTTTCTGGAGAAATAAAAATAGTTTTACCTGTACCTAAAACAGTCGTACTTTTTTCCTGGTGATTGATGTCGCGCCATTTCAGCTTTGCACGTGTAATTGATGCTTTACCTTCTGTACCTGTATTTTGAAAACGATATGAAAAAAATATCTTTTCGACTAATGTTTAGAAACACACCTTTGGTAAGAAAAACATATGCAACTTTGAACAAATTGCATAGGGCGTCAACCAGGCCTCCCCGAAAATGACCGTCAGAAAGCTCTTTGAAGGGTTGATGCTGGAATGAGTGTTACTGACATAGTGGCTCGATTTGATGTACATAAGGCAACAGTTTATAAACTAACAAACAGATATCGACAAATTGCAACTGCACAGGATAGCTCGTACACAGCTACTTTTGCATAGGTACAATTTCTGTACTAAAATATGTAGAACTGGAAAATTTCTTTTAATATTCAGTACTATTTTGTTACTTTAAAATTATTGTACTATTCAGGTACCTGTATTTAACAGTACATTATTTGTACTTAAAATTTAGGTACTACAGTCAGATGTTTGGTTACTACCGTTACATTTTTAGCATTTTGATAGTTTTTCTATTTCAAATCTCTTAAAATTTTTATATTTAAACATGGAATATTGTATTATTTCTGTACCAAAGTATTAGTACAAATCAAGTACTGTAAAATACAAGAACCTACATATTACAATAATTTTAAAGTAAAGAAATCGTACTAAATATTAAAAGTAAATTTCCAGTACTACATATTTTAGTACAGAAATAGTACCTATGCAAAAGTAGCTGTGTAGAAAATCAAACTAATGCACAACAACTGTCATATTTCTAACTTAGTACAGGCATATTCAAAAGTAGAAAATAGGGGATATAACCTGGTTTTATAGCGCCAAACCTCTCACTTATATGCTGATAATGTCACTGTTGTCAAAGTTTTAATAAGAACAGAAGACGGACACAATAATTATGTTAATATATAAGACAATATATGTATTTGTATTTACTGCAGGTAAAGTATCTATATTTTTAATCTGATAACTCAAATATAGAACAAAACATAAATAGATCTACTTTGGAATAGTCATACCAATCTAGAATAATGGTTCTCTGTTAAATTGCATTAATAATTTTAAACGATTTCACATTGTTAATCAATCTCATTTCTACGACTTTTTTCTTTTCATTTATAGTTTTTGTTTTGTAATGGCCTTTTTTATTATAAGGTTTGGATGTTTTGAACTAATCATTTTATAAATTATTTTAGAACGATTTCACATTGTTTATTAATCTCATTTCTCCGATGATTTTATTTTCTTTTTTCTTTTTTCTTTTTTAGTTTTGTTATTATATTTTTTGTTATATAGTTTGAATGTCTTGAACTAACTTTTTTATACATTGTTTTTCATTCAGGGTGTGAAAATATGATTAATTATGTTAAAGTTACCACTTCAACTTACAAAAAAAATAAATGATAACATTCTAAATTAAGATACATAAACTAGTAGAATATGACCACTTGACACTTTTTCAAAAAGAAAACTATCCAAAAGAACAACTGGACAGCAGTTCTCATTGTTGTTTTTTAAACTTGTTAACCAAACAATAAACGAAAATGTATAGTGATGATCATCTCCTTTAAATATTCTTTAAATAAACAGTAAAACATAAAAAAAAAAGGATGCAATATAACATCTCCTAGAAAAGTTCAGAACAGACAGTCGATAATGAAAGGGCAAAACCAAAAGCTAAAACACATTAAATCTAATGAATATTAAAACTGTCATATTCCTGACTTGGTACAGACATTTTTTATGTAGTAAATGGTGGATTGAACCTGCGTTTAATAGCTAGCTAAACCTCTCACTTGTATGATTTGATCAGATTCCTATATATTGACAACGATGCGTGAACAAATTAAACAGACATACATGTAGTCATGTTCAGTTACAGTTATCATAATTCATCCAACTAGCATTTATTAATCAATTTTCAATTAGATAATTGCACTTTCTGAATACGACATTGGGAATAACCCAAAATTCTATGTCGTTCAATTCCAGTCATCATGCATTTTTTCAATACACAACCATATGTTATTTTATACATGTATACCAACCATATTTCATTTATTTTAGGTCAATCTGAGTTTCCTTGTACCTTTCCTTGTAGTTTTAGAAATAAAACATTTGATCTGTATCAAGATTTAATTAATGCTGAGTCACCATTCACAACGTGGACTTTCAATGCTGACGGATCGGCAGCGACCGTTTTCGGTGATTCAGTTAATTGTTTTCAAGTATCTGAACAGTTTCTTATTATCAGGTATTTTCAACAGATAATCATCATTTTGTGATTCGAC
This sequence comes from Mytilus trossulus, assembly GCF_036588685.1. Classification (NCBI taxonomy): domain Eukaryota; kingdom Metazoa; phylum Mollusca; class Bivalvia; order Mytilida; family Mytilidae; genus Mytilus; species Mytilus trossulus. The sequence continues at coordinate 2,484,410 of NC_086379.1, read as the reverse complement.
TTTCAGAATCTAAATGACTATGGGTAATCTCAATGTTCGTGCAGCAAAATAAAATTGAGGTTACGTCATTGGTTGTATTTTCCATTGTTTAGAACATTTTAAACCAAGCACAAGATGTAAGTGCACGTTTTTGAAAAATTTACCCAGAATGCATTTGATTCTAAAACGGCGAATTGATCACAAATTTGGACAGAAAGAAAAGTGTTTTGTTGTAACCTTTAGTCTATTTTTTATGCAGGGCTTATTCGACAATATCGAGAATAATCAAATCTTGGGGTCATTCGTAAAAACATTAACAGACAGCAATGCCTTCATCTATTTGTAGCTCTTTCTAAGTAGAAACAGAAACATGTCACTTTGTGTTTCCCTGACTTGTCAATTAACAGCTTAATATATTTACAAGGAATTCCGAATGTGATATATCTTGAATAAAAACAATGAGAACGTTCTTATCGTTAATTTTACCATTAAGGCCGTTTGATCCTGCAATATTGATGTAGGTAATTGGCTTTTCAAGAAACCCAGATAGAAAACCTTTTGGTATCTATCGAATAACAAAACAAACAAGGGAAGGGTCGAAAAATTTATGGTAATTGCTAAATATTTTTTTCAGAGTAGAAAACTCGTCAATATTTTTGTGTTTCCCAATCTTTTACACAGCCGGGCAATCAAACTTTACATTTGTCTTACGAGGTAAGTTAATATAATTAATTGTTGCTGGTTAAACGTGCTATTGTCAGTATTCAATGTCTGCTTTGAAAAAGTGATTATTCTTTTAAAAGCTAACATCTATTTTAAATTTTCGAAAAAGAAGACCTGGTATCAATTTAAAAACAAATGAATAAATGTCAATACTAAATGGAAATTTGATGCTTGGTTATAATTTGTTATCATACTCCGTAAATATTCCACCTGCTTTTTGTGATCTTACGTATGATAAGAGCATTGAATATTTGTTCATTGATCAAATAATAGGTTTATATAGTTATAACTTTACGCGTTTAAGTTTATTATCAAAATATTTTTATTCAAGCTTAAATGGGAATTGAGTATTATGAAACATGTTAGCCCGATCACATGTCTCATATACATTTCCACGGTGAAAAGCCGGTAACCTGAATATCGTCGTCGGTTGCTGTCAGCTGTCATATAAGTTCAAAGTTTAATATTGTGACTTTAGAATGTGTTAATATAGAAAACATGTCGGTGTTAATATTTGCCATTTATTGCAATAAAATTGCCAGAGACGAAGACACTATTGTTAAAAACTTGTTTTTTATTAAATATTTATGGTTTTGTTGTTTTATAGGTCATGAAGTAATAAAAAAAACACAAATTTGACATTCGTTATAACATTTACTACTGGCATCGATTCAGCGATACTGCTATCAATTTTTTTTTTTTTTATTTAGGTAATTTGAATGCTAAAGAATTTGAGAATGTAAGTTCAGCTTTAAATCAGTCTCAATTGTGTGAAGTATGCGGAGTAAACAATGCTAACACAGTTACAGTCGTAGCAATAGGTAAGGTTATTCACAGAAATAATTATCAATGATTCCAACTGAATTTAACTTTAAGGATTGGCATTTTCAAACATGTTTAACCCTGCGTAATTCAATATGTACCTGTCTTAAGTCAGGAACATGTAGTTTAGTGGTTTCCATTGGTTGATGTCAGTCTTCCTAATTTCGTAACATAATTTGTTATAAATTCGATCGTAAATTTTCTCAATTAACTTGTTTCATATTCTTTATGTCAGGGTCTTTTATAGCCGACTAGTATCTCTCTTATTCGAGAAAGAAACTTTAAACTAGAACAATATGTGTACAAAAAAGTGAAATCACAAATATACTGAACTCCGAGGAAAATTTAAAAACAGAAAGTCCATAATCAAATGGCAAAATCAAATGATAAAACACATCGAACAAATTAATATTAGCTAATTGATATTTAATAACACGACAATAGTTGCTACGTTTACAAGAACTAAAGTCCAAGTTCTGTGACTCATAATAGTTAATCGTTAGTTTCTATCCATGGTAGTGCAAGCATATCAGTTTGTGTTTCCATTACCATAATTTTAGAGAAATTATTCTGCAATTGAAGAAAATTGCACACTTCCTACTTTTATTGTTTCACGCTATGATTTATTGTTTTGCACTACAATTTATTGTCTTACACTATGATTTATTGTTTCACACTATAATTTATTGTTAAAACTATTATTTATTATTTCACACTATAATCTAGTGTTTAACACTATGATTTATTGTTTCACACGACAGTTTATTGTTTTACACTATGATTTATTATTTCACACTATAATATATTGTTTCACACTATAATTTATTGATTTACACTATGATTTATTGTTTCACACTATAATGTAATGTTTAAAACTATGATTTGTTGTTTCAAAGAATAATAATATCTTTTCATACTATGTTTTTTTTTTCATAGAACAACCATGTAAGTATAGGTAACAAAGTAAATTATGTACGACAAGGATACTTGAAATACCATTTCACGTGTATATTTGATGCTAAGCTTACTCAGAAATTGCAGCAGCATATTGAGATTTCTTAACGACGCAAAGCGGACATTTGCGAGAGCTTCTCGAAAGCCAAGCTTCAAAGACAACCCGGTTTTCTCTAATATAATGCACACAACATGTAAACTAATCAGTCATTTTAACAACCTCTTCTTTGTAAAACTGCATATAACAAAATTCTGAGAAATGATGTCATTGGGCATCCAACAATATGTTGTCATTTGTTTTCTGTTGACGTCAAAATGTTAACTTATGTAGACTTTTCGGCCTTCTTTTGTATTTTATATCATAAGAAAAAAGACATAAAGAACATTTTTAAATGAAATGAATGGGCGGGGTCTTTCTGATTTAGTATTGATAAAAAAATATGTAAAATCATTACAGAATTACATTGGTCTATAGACAGGTAGATAAAGGATTATACGTTTGTTGTTTTCTAACCATGATCATTGATACAAAATAATGTATATGAATCAACAATTGTCATCACGTTGCCGTTGTGTGTTTCAAATTGTTGTTTTCAATTATCAAATCGAAAAATTCAGAATAATCTTAAGAAATCAGACATGTCAGACCTAAAGTAAATCTTCATCGCCAATATTTGTACATGTTGTATTTTAAATTGAAACAAAATGATAAATGAGGTAACACATTGACCTGTATCAAATGTTTTCATATGGAATGACTTGGCAACATAGTTTATTAATCATGTTTGGTGAACAAAATAAATTAGTATAAGTTTCAAACTCTTTAGGCAACTACATGCATATATGTTTTGTTTTGCTCCCTTATGCTTATATGATATTTGTTGTGCGATCTTCAGCATCATATCCAGACTCAGTTACTCCCGCTGTATGCCAAGTTCCATCTTTCTGTCCATCAAATATAATGACATCCTGTCCAGAAGAAGGTAGTATCCCGACGGAATGTAGTGGCGTCACTACGAATTCACCAACGACTGTTACTACAGACACACCAACCACGACCACTTCCGAAATTCCAACGACCATTGGAACCAAGAAACCATGTGCTAGGAGGAGACACAAGCATACTAATGGACATTAAAAACCATATCAGAATGATATTATAAGAATTGAAAATAAAACAGAAAATGTATATTTTTGTTCATTTGCCTTGAATAACAACAATATATACTTATTCAGTTTATGACAATACGATGACATAAGGTCTGCTCTGTTTGACGAAACGCGCCTCTGGCGTACTAAATTATAATCCTGATACCTTTGATAACTTTCTACACCACTGGGTCGATGCCACTGCTGGTTCGTCCTCGAGGGTATCTCCAGCCCAGTAGTCTAAACTTCGGTGTTGACATGAATATCAATAATGTGGTCATTTTTATAAATTTCCTGTTTACAAAATTTTGAATTTTTTGAAAAAACTAAGAATTTTATTATCCCAGGCATAGATTACCTTAGCCGTATTTGGTATAACATTTTGGAATTTGGGATCCTCAATGCTCTTCATCTTTGAACTTAAATATTTTGATATGAGCGTCACTGATGAATCAGTCTTGTGTAGACGAAACGCGCGTCTGGCGTACTAAATTATAATCCTGGTACCTTTGATAACTTTATACCCCTGTACTAAATTCATAATCGATTGAGAAAAAAACAAATCCGGGTTACAAACTAAAAATTAGGGAAACACATTAAGTATAAGAAGAGAACTACGATACAACTTGAAACCAACACTAAAATGGAATACAGAAACGAACTATAATATAACAATGGCATATTTTCCTGACTTCATACAAGACATATTAAGAAAAAAATGTTGGGTTGGACCTAGTTTTGTGGCTTGCCAAACCTCCCGCTTCTATGGCAATGTTAAATATGACATTAAAATGACAATATTACAGGACTACAATACAAATAAATGGGAGAACATATAGGACAGAAAAACACACGAATAATAACTATCTAAAGGTACCATGTTTATTATCTAATACGTCTGTAAAGTCTGTCGACAAGTACTTTAATGAAAATGTGTTATTCGAACACTCCTACTCTGTTATGACTCATTAGAAAGGTATTTCAATTGACCCATATATTTCTTATTTTAGTACTGTGATAAACACACATCAACAAACGACAACCTCTGAACATCAGCTTCCTGACCTTGTATAAATTTTAAAAAAAAAATAGTGTAACATGAAAACACAGGAAAACACACTATAAAATATCAATTGAAATGACTTAACTCAATCAATAAACATTTAAATTTTAAAAAAAACATAAACATAACAAAAACTAACATACCCTGAACGAATAACGTCTTTGGACTATGACACAATGTAAATACAAAATTAATAAAAAAAAAAGGGGGGATGAGATGTAAAACAAACATTGAAAAAAATCGCCAAATTCATGCCAAAGGTATACATGAAGTACGGAAAATTATTTTACAAAATTCATTATTTTGGTGTTCGTAGTACGGGAACTTATTTTATTGTTCGTAGTACGAGAACTTATTTTATTGTTCGTAGTACGAGAACTTATTTTGTGACAGATTCAAAACAGGAAACTTCTTTATCTATATGCTCTTTCAATATTATATAAACATTACCTTGTTGTCATTTATCATATACTTGGCCCTAAATGAAGATTTGTTTACCGTTTTTCTGACAAAATGATCAGCTATACAAAATCAACAAAAAGATAATTGTGCTCATGAATGTTTGCCTCGTGTTTAATATTGGATAATTTTGTTGAATTTGCACAAAAACCCAGGTGAGCAAAACAGGCTCTTTATACATGTTATAGCATTTTTGTAAAGCTAGAAATTTAAGTCTTCCTATCTGCTAAATTTGATAGTACCATTGGCACAGCTTCGTGTGTCAACTAAAAATAATCTCATTTTATGGATATATGATAACGTTAAGTCGATATTTCAGTTCCTATAAGTATATAAGATGCCAACCACATTTTAAATCTGGACATTGAAAGATTGTTATTGGTACATTTCCGTTTTGTAATAATGGTCATCCGAACTTGACCTCTTTATCATGGTTCATTGAACAAAGATAATTTTTCGTCAAGAGGTCTGTTTTTCAGACACTACTAGCAACATATTAAATATACTTTGTTGTCTGATCTATGGTCGGGTTGTTGTCGATTTGACACAGTCCCCATTTCCTTTCTCAATTTTATTTGTGAATGGATTGATTGTAATCACTGTGTATTTGTCTTCTCACAGTGTTCATCTTATATCGACATCATTTTCGTGTTTCGTAGGTCAAAGTATAGTTTTAGTTTCCATATATAGGTCTATTTCTAATGCTGATTAGCAATTAGGTCAATTAAATTATGATTGATTGATATGTGTACATTGTTTATAAGTCCAGGAATTTTCTGTACTGTGCTGCTATGCTTGCGTCAAGATTAAATTTTTAATGTTTTCTTGCCTGAATAATAATAGAATACGTTGAAAAACGGGGTTATCATTTTCATGTTAAGTAGGTCAACCTGTATAGTTTTAGTTTTATATATATATGTTCTTCTATAAGATACCATTATCAATTATGTACATTATATCATGATATGTTGGTTGTAATGTGTAGATGGTTCATTAGTCCAGAAATCTCTTGTCCTATGCAGGCTTGTGTCTATATAAAATTTTGTTTGAATAGTATACCATAGAAGACATTGAAAAACAGGGTATATCTTAAATTGAAGCTCGGTTATCTAAACCTTGCTAAATCAAGGACGGTTAAGGTTTAATTATTTTATTTGTATAAATACTTTTCACTATCAACACAAAATAAACAAATAATTATCTATTTATAAGTTGTTATATTTTCATATTATATTATTAATATATAATATTGTTGCACGAATGGTTATGTAACTACTTTGTCCGATGATTTGTGGATTTGTAGATAGAAAACTATTTATGGCCGTAGACAAATCGATAGTCTAAAAAAACATATGGTTTTCTACAAACATTCATAAAGGGTGATTTTGTTACTCTATAAAGATAACTACAATACAGAACAACTGAAGAATGCAGTTTAGTAATTGTACGCCGTTTGGCAAATTGCTTTTTGAATAAATATATGCCTTAATTCTATTTATATCATAAATTAATTAAACTTTTGCGACAAATGCTACTTGATTTGATATATATGTTTGTCAGGTATTTCAGAGAAGAATCAACGGAACAACATATTTTTTTAGAGGATGGGAGGAATATGAAAATGGATTTGAAAATTTGGAGGCTGGGTAATTTGTTGTAATCTCTATCATTTTAGAAAAGCAATTACGATCATTAATACTTGATGGATTGATTGATTGGTCATACTTGTGCTATTTCATGTCCGTCAAGTTTAATTGACAGATTGATTGATTGATTGTTGGTTGCTTAACGTCCAGTGGCAAATAGTTCATGCATATTCAGGACGAGATTAAGTTCACAATAAATACAATAGGTAGGTAGATACAATAGAGGCCATCTGGGATGATGGTCGGAGAAATTTGGACTGCCACCGGAAAAGGAGGGTATATTGGATAGGGACAGACATTTTGTCTCGCAACAGGCTACCTACGGACCCCTCAAAGAGTTGTTGCAATGTTTAGGGGAAGCTAACCTGCTGTAGGACAAACGGAGAGTCCTAGTACATTGAGATTGGAGCCGTGCACACTTGTCGCAAATTGGCTTTGAACGCGCAATCACAGTATGTAATGGCTAGTGATATATTAGAACAGTCGTCTACCAATTCCTTATGTTACTAAGTTACTTGTAAATAATAGACAAGCAAAACAAACACCATATGTTCAGATTGTTTAAAATTGTACGTTAATAAAAATACACAGGTCAATATAGTTGAAGAGCATTGAGGACCCAAAATTCCAAAAAGTTGTGCCAAATACGGCTAAGGTAATCTACTCCTGGGGTAAGAAAATCCTTAGTTTTTCGAAAAATTCTAAATTTTATAAACAGAAACAATTTATAAAAATGACCATATAATTGATATACATGTCAACACCGAAGTGCTGACTACTGGGCTGGTGATACCCTCGGGGACGAAACGTCCACCAGCAGTGGCATCGACCCAGTGGTGTTAATAGTTATCAAAAGTACCAGGATTATAATTTTATACGCCAGACGCGCGTTTCGTCTACATAAGACTCATCAGTGACGCTCAGATCAAAATAGTTAAAAAAGCCAAATAAATACAAAGTTGAAGAGTATTGAGGACCCAAAATTCCAAAAAGTTGTGCCAAATACGGCTAAGGTAATCTACTCCTGGGGTAAGAAAATCCTTTTTTTTTCTAAAAATTCAAAATTTTATAAACAGAAACAATTGATAAAAATGACCATATAATTGATATACATGTCAACACCGAAGTGCTGACTACTGGGCTGGTGATACCCTCGGGGACGAAACGTCCACCAGCAGTGGCATCGACCCAGTGGTGTTAATAGTTATCAAAAGTACCCGGATTATAATTTTATACGCCAGACGCGCGTTTCGTCTACATAAGACTCATCAGTGACGCTCAGATCAAAATAGTTAAAAAAGCCAAATAAATACAAAGTTCCAGTATATAAACACCTCTGTAAGACCGTATATTCTATGTTTATTTCATGATGTCTTCTGATTTTTTGTGCCGTTCGATTTGCAGGTGGAAGTTAGGTCCGCTGCTGTATGACCTGAGGTAATTGGTGCCCTGAGCTAATCGTGGTAATGTGTCATTGACTAAATACGCACGAAAATATAGTTCTTATTTAGATAGATCTTAATACCAAATTTTAATGTGACCAAATACCAAAGATGTCAACAAACTTCTCAAATGATTTTATTATTTGTATTCACCGATTATTCATTTCGTATGTACGTGTAGGGTGGGGATGGCTGGTAAAATTATAAACTTTCTTTTTTATAAAAATTCAATTAATGATCTGAAGTATTCATTCATGACAGGGTTACCTGAGGTCACCCCAATAATAACAAAAAATACAACCATTTAACGCAAGTCAACTGAGGTAACTTTATATATACATCACATAAACAATACAAATCTATGAAGTCCTACATTTTAAATTAAGAAATTGTGCAATTAAAATATATACTAGCAAAGTATGTACTAAGAATTCTTTCATAAAAGGGTAACCTGCGGTAACCCAAACAATAACAGCAAATACAACCTATTTAACTCAAGTTAATTCAGATCACCTTTACATATACATCACATAAACAAGATAAGTTCAATGAATTCCTACATTACAAAAGAAGAAAGTGGTTTATTACAGCATAAATGCATATACTAGCAAAGTATCTACTAAGTATTTTGTTATGACAGGGATACCTCAGAAAACCCATAGAATATCATCACGTATTTTCCATTCATATCAAGTTAACTTAAGTCGCTTTTCCGATAAATCACATAAACAATACACATCTATGAGGCCTACATGTAAAATAAAGAAATTGTTTGATTACAACAAAGATGTTTCCACTAGCAAACCATCTAATAAGCATTATTTATAACATGGGTACCTGAGGTAACCCCAGACATAATTACAAATATAACCCACTTAACTTAACTGAAGTAAACTGAGATCACCTTTAAATGTCCATCACATAAACAATACAACTTTCATGAAGTCCTACATTTAAAATAAAGAAGTTTGTTTATTACAATAAATGTAAACACTACCAAAGTATCTACATTTGTACGAAGTATTCATTCATGACAGTGTTATCTGAGGTAACCCCAATAATTACAATAAATACAACCCATTTAATACAAGTTAACTCAGGTAACATTTATATATACCTGGCATACACAATACAAATATATAAAGTCCTACATTTTAGATGAAAAAATTGTGTCATTACGGCATAAATGCATATACCAGCAAATTATCTACGAAGTATTCTTTCATAACAGAGATACCTCATGTTATTCCAAAAATAACAACAAATATAATTCATTCAAATTAGGTTAACTTAAGTCGCCTTTCCTAAATATCGTATACACAATACTCATCTATGAAGTGCAAAATTAAAAAGTAAATGGTTTATTACAACTTAAATGTATACTCTGGAAGACTATCTACGACGTATTCTTACATGACAGGGTTAACTCAGATAACCATAACAATAAAAACAAAGATGACCCATCTAACTCAAGTTCACTCAGGTTACCTTTAAATATTTATACATCAAATAAACAATACAAATTTATGAAGTCCTACGTTTGAAATTAAAAAAATGTGGAATTACAATATGAATGTATACACTAGCAAAGTATCTACTAAGACTTCTTTCATAGCAGGGCTACCCGAGGTAACCAAAACAATAAAAGCAAATACAACCTATTTTACTCAAGTTAATTCAGATCACCTTTACATATACATCATATAAACGATATGACGTCAATGAATTCCTACATTAAGAATGAAGAAGTTGGTTTTTTACACCATAAATGCATATACTAGCAAAGTATCTAGTAAATATTCTGTCATGACAGGGTTACCTCAGATAACCCATAAAATAGCAACAAGTATTATCAATTCATTTCAAGTTAACTTAAGTCGCCTTTCCGAAAAATCACATAAACAATACACATCTATGAAGTCCTACATTTAAAATAAAGAAATTGTCCGATTACAACATAAATGTTTACACTATCAAAATATCTAAAAAGCATTCTTCATATAACATGGGTACCTGAGGTAACCCCAGACATAATCACAAATATATCCCACTTAACTGAAGTTACCTGAGGTCACCTTTACATGTACATCACATAAACAATACAACGTTCATAAAGTCCTACATTTAAAATAAAGAAGTTTGTTTATTACAATAAATGTAAACACTACCAAAGTATCTACGAAGTATTCATTCATGACAGTGTTATCTGAGGTAACCCCAATAATTACAATAAATACAACCCATTTAATACAAGTTAACTCAGGTAACATTTATATATACCTGGCATACACAATACAAATATATAAAGTCCTACATTTTAGATGAAAAAATTGTGTCATTACGGCATAAATGCATATACCAGCAAATTATCTACGAAGTATTCTTTCATAACAGAGATACCTCATGTTATTCCAAAAATAACAACAAATATAATTCATTCAAATTAGGTTAACTTAAGTCGCCTTTCCTAAATATCGTATACACAATACTCATCTATGAAGTGCAAAATTAAAAAAGTAAATGGTTTATTACAACTTAAATGTATACTCTGGAAGACTATCTACGACGTATTCTTACATGACAGGGTTAACTCAGATAACCATAACAATAAAAACAAAGATGACCCATCTAACTAAAGTTCACTCAGGTTACCTTTAAATATTTATACATCAAATAAACAATACAAATTTATGAAGTCCTACGTTTGAAATTAAAAAAATGTGGAATTACAATATGAATGTATACACTAGCAAAGTATCTACTAAGACTTCTTTCATAGCAGGGCTACCTGAGGTAACCAAAACAATAAAAGCAAATACAACCTATTTTACTCAAGTTAATTCAGATCACCTTTACATATACATCATATAAACGATATGACTTCAATGAATTCCTACATTAAGAATGAAGAAGTTGGTGTTTTACACCATAAATGCATATACTAGCAAAGTATCTAGTAAATATTCTGTCATGACAGGGTTACCTCAGGTAACCCATAAAATAGCAACACGTATTATCAATTCATTTCAAGTTAACTTAAGTCGCCTTTCCGAAAAATCACATAAACAATACACATCTATGAAGTCCTACATTTAAAATAAAGAAATTTTCCGATTACAACATAAATGTTTACACTATCAAAATATCTAAAAAGCATTCTTCATAACATGGGTACCTGAGGTAACCCCAGACATAATCACAAATATATCCCACTTAACTGAAGTTACCTGAGGTCACCTTTACATGTACATCACATAAACAATACAACGTTCATAAAGTCCTACATTTAAAATTAATAAAGAAGTTTGTTTATTACAATTAATGTAAACACTAGCAAAGTGTCTACGAAGGATTCATTCATTACAGGGTTACCTCAGGTAACCATATCAATAACAACAAAGATAACCAATCTAACTCAAGTTAACTTAAGTCGCCTTCCCTAAATATCATATAAACAATACACATCTATAAAGTTCAAATTTATGAAAAAATTAAATGGTTTATTGCAACTTAAATATTTATTCTGGAAAACTATCTTCGAAGTATTCTTACATCATAGGATAACATCGGGTAACCATAACAATAACAACAAAGATAGCCTTATTATTTCAAGTTAACTCAGGCACCTTTAAATATATATATGCATCAAATAAACAATACAAATCTATTAAGTACTACATTTTTAAATTAAGAATTTCCCTGAAGTAACCTTATCATGCACAGTAGTGCAATGGTTCCCTTATTACTTTCCATGCACAGTAGTACAATGGTTCCCTGAAGTAACCTGACCATGCACGGTAGTGCAATGATTCCCTAATTACTTACCGTTCGCAGAAGTACAATGATTTCCGGAGGTTACGTGAACATGCCCATTTGTACAGTGGTTCCCTGGGGTAACATGACCATGCACAGTAGTACAATGATTCCCTGTAGTAACTTGACCATGCACATCAGTACAATGATTCCCTAAGGTAACCTGACCATGTACAGTAGAACAATGGTTCCCTGAGGAAATCTGACAATGCACAGAAGTACATTGGTTCCCTAAGGTAACCTGACCATGCACAGTAGTATAATGGTTCCCTGAGATAAACTGACCATGCACAGTAGTACAATGGTTCTCTATGGAAAACTGACAATGCACAGTAGTACAATGGTTCCCTGAGGTAACATGATCATGCACAGTAGTACAATAATTGCCTGAGGTAACCTGACCATGCACAGTAGTACAATTGTGCCCTGAGATAAACTGACCATGCACAGTAGTACAATGGTTCCCTGAGGTAACATGATCATGTACAGTAGTACAATGGTTCCCTGGAGTAACCTTATCATGCACAGTAGTGCAATGGTTCCCTTATTACTTACGATGCACAGTTGTACAATGGTTCCCTGAAGTAACCTGACCATGCACAGTAGTACAGTGGTTCCCTGTAGTAACCTGACCATGCACATCAGTACAATGACTCCCTGAGAAGAACCTGACCATGCAAATTAGTACAATGGTTCCCTGAGGTAACCTGACCATGCACAGTAGTACAATGGTTCCCTGAGTGAACCTGACCATGCACAGTTGTACAGTGGTTCCCTGAAAAATAAGACCATCACAGTAGTACAATGGTTCCCTGTTGTAACCTGACCATGCACATCAGTACAAATATTCCCTAAGGTAACATGGCCATACACAGAAGTAATATGGTTTCTTGAGATAACTTGACTGTGCACAGTAGTAAAATAGTTCCCTGAGGTAACCTGATCATACACAGTAGAACAATGGTTCCCTGAGGTAACCTGACAATGCACAGTAGAACAATGATTCCCTGAGGTAACTTAACATGCACAATAGTACAATGACTCCCTGAGATGACCTGACCATGCACAGTTGTACAATGGTTCCCTGAAGTAACCTGACCATGCACGGTAGTGCAATGATTCCCTTATTACTTACCGTGCACATTAATACAATGGTTTCCTGAGGTTACCTGACCATGCCCATTTGTACAGTGGTTCCCTTGGGTAACATGACCATGCACTGTAGTACAGTGGTTCCCTGTAGTAACCTGACCATGCACATCAGTACAATGATTCCCTAAGGTAGCATGGCCATACACAGAAGTAATATGGTTTCCTGAGGTAACTCGACTGTGCACATTAGTAAAATGGTTCCCTGAGGTAACCTGATCATGCACAGTAGTACAATGGTTCCCTGAGGTAACCTGACAATGCACAGTAGAACAATGATTCCCTGAGGTAACTTAACATGCACAATAGTACAATGACTCCCTGAGAAGAACCTGACCATGCACAGTAGTACAATGGTTCCCTGAGGTAACCTGACCATGCACAGTAGTACAATGGCTCCCTGAAGTATCCCAACTATGAACAGTAGTACAATGATTCCCTGGGGAAACCTGACCATGCACAGTAATACAATGGTTCCCTTAGGTAACATGAAAATGCACATGTACAGTAGTACAATGGTTCCCTGAGGTAACCTGACAATGCACAGTAGTACAGTGGTTCCCTGAGGTAACAACACCATGTCCAGTAGTACAATGGTCCCCTGAAAAAACCTGACAATGCACAGTAGTATAATGATTCCCTGAGTAAACCAACCATGCACAGTAGTACAATGGTTCCCTGAGTGAACCTGCCCATGCACAGTTGTACAGTGGTTCCCTGAAAAATAAGATCATGCACAGTAGTACAATGGTTTCCTGAGGTAACCTGACCGTGTACAGTAGTACAATATTTCCCTGAGATAACCTGACCATGCAAAGTAGTACAATGGTTCCCTGAAGTAACCTGACAATGCACAGTAGTATAATGATTCCCTGAGTAAACCTACCATGCACAATAGTACAATGGTTCCCTGAGTGAACCTGACCATGCAAAGTAGTACAATGGTTCCCTGAGTGAACCTGACCATGCAAAGTAGTACAATGGTTCCCTGAAGTAACCTTACTATGTACAGTAGTACAATGATTTCTTTGGGGAAACCTGACCATGCACAGTAGTACAATGGTTTCCTGAAGTAACCTGACAATGCACAGTAGTATAATGATTCCCTGAGTAAACCTACCATGCACAGTAGTACAATGGTTCCCTGAGTGAACCTGACCATGCACAGTTGCACAGTGGTTCCCTAAAAAACAAGACCATGCACAGTAGTACAATGGTTTCCTGAGGTAACCTGACCATGCACAGTAGAACAATAGTTCCCTGAGGTAACCTGACCATGCAAAGTAGTACAATGGTTCCCTGAAGTAACCTTACTGTGTACAGTAGTACAATGATTCCCTGGGGAAACCTGACCATGCACAGTAGTACAATGGTTCCCTTAGGTAACATGACAATGCACAGTAGTACAATGGTTCCCTCAGGTAACCTGACAATGTGCAAAAGTACAGTGGTTCCATGAGCTATCCTGACGAGGCACAGTAGTACAATGGGTCCTTGGAGTAACTTGACCATGCACAGTAGTACAATAATTCCCTGGGCAAACATGCAGCTGATAACTTGACAATGTACAGTAATGACCTTGGGTATACTGACCATGTTCAATCATACAGATGAGACAATGTACAATAATTTGGGCTGACCTGGGGTAAAATAACCATGCACAGTAGTTAAATGGTTCTCTGAGGTAACCTGGTCATGTATAGTAATTTACAGATGACCTGAGGTAGCCTGGTCATGCACAGTAATTTACAGATGACCTGAGGTAGCCTGTCCGTGAAAAAAAAGAACATAGATGTTATCTGGACTAAGTTTAAGAAGGGAGTTATGAACATTCAATTGTGGTTACCTGAGGTTTCCAGAAAAGTTTACCTGTGGTAACATGCAGCTGGTACAATTACCATGAAGTTGTGACCTTAGGTAACCGGACCATATTCTAACATACAGAGGTATTCTGAGGTTACATATCTATATACAGTTGTTAAGAGATGACACTAGTTAACATGTGCACTTGGCCATGTACAGAAATGCAGAAGTGCCCTGAGGAAAACTAAAAAAATAGTGTTTTGTAAAGTTTATACAAACTGTGGTAATACGAGTACGTGCAGTAATACAGAGTAACCTCACCATGTACAGCAATACAGAGGTGATATTAGGTAACCTCACAATGTTCAATTATACAGAGGTGACCTGAGGTAAACTCACCATGTGAGCAATCATAGATATGATCTGAGATACAGGCAATACACATTAATTTAGAGGTGACCTAAGGTTATATGACCATGTACAAAAGTACACTGGAGATGTGAGGTTTTCCTTGAAAATATCCAACATCTCTACAAATAAGATTAATTAAGACAATTAACATGTTAAAAAAGCAGTTATATACTATCTAACCTGTGCTTGTTACTACGTTACTTTCAAAGTAATTTCAAATGAAAAAAAATAGATTACTGTTCGTACTGTAATGTTTCTCTTTTTTAATACTGGTGAATACAATCCTTACAGTGTGTACTGGCTGCTCATCATCGCGTATGATACGATTTTGATACGCATACACAGCTAATGAATATTATGCAAGAATATAGATAAGATCAGCACGTGTACCCATAGACTGAGAGTTGTAGATTTGTAGTGTAAAAATATAGATGCCGTTTATAAAATACAAAATTAGATCAGAAACATAGTCATTAAAATTGAGGAAGGAAATGGTGAATATGTCAAAACGACAACCACCCAACCATAAAGCAGACAACAGCCGAAGGCAAACAATGGGTCTCCAATGTAGCGTGAATTTCCGCACCCGTAGGTGTCCCTCAGCTGGCCCCTTAAAATATGCATAATAGAACAGTGATAATGAACGTCATACTAAACATCGAATTATACACAAGAAACTAAAATTTAAAATCATACAAGACTAACAAAGGCCAGAGGCTCCTGACTTTGGACAGGCGCAAAATTGCGGCGGGGTTAAACATGTTTATGAGATCTCAACCCTCCCCCTTTACCTCTAGCCAATGTAGAAAAATAAAAGCATAACAATACGCACATTAAAATTCATTTCAAGGGAAGTCCGAGTCCGATGTCAAAAGATGTAACAAAAGAAAATAAATAAAATGACATAATACATAAATAACAACAGACTTCTAGCAATTAACTGACATGCCAGCTCCAGACCTCGATTAAACTGATTGAAAGATTATGTGTTCATCATATGAATATCAGGCAAAATCCCTCCCGTTAGGGCTTTAGTATCATACTATCATAAAATATATGAGAAGAATATAACCCGTGTCATGCCAGCAACTGTTTTTTTTTAGAAATAAATGTGTTTAGTTCCGATGCCAAGACCCTATCATTGAATCAATATTAAAGCCAAAATATGCAATCTTTAATGACCTGAAACAGTATCGTAACTATATCCCCTTTTAATAAGTCTATTTAAGGGTATTGTTAGTTTCTGATGAGAATATTGACATTTTTGTGATTTATAAAAAATATTTCCATAAAAAATTGGATGTGAAATACCTGAACGTATAAGATGTCTGCATGTTGAGTTATATTTACGAATTATTTTCTTATACCGGTGATAACATTTAGTAAATGTTTTGACCAGTTTATGATATCGAAAACTCTGGTGTAATAATTTTTCAGTAATACATAAATTTCTCTCGATAAAATCTAATACGTTGTTACATACACGAGCGAATCGTACAAGTTGAAATATATAAACACCATAAGATGGTGACGTTCCCTTGTCAACAATAATTAACAATAGGAAATGAAAAATCATCTCTTTTATCATAAATTTTTGTATTAAGCTTCCCGTTAATGATATAGATATCAAGATCAAGGAAAGGGCAGTGGTCATTGTTATCATTGGGTTTATTTAAAGTAAGTTCTACAGGATAAATTTCTTTAGTATACAAACGGAAGTCGTCATTATTGAAAGCCAATATATCATACAAATATCTAAAAGTATTGCGGTTTTTTTTTTTATCAAATGTTGTTTTGATGGGTCTTTGCTAATTTTAGTCATAAATTGTAACTCATGAATATACAAAAACAGGTCCTCAATAAGTGGTGCACATTTTGATCCCATTGGACTTCCTATAATTTGACGATATACGGAATCTCCAAAGCGAACAAAAATGTTATCAAGTAAAAATTCAAGCGCATAAATAGTATCAAAGCATATCCAATTGACATAGTTCTTTTGTTTATTGCTACTAAAAAATTATCTAAAAAGAGTTTGAACATATATAATCGCATTTCGACTTGTTAAATGCCCAGTTAATTAGGGATGTGATTTTTTTCTTAATAAGAATATGAGGCAAAGTGGTATATAGGGTTGAAAAATCAAAACTTTGAACAGATTCAAAATCACCAATATATGCATGCAATTTATCAAGTACTTCCATCGAGTTTTTGACACTCCAAAAGTAATTAATTCCACTATTTTCAAAGGCCTTATTTGGACAATTTATTATCAGGTTTTTTATTGTACCAAGTGTACTAGTAGGTAAAACAGACAATTTAGTAGTTGAACAATTGACAGTGGCGGGTCCAGGGGTGTTCTGGGGATTGGAACCCTTTTTTTGGAGATCAATGGATTTGAATGGAAACATATAGTTGGAATCCCCTCCTTGTGTCCTGGATTGGGACCCCCCTTTTTTAATGGATGGATCTGCCACTGCCACTCATGCAGTCGGAAAAGATGGACTGATTTTATATAACCTATCTATTAAATGTTATCATTTTCTACTTATGTTACTTTAAAAGAAGTAACCAAAATCAATGCATGCGTTATCTGTCCATATGTAAGTGTCATATATTATTAACTATTTTAAAGCCAAGCGAGTAAAATACTGATCTATAAATGTATGCTTTGCTTAAATCATAAAGATTTATGATTATTTATACTTTGATATAATTGATGGAATACTTTTCACATATCGATTGTTTGTACAATCTGTCTATATGTAAGTGTAATATATTATCAAACACAATGATAGTCAAAGTTTTAACAGGACATTCACGAAACTTAGGCAGCAATCATTTCATTTTTTTTCATGGGGGGTGGGGGGAGGTGCTATGGATTTTTTTACGGAGAGAAAAATCAAAGCCTCCCCCCCCCCCCCCCCCCCCGCTGCCTTAGGCTTGTGTGGATAACTTTTATTCTTTAAAACTTAGTTTAAATAATTGTATACATTTATTTACATAAACCTCTATGAAACCAGATATTGACAACTATTATTATAAAAGTTTAAATCGCCATTCAAAAAGTAGTTTTCTTTTTAATCATTTGAAGTCATTTACGTTGCACTAAATAAATATCTGTTCACGTTGCAATGATCACAAATTAACCAAATATTTGGATTCTTTTCGTAAATTATTTGTCGTAAATTATTGTAAAAAATTGTATGTGTTCCTGTTTTCTCCTATTTTTCGCACATATACTGACAGTCGAAACAGAAAGTACAATGATGTATTTTTAGTTTATTCTATTTTTAGATCATGTTATTACTACGCATATGGGCACTATTGCCATGATTACCTGAGGGCACCGATTACCTCAGGGCATACAGCAGCGGACCTAACTGCCATCTGCGTTCGATTTCTGTCCTTTTTTATTTTACTTGCAAGCCCTTATTTTGTTCTTTTTTTTGACGATACTTGAATGATTTCCAACAACAACAAAAATTCGTCAAAAGTTCCACTTAGCCAGAATCCTTATTCTGCTTCTTGATGTCATTAGTTTTGACTACCAAATGTCAATGTATCTATCTGTGCTATACAGGAGGTGGTGAAAACTATTTTTAATAAAGTACTAACTTTTTTATCATAAACATACGTATGTCTTTGTTTTGTAATAATTTATGAAGGGTTCACAAGTTTATCATTTCTTTCTTAACGATTAACCTAAAGACTGTATGTGAATGTTCAAAACATCAGAAATCCAATAAGCACTTTATTTCAAAATTGGGAAAATATAAATGTTGTCCTTGTTTTCTAGTCTGGAGAAGTTCCACGAATTCTAGACAGGGTAAATAATGTAAAAGATATGGTTCAATAGCTTATTGTAACAAGCTATTGACGACGACAAAAAAGATTGTACATAAGCTTTGTTTTGCCTTCTTGACTTTCGTCTCAGGGATTTACAAATAAAATCATAATATTCAGTTTTCAAAACCAATTGCAGGTAATCAGAAAATCAATGAATTAACGTCGAAAAGACTGTATGAATTAGGAGTTTACACTGGTCTTGAGTAAACACAATAAATCAATCTTGAATGGTCTATTCCATATTGAGCAACACGACGGGTGCCATATGTGGAGCAAGAAATGATTAGCCTGAGATCACCCCTAGTTGTTTGATGGGGTTCGTATTGCCTTCTGGTATCTTTCGTTTACCTTTAATAGATATCAATGCATTTATTACGTAATACCCGCAAGTTGGATATGCATTTAAACTAGTATAACTCCTACCGATCAGTTATAGTCGACGTCCGGTGATCTTTTTAACTTTAATTAAGTAATAAATGTTTATGTGTTTACATCTACAAATCATATTACAATAAAATTTTCTAAATTTTGTTATTTTCGATAACAGTATTTAACTGTCTTGGTCATTAATTTTCTATATACTAGTGTGGTATTTTTTTTATAATTCTTAACAGATAAAAAAAAAATAACAAAATAATGAACAATTAAAATTAGTTCCTTAATCTTTGAGAGTCACAAAAAACTAAGGGCATGAGGCATTTCAGTTAATTTGTCCAATTCAATTTGTTTTACTATGTCTAATTTATGTACATATATTTTCTGTTTTATCACTGTATTTTTTGTATGATAGAAAACGATATATTATCTCCACAAGATAAACCAACCGTACGGACATCAATAATGAGCAAAATCTGTACCATATAACAGGTCAAAAATTACAACAAGAGCATATGTAAAATCATGTGAACGAGAAAATGAACGAGCTAAAGTATGTACAAATAAAGGCAACAGTAGTATACCGCTGTTCAAAACTCGTAAATCCATGGACAAAAAACAAAATAGGGGTAACAAACTTAAACTGAGGGAAACGCTTAAAATATAAGAAAAGTGAAGAATAACTACACAACATAAAAATGTAACACACACATAAACAGACTAAGTGTAAGACAAAATCCGATGAGAATAACAAATATAACCTCAAAACCAGATATACAAATTTGGGGTAGAAAAGTACCGTGACACGTCTTATAGTAATGTAATTTTACACTCAACACAAGAGAAAACAAACGTTTGCTTAAGAAGTATGTACAAAACATGACTAAAAAAAGGATACTACTGCAAAAGATACAGTTACGTCTGCCTCATCTATAAACATACATCTAGACATTGACCAGGAGAGTTGGTGGAGAACAAATTAAGGTGGTCTTGATGTCTGTATTGTTAATACATTGAGGTCATTTTTTCATTTCCATCTTTGGTCTGTCAATTTATATCAGTTTGATAATCTAGAGTTGTCTCAGTAATGAGTTCCACGGTTATATTGTGTTCAAAGTTATGACCAGAATATTGACGAATGAACGCACGAAAGCGCGACTTTTGTATTGTACGAAACGAGAGCGATAATAAATCTAACATAAAACGCATGTAAAGTTACTCGTACTGTCTGCATTTTTGTGACATGAGAATTTCTTGTAGTGACTTTATGTCTCTGTAGCTTATTCCTCAAATTCAATTAATGAACAACAATGCAATGTTTTCTACGACAGCAATTTCCAAAAGGTGCATTCGATATACAAGACTGTGCTTAAGAAATTAAATCCTTTAAGATTTGGGTTTCTCTCTTAAATAGATCCACACAATTATTACATTCTTGAACTTTATTCTCTGATTGTTGAGATAGTTTTGGGTATCTTGGTCAAAGTTCTGAACAAGATTAGAACTCCGCAGATCAGACACAATTTGGATATAGTGCTTCATACACGTTGTTTTCTTTCCAAGAATAAAATTGGAAGTGAAAACGCTGTTTCATAAAGTTTTGTTTTATCATTTTTGACCTTAGCATAAAAGATCATAAAACATTTGTTATTTAATATTTTCTCTGGCACTGCATATAATATATATATACCCATCACAATATTTTCCGTTAAAATCAGTTAAGTGAACAAAGCAATCAAGACTATTCGCATCGCTAAAAATCAGTTTTAACAGCTTTTAAGTGTTAAATATTGACCAGCAGTGGCGTTCATTTTAGTTGTAAATCAGAAGCTTAATTTTGTTCGATATAGTTCATGTTTTAATTATTAGATGAATTGTTTGAATTATCATAAACTGAATAAGATCTAAAATACCTCCGGAAAACAATTGTTCAACTTGAATTCTTCATGTTTTGTCAACTCAAATAATAATTAGCGTCTTCCGTTACTATTTTAAGATTGAAATTGGATGACGATTTTTATTCGGGATCAGAGGTGAAAATAATTTCTCCTTGATATGTTCTATTTTCAGAATTATTCAGTGCTACTTCTTCTATAAACCATTATAATATTATATCTTTTTTACAATTTTGATACATCATGGAAGACAACATTATTTAGTTTGAAAACAAATGATGCAATGTGTATTCTATCTATAATACTAAACTTACGAGGTCCAACTTGTCAGCCGTCATCACGTTAAAACGACGAATCACAGAATTCAACTTTATACATAACCAATATAATACAAAGGTGTAGATTAAAAATTACACCACTCCAGGCCCTTTTGTTTTCCTCAATAATTAAGAAGTTCCGGGTCGAGTCCGATACCGAAACCAATAGTATATTCACCTGTTACCTATTACCTTATCTGTACGTTCCGCATCTGACAGGCGACCCACCAAACGGTGATTTCAGGATTAATATGCTATATACACGGGTCATAATAACAGGGTTGACACTACTAAATTGACAAATGGTTACCTATTGTAGTATTTGAATCAGTACGACTTTCTAAGATAACAATACGAATACTAAAAATCTGAACTAAAAATAAGGCGTATAGGTACAGTTTTCAATTTGTTAGTGGGCATGACATAAAACAGCGAATAAAAGAATTCAACTTTATTTATAACTAATATAGGACGATGCTGTTGATTAAAAAAATACTCCATTCCAGGACCTTTTGTTTTCCAAATAATTAAGATTACCGATATTTCATAAGTTCCAGTTCGACGGGTTCAAACAGAAAGATTTGAAAGCAGAGAAAAATGTGCATCTTATAATCGGCATGACTTTATCAGATGACAATACTAATACTAAAATAAGGCTTGCACATAGTGATATACTTTAGTTCAGTCACGGAACCGTGATATCACTGGTGTGTTTTAATATCTACTAAAAATTAAGACTTACTGATATCTGCGAATAATATCATCACTGCAAAAGATAATCAGCTGTTTCATTTAACAACAAAACAAAAAGTATGTGAATGACTTACATAGGGTTAATTAGAGCAATTGAAGGAATATAAATGAACGATAAGGATTTAGTCAGTAACAACATACTGGATATGCACGAACAATTTAAAAATGTTGATTTACGGATTTGTATTGTTTTGTTTGACCTCAGTGACCACATTAGAAACTGGTTGTGATGTAGAGGTTCGTTTACCCCATAATCAAAAGGCTCAATCAACGGCTATAGTCAAGTTTTTAATTGATACTTTCGAAAGAAAAATAAAAGGTATAGAGGAGAATTTGAAACAGCATATTGAAAAAATTAAAAGGAGATTGACTCTTCATTTCACTGATTACTTAAATGGGATAGCTGATAAGATGATTAGAGAAAACTGTAAGAAATCTACATTATTGACAAGTACATAGACCTTGTATTTTACTATTAAATGTCATTCTAATGCAACAACGTTTGTAACGTTCATTTTGATTGGCTAATGTCACTTTCTTACATGGCATCAACTGACAATAGATGCTATGGGACGTACGCGCAAGCGCAGACGGCATATGCCAGATTTTAAATACATGTTTTAACGTTGTTTTCTGTCGGTTTCATTAGAATGGGGATAAATTTATTGTATTTTAAGCTCCGACGGCATCAATTTGGGATTTGATAGTCGCAAATACCCGTTTACTGTCTCCGCTAACGCGTCGCCAGTAAACTTAATTTGCGATCATCAAATCCACAATTGATGCCGTCTGAGCTTAAAATACAATACAGTTATTTTCTAATTGTCAGTTATTTTTTCACTAATGAGTTTGAATATACTATTGATATCTTACTCTACAATATTTTATATCGTCTTTCGACATTTGATTACACTGAATCTTGCTATCAACAATTCAATTCAAAAGACAAATATAATGTGTCCTACGAAGAAAAGAAAAATAATGATAGAAATGCGACATCATTAGACCGATAAATATAAACCAAAAACTGGCACATGAACAAACATTTGGTTTAAGGAAGTAATCTGAATCAATTCTTACTGCTCTATAAAAATAATTTGGTATGATTTCCAATAGTACAAATTACAACCAGAGAACAAAGGGAAAAGATGTTCGTATTTATCTGTCACCGTCCGGCCTTCAGCAATGAATTATACACATACTGTATAGCAAGCTATAAAATGCTCCAAAATGACAAATTCAAACACCGTTTAAACGAGAAAAAATCAACAAATGCTTTTTGTGTTGTGTAATAGACTTAATTATCAAATAAAATATAAATCAACCAAAAAACGCAACTGAATGATATAACACTTGCTAGTGAATGATAGGACACTCGCTTCTAAACCTGCAGAATATTGAAAAAAAATGAATAATCAAATGATGTAACGACTCTTGAACATAGGTTGAGATTTGACAAGGAATCTTGTCGATCAAAGAAAATATTTATTGGAAATATAAATCTTTTAAAATTACTATGAATATTTCATATTTTTGACTTTTGTTAAGGATGTTTTCACGGATGTAATGTTATAATTAAAATATGGTGAAATATTTATGAACATATTTCAGAATAACTTTGTTTGCTACTTTTACAAGATATCTCATATGTAATATGATCTGTTTACCCCCTTCAAGAGGTACTGCACTTTTTGGTTCTCAATAGGGCACTTCTTTCGTTCATTCATTTCTTTCTTTCCTCGATCTAGAGTTTTAATGAACAACATGTATGTAAACAGATTGAATTACAAAAGTTTAGAAGTCAGGCAACACAGTACAATATTATAATATGTACAATAACTATAATAATAAATTACCAAAAGAACATTTGAAAAATAAAATGGTTTATTTTTGTGAAGCTCAACAGGATAACAAGATTCAGTCGTAGGATGGTATGCCAGATGATAGATCTCCAACAAATGATTTTAATGAAGGTATTCTTGTTTTGTGTCATTTTGATGTAAAAAGATATAGGAAGATGTGGTGTGAGTGGCAATGAGACGACTCTCCATCCAAATAACAATTCCAAAAGTAAACCATTATAGGTTAAAGTACGGCCTTCAACATGGAGCCTTGGCTCACACCGAACAACAAGCTATAAAGGGTCCCAAAATTACTAGTGAAAAACTATTCAAACAGAAAAACCAACGGTCTAATCTATATCACAATTCACGTTTTTTTTTTCTCATGGCATTTGATGATTTCAGATAAATTACTAGCACTAGCTGAAACAAAATTGTTCTCAATTACGATAATCGATGTACTGGCTCGCTACCGTATCATCCCTATCGTAACTCTGCTAAACTCAGCAACACAGAGTGCAACATGTACATGGCACAAACTAAGATAAATGTCGGTGTCGATATTGGCTGTTATTACGTGCTTGTCCAAATAGATGCAGTATAGTCAAATCTCGACTGGTGTCGTTTCCTTTCACATCCTTATCGGCCATGTTGTTTACAATCGATACGACATTAACCTCGTTTTCGATTTTATTTGCATCTTCATTAGATGTCATTAAAAATAGAGTATTGACTGTTATTACGTGTTTGCCCAAAAGAATACAGTATAACTGTGCATCATCGTATGAATACAATTCAACAAATAATTGTAATGTGAAATTTTCAATAATGAAATACCACCATATATGTCTGCTTGATTGAGTACCACAACAATTACAACACGAATGTACGTATACATCTAGAAATGCACTGTCGCAAAGCTCGCAAGTGCTTCCCGTGTTATTAGGGATGTTAATTAGTATTTTTTCTAAATGAAAGATACGTTCATGATTTCTTATGATCGTGCGCTTTTCCAAAAAATCACGGACTTTAACTGAGAGGTGAATATTTTCTAAAATGAAAACAAAATATTGCCATTATGTATACGACAAGTCAATTTATCAGTTTGTACTTAGTCTACCGTATTAATTACTATAACTTTCCAAGATTGCTTCAAAAAGATTATAAAATATTCATGAAAATAAAAGTTGTAAAAGATATCCATAATTTCTCGAATGAGCCCATAATGTTACTGGGTCGATGCCACTGCTGGTGGACGTTTCGTCCCCGAGGGTATCACCAGCCCAGTAGTCAGCACTTCGGTGTTGACATGAATATCAATTATATGGTCATTTTTATAAATTTTCTGTTTACTAAACTTTGAATTTTTCGAAATACTAAGGATTTTCTTACCCCAGAAGTAGATTACCTTAGCTGTATTTGGCACAACTTTTTGGAATTTTGGATCCTCAATGCTCTTCAACTTTGTATTTATTTGGCTTTTTAACTATTTTGATCTGAGCGTCACTGATGAGTCTTATGTAGACGAAACGCGCGTCTGGCGTATAAAATTATAATCCTGGTACTTTTGATAACTATTTACGTTCAGTGTCAATTAAATAAAATTACAGGAGCACAAGGGATATTTTTTTTCGTTAAGAATTTGCCATTCAGGCTGCAAAGCTTTTGTGAGAAATACACCTTCTTTATCTGTATAGCTGAAGTAATAGGATGTATTCCGAGTATACATTGACACGTATCCCATCTAGCAGTAGTTCAAAATACGCCATATTATTAAATAGTGTGTGTAATAAAATTTTAGCATTATTGACAATTGTCATGAAAATTGTAACAGAATACACACTATCGAGTGTCTTACTTGATTATGACAGACACATTCACATCAGGAAAGGTTAAAACATTTTAAAAATGTACTTTGGTTACGTGAATTCACTTCATATTTGTTCTCATTCGGATTTGTGACATTAGAACTCTATAAAAAATTTTACGTTTCTTTACAAAATAACACAGGCATTTTTTTATAAAGATCTCGACCGTCTATTGTCCTTACACACGTTAAATATGTGCTTGTTGTTTGAATTTTTGTTTTTCATCGTCATATAACAGTCGTTTGGTTCTTTTGTGCTTTTTTAATGTGGGGATAATATTCTTTTTTTTTTTCATTTCCATCTTCTTCTCAATTTCGCGTTAACATTATATTCACAAAAAGTATAATTGATAGTCAATAGCGAACAAAAGATCTGCCGACATGACCGGTGTAAATAAATTCACCCCCAGTTTGTTTGTGGGGTTCGTCTTGGTCAGTATCCAGTATCTTTATGTTGTGGTTTGTGTACTGTTGCGTGTCATTGTGTCGGTCTGCTTATCTTTCTTTTTTTAGCCATGACGTTGAAAGTTATCTTTCTACTAATGGGATTAATCATCCCTTGATATTGTTTGTTACTCTTGCGATGTACAAATAAGATTTTGTCAACAACACACAACTTTTATTATTCACTGCAAACGACGGTAAGCCAATTTAAAACAAAATATATATATATATATATATAAGCTTTAAATGATAAGAACACATTTTCATATTTTGATTTTCTCTTACTGAAAGAAAAAGTGAAAGGTATTGAATTTCACCCAACAGACTGTGGAGAAATATATTCAAATAGTTATCAAAAGTACCAGGATTATAATTTTATACGCCAGACGCGTGTTTCGTCTACATAAGACTCATCAGTGACGCTCAGATCAAAATAGTTAAAAAGCCAAATAAATACAAAGTTGAAGAGCATTGAGGATCCAAAATTCCAAAAAGTTGTGTCAAATACGGCTAAGGATATCTACTCCTGGGGTAAGAAAAACCTTAGTTTTTCGAAAAATTCAAAGTTTTGTAAACAGAAAACTTATAAAAAGGACCATATAATTGATATTCATGTCAACACCGAAGTGCTGACTACTGGGCTGGTGATACCCTCGGGGACGAAACGTCCACCAGCAGTGGCATCGACCCAGAGGTGTAAATAGTTATCAAAAGTACCAGGATTATAATTTAATACGCCAGACGCGCGTTTCGTCTACATAAGACTCATCAGTGACGCTCAGATCAAAATAGTTAAAAAGCAAAAGAGGAAATGGGATTTACACACTTTTTCCAAACACATCCAGTAGCAGTGGTTATTCAGTCTATTGTGATTTTGAAACGGATAACGGAAATTGGACGGTAATTGCTTTTCTTTTCTTTTTTATGTCTAATAGATATAGGAAGATGTGATGTGAGTGCCAATGAGACAACACTCCATCCAAATAACAATTTTTTAAAAAGTAAACCATTATAGGTCAATGTACGGCCTTCAACATGTATATTAAATACATTTTGCTTATTTTTGTAAAAAAATCTAAAATCACAAAAATTCTGAACTCAGAGGAAAATCAAATTGGAAAGTCCCTAATCAAACAACAAAATCAAATGACAAAACACATAAAATACGAATGGACAACAACTGTCATATTCCTGACTTGGTACAGGCATTTTAATATGTACTTTTCTCAATCACATTCATATATGGTCTATACATTGTAAGCTGTCCAAATAAAGTAGTATTAATTTTCTATCATAAATGGATACTTTGTCATGAACGGAATTCAAACTTCGATGCATTAGTCTATATAAATGCTTTATCGCGGACAGGAGTAATAACTCGATACATTATGTCTGAATGAATGCTTTATCATGGTGACTTGGTTATAGAAATATGGTCATTACTGGTCAATTATCAGACCAAATGAAACGATATACAACATTCATCACTTGTAATCATGAATGAATATCTACCTTTATGCTATACATGCTATAAGTATCATAATTTTATAATACTTTCAAAATGTTTTGATATTGATGTTGAATTTTATAATTTATATTTGTCAGGTATTTCAGAGGAGAATAAACGGTACCACAGAATTTTTCAGAGGATGGGAGGAATATGAAAATGGATTTGGGAATTTGGAGGCTGAATTTTGGCTTGGTAAATTTATATGCTTTATATTATTTTAGAGGAGTAATAACGATTGCAAATATGATTGATTGATTGATTGATTGATTGATTGGTCGATCGATTTATTGATTGTTTTAGCATAACTATGTGTTAACATTAATTAAGTAGTTGAGGTCACACAGCCTTAATATGCAATAATATTAAGAGCTGAGCAGAGTGATATAGACAGTGGTACGACCTATTCACTACGGTATATCTTAACAATTTTCTTTATTGGTGAAGGAAGCCTTATAAGTGGCTGGAAAGAACCGTATTTTTTAGGATAAAACCTTATGAACAAAAAATTAACGTCGAACGTACATGTCGCATGTTAGTTTTAAACACGAAATCGTAGTATTTACTTCTTCACGGTTTTGTGGAAGACCACTAAGACCATTCGGGCTATCGATACCCTAGACTATAAATTTTAGATTATAGACGAACAGCACAAACCACATATATATCCAGATAGTATGACTTTGCGCGAGATCAGACTATAGAGAAGCTGAAACAGTATAAAGCCACTTCTGTAAGACGTTATATTCTATTTTTTACATCATAATTTCGTCCTTTTTATGCTGTTGGATTGCTGTCCTTTACATTCCAAGCTTTATTTTGATGTTTCAGGACGATTTTTTATATGATTTCACATACAAAACACTCGTCAATAGTTCCGCGGAACGCAGTGTCTCTCATGTGATTTTGATTAACAATAGTTGAATTATGACTACCAAAAGCTATGAATAAGTTCAATACAAAACGAGCTTCAAACAATTATTCTGCAGATGATACTTCTTGCTCAATATGCTTGCTTACATTTTTACCTGTTCCGTTATCATTCATAGAGGATTGAAAAAGTCTTAAACATCAATCTAAGACTGTATGTGAATATCATTAGCAAAAAGCTTACAAAAGAACTCTACTAAAAAATTTGAAATCAAATAGACACTCTAGAGAAAATAATGTAATGACGCCTTGTCCTATCTTCATGACGTCGTCTCAGGCAAGACAGAACACATTATATATATATATATATATATATATATATAAAACACCAAACAATTTTAAAACCGTTTCAGGTAATAGGAAAATCAACGAATTAACGTCGAATGGACAACATGAATTAAGGGTAGATCTTACTGATTTAAACGGGAACACCGGATATTCGAAATATTCCAGGTTCTCTGTCAGTAATGCTTCTACCCAATACAAGCTTGAAGTTGGTGCATATAGCGGAAATATTGGTGAGTAAACGTTAACGTCATACTGTGCTTTATGTGAGTATCTTTTATATACTGGTTGTCGAAAAAATGGTTGAAGAAGTATACTAATCTGCTTTGCAATTCAATCTGTAAACAAAGTTGATACTATATTATCTTTATGGCTTGGTCTTGATTTGTGCTAAACTCGTAAGATTACATATGTTTTAATCAACTATTAAGTGATCACTTCTATAATCTTGCCCTCGGCAAGGTTAACTTAAGATTACCGTTACTGTATTTTGCAAATCATTTCGGAATTTTGATCATCATTTTTTTTTATTTGTACTTTATTTGGCCATTTTAACTTTTTTTATTCGAGCGCCACTAATGAGGCTTGAGTAAAAGAAATGAGTGTCTGGCGTACACGGATTATAAATCTTATTATATTCTAATGATGCTAACATTTAAAACGCCTTATATTACATACAATTGAGATGTAATACGTCACTTAAACCATATATCGACAATATTTACATCATTTAAATTGTCTACATCTAAAATTGATACCGAAAAACCTTCAAAAAGTCCTAACTTAAATGGTTTGTTTTCGTTATTATCTTTTCATTTCGTCTTAATAAGGGCAGTACATGTACAATTTGTTAAACAGTGTGCAAAATTTGGGCCAAAATACTAGAAAGACAGTCAAACACATTAATTGAAAATAAACTAACAACGCTAT
This sequence comes from Mytilus trossulus, assembly GCF_036588685.1. Lineage (NCBI taxonomy): Eukaryota > Metazoa > Mollusca > Bivalvia > Mytilida > Mytilidae > Mytilus > Mytilus trossulus. The sequence goes on along the minus strand of NC_086379.1, from coordinate 2,454,004 downwards.
GTCTAAAAAAATTAAAAGACAAACAATTGTCCTAATACGACAATTTACTTAATTCAATTATTAAGCGGGTTAACAAAATTCACATTTGAGGTGAAGCCAAACCTGATATGAATTCATTGACCGGACACATTTCGTATTAGGACAATTGCACACTGTGATTCTGTTATATTACAAATTTACATTTTCAAATTCATTAACTAGGACAAAATGAACCAAATCTATTTAGATATTTAATCCAAATTGAGGAAAAACAAATGTTAGGACTATCAAGCAAACTCATTTTTTTATAACATTCAATGGTATAAGGCAGATAATTCCAGTTGACGTAATAAAAATTGTATGCAATTCATTATGACATTATCAGCTAATCAAATTGCGAGAAATTACTCTAAATTAGGATAAAGTTTATTACACATAGTGTAGTTAAAGTTTTATCCTACCTAGATCGAAGCCTTATCAATACACATTTCCCTCGGATCAAAACGTCACTCTGTTTTGAGTAATTTGAATGTTATTGTGATGATGTTCAGAAAAATTATCTACTGTGTAACGATATTGTTTCATATATATTTCAATTCTTTGAATATGAGATAATTTGCATTATAATAAGGGGATGAGATTTACTAGTTAGGACATTGATGAAGATCGTAATCCATGAGAAAGTTTTTTAAAGATATTGCGTTAACAGTATTTAAAATAGTTGTTTTATACCCCCCCCCCCCCCCCCACACACACACACACTTTTATTAAACAAAACCAATGTAACAAAAACCATTAAAATTCGTGTATCACGACATCATTTCATATATATTTTAATTGTTTTAGATAGGAAATAGTTTGAAGCATAATAATGGGATGAGTTTTACTACAAAGGACAGGGAAAACGATCTTCATTATATAGTTAACTGTACGAATGACAGAGTAGGAGCCTGGTGGTATCACTCCTGTACATCCGTCAATCTTAACGGACAATATCTCCAAGGTGGACTGATTGACTTAAAAAGTATTCATTGGTACATGTGTAAGAAATCAAGCTTTTCTTTAAAATCATCCGTGATGATGTTTAGAAAAGTGTATCCAACAGGTTAAAGATAAAAAAAAAATGCATTTTTATTTTTGATAATTTTTATTATATTTCGTTCATTTTTTACGTTTGATTGTTTTATTTAATTGTGTTTATATAAGCGTAGTAGTTCGTTGTCTCGATTTGCTTGTCCAGAATGTGCATGAAATATGTTATACTTGCCTTGATTAAAACAATAATCAATTTTGAATGGACATTTTTTTTAAATATCAATGTATGTAAAGCAATAGCCATTTACAAAAAATAAAGAAGAACAAAATTCTACAGTGAAATCATTTTCGATCAATTTGAATAGCTGTATTACTGTCTAGGTCAGAGATTTTTGTAAATAGTAGATTAAATCATTTTCTACACGGTTGCCTATAACATAAAGTAATGACCAATTACAATAAGTTGGTATCTGTTTGGGTCGTCAGTAGATCTAAGAGCAGGAAACATTACAATTTAACTTGAATCAAACGTGTGTCATTATATTTGTCATGTTTATTGTTATGTGTTTATTCCATTAGTCTATTATCAGTGATTATTGGGTGTATTTTGTGCTCAATAAAATTCTTCGGGTTTTTTTTCGACTTGTCACTGACTGCTTTTGTGTGAATATAAAAACTTCGGGTGCACTACTTGACAATACAGATTAAAGAAATTTTCAGCTGATCCTGTCTATGTTGGATTTATTTGCTATTTTCGCCCCTTTAAAAAAGTGTTTGTATAAGTGGTATAACTTTCGAATTTTTGCACTACCCGGCGATGGCTTGTTGTTGGCCCGTCCCGTTCGTGCAGCAATCAATCCGCAATAATTTCAGTTGCACTTAATCAGAGCATACTATAACTTTATTATGGATGTATTTCTATTCTGTTTTATTTCAAATTTTCGTTTTCCATTTATAGGTTGCACTTGTGTAAAACCAGCAATGAAATTTTCCATAAGAACTGCCTAAATTGCATATGCAGTCACTCTTCATTCAGGAAGTTTTGAGGAGAATGTTATATTTCCCTGGAAAGGAGACATGCACTACTTTTTTTGCACTAATAAAAACATATAGCTGTGCGGCATATTTTCAAGTTTTACTGCCCTCCATTTATAAACATTGCAGGTTCGCACTGAATTTTTCCATTAAATTTGACTCAACACCCAAATGTCTTCCAGTCCTCCTGAAAAATAAGTTAAATAAATAGACATTTTTATTTATATCCATTTAATTCTCCAATCAAGTTTTAATTTAAAAAAAAAAATTTGCATCCATGGCAACAACTATGTTAACAGTAGCAGTATTTAGTGCACATTCAATTTCTCCCCAAAAGAGGCGTGACTTGCAAATCACACGTGATTTACAAAGTGCAACCTATACTGTACTTTCAAACCCCTTTTAGTATCAAAATATTCTTATATTTTTGTTGTTATTTATGTAAGTAATAGAAAATAATAAGTTACAATGGTAGTTTTTTCATTATTGTATTTTTATAGTACTTCTAGTAACTATACCCTGTTTGCGGCAAGATGTGTTTTTTTCCTGTTCACTATTTTTTTTTTTGATGCAATTTATATTTTTTTTGTCTACTTAATAAACTCATTATATATTTGTGTTTTTCTTGTACCTTTGTGTAATAGCTATTTGAATCATGGTTAGTTTTACTACAATCTGTTTATTTTGTAGAATTTTTGTTTTCTTTATGTACTATACCATAAAATGCATAAAAAGTTGTCATACAAGCTTCAAAAAACTATTCCTATAACAAAAACATACACCTTATCTTTACTTTCTGTTTATGTTATAGCACACAAGCCTGTCAGCACTGATAAAAAAAAAATGAAGAGAGGTCAAATTATATGAACTTGTCAAATTACAAAATAATGAGATTAACCATCATGATGATTTTTATATGATTTATATAAAAAATCTTACATCTGGGGTCACCTTCAGTACCATCTGATATAAACAAAAAACTTAGTCATTCATGATTGTTTAGTTGTAAGGTCCTATATTTGTTATTTTAATATTAAAATACTGAAATAAAGTGCATTTCAAACAATTCTTACAATAACAATGGGTCTAATCCCATGGCGTCTAAGGAAATACACATTTCAGAAAGGAAACAAGCCATATAATAAGGGGAAAAAATACAGAAATAAGACTTTACCTGCTGAAAAAGGCATTTTGTGAGACTACCAAAAGACTTGTATGACTTAGTGACTAAATCTGTTCATAATAAGAATGTTCAACTCATTCCTGCCTCTACAAAATCAGCTCGCTTTCTAAGGCCGAAGCCTCCGACAAAAACAGAAGTTGAAAAATGTGCTGAAAATGAAACAAAAACAGGGTAAGAATACTTTTTTTTGTTATTAAGCTTTCAAAAATAATTAAACTTTCTTAAAAAAGTCACTTATAAACAACTATGAAGAAAAAGGCATGTGTCTTATATGCCAATTCTTTAAATGTGACAGCTGAAGAAAATGCAAGCTAGGATAATACTTATTTTTAAATTTCTAGTCCTATATATATTTTCAAGAATTAAATAGTGCATGATTTTTATATATAATATATATAAAAACACAGGCAAAGAAAAAAATATGCACTTTTGAGAGTAAATTTGATCAAAAAGCTTATTTAAAGAAAACACTATTGTAAGGGAGGTAATTCAAAATAAAATTATTTTCACCTTTCCAAAACTTAGTTTTAACAAATAAAAAACTAATTCACTTCAATTTTGGCAACATTTTTCAACTTCAGGTCAGAGAAAAATAGTTTTCGACTCCTTCGGATCAATGAACTTGAACAGATGTGGAATGAGGTTTTCATAGAACACAGAAAAATATCCCCTATGTGTACAGGGTTCATATCATGGGATTTAAGTGCAGAACATCAAAGAGGGGCTGCCTGGAGGGAAAAGGCAAGCTGCAATAAGTGTTCTTACCATTCAAAAATGTTCAACCTTTACAATGAGGTGGTCGCAAAGAAACGTGGTCGTCGAACAGCAGCTATTAATCTATCCATACAATTCGCACTTAATCACATAGCTATCAGCACAACTGGTCTACAGAAATTATTTCTTGGTTCTAATATACCAGCTCCTTCCACTTCAAGTATGCAACACAGTGCTAATGTTGTTTCTGAAATTATAGAAGAGTACAATCAAAAGGATTTGGTTCAGAAAAGAAAATTACTGAAGGAAATAAACATATTAAGAGGTGATAATCCTAATATTATTAACATTCAGGCCGACGGAATGTATAATAACCCTATTTATTCCGGAATGGGTAAAACACCATTTCAACCAGCTACCCAATGTACGTATAACATGTTAGAAAATAATACTTATAAACACAGTATTGTAAGCACAAGACAAGTGTCATAGCTTTGCTCAAATAAGAGTGAACATAAAACAAAAACAAAAGTTAAATCTCACAAAGGTCACTGTTCCGCAAACATTGAAATGCATGACAGCATAGGCAGTGAGGAGCGATGGGCTAAAGACTGCTTGTTAGACCTGAAAAATGATTGTCTGGAAGTTCAAGAAATTACCACTGACCCTGACAGCAGTGCATTTAGAGCTGCAGAGTCTCTCTTTAAAGCTGGTACAACCAATACTCAGCCAATTCATTTTCTAGATACGAGACATGTGTCCGCAAATCATAGAAATTTTATTAAAAAAATGTCAGGTCTGAAGGAAATAATGCCGGCACGATTAGTTTCAGAGAAAGATAAAATGCTAAAAAGGTTTGCATTAGATATGGCAGCACGTTGTCAGGCAGAGTACAATGCTGCCTTTGATAAATTCAATATGGACTCTGTACGGGTAAACGTTCACCTATCATATGCATGTCATGCTATAGTTTCTTGCTATCAGGGCGATCATAATGGTTGTACAAAATATTCCCTTGTTTGTTCAAATAGGAACAGTTTGAAGACATGGACTGAAAAATCAGCTTATCTGAAAAATAACTTTAAATTAAATAAATCAGAGAACACAGCAGCATTGTTACGTGAATGCGTAAAATATCGCCTTGGACCTACCATGCTAAACCATACATGCAAAAACACTAACACACAAAAAGCTGAAGCAACTAACCGTGCAATACGTGCAACTGTACCTAGCAATGTAACATTTACCAGAAACAATAAAGGAAGGGTACATACAGCTATACATAACGTAAATAATGGCCCAGAAATCCATCGTGAAACTCTGTCAAGCGGCTGGGGTTCCCATCGAACCAGGAATTCGTGCTGCCCATGGTCTGAAAAATATTCAACAACATAACGAAAAACATAAATTATATAAGCAGTCAAAGCAGTTCACAGATCAGAGATGCTCAAAACAACATGAACTGTATAAAATATATGATTAGTACCAAGAGGAAAAAGACTATGAGAAAAACAAACTTTTACCGACAAAACGGCTGGCCGCAAAACAACCTCAAGAGTATTCGTTTGCCAAAAAACTCCGATCAGTTATAGATAATGCATATTTTAAGGTTTTTCTTGTCGTAGAACACACCGAGGGGTGTCAGGATTGATCAAATGAAAGACCGACCGGAGGGAGGTCTTTCTTTGAACAATCCTGACACCCTGAGGTGTAATCTACGACAAGAAAAACCTTAAAATATGCATTATCTGACTTATATACCGTAAAAAAATATTAATTTTATAAAGATTTGTAAAATTTAGTATCCTTTTTAACCGACAACACTAAAGTGGGATATTCCTTTCTAATGCGTTCAGGTTTTAATACGCCCTGCGGCTCATCTAAAATGTGAAATAAAACTCACTGAATAATTGTGATATAAACCTTTTAAAAATTGTTATCCATACACAATAAAAAATATTACTGTAACTGCATGAAGTAAGACACAAATGTATTGTTGCCATCCGATAACGGTGTATGACAAATACAAGACACATTGTAAGTTATTTATTGTATCACTTAGCTTATGGAAAAGGGGGAGGGGTATGTTGTTTTTTTTCGTTTTGTTATGTTATTTCTATCGCGGAAAAGTTGTTATTTATTAAATCATTTTACTTGAATCGAATGAAAAATTCAGAAAGATTGTCTTTCGAATAGCAATACATTTTGTTAAAAGATAATCAGGATAAAATTATATACCCTCCACACCCGACCCTTTCGTGAGTTACGTTAATGTTATTCAATTGAATATAAGATTATTTTATTAGTTGATCATTTGATAAAAGGTATACATAAATTTTAAAAAGTTACGAACTGACAAGAAGACGAATATAAATACATGTAGGTTACAGTATGATTTCCTATTCAGTGTGTATCGTTCTGAACATGCATGAAATATTGGCCACTGGACGTTAAGCAATCAACCTATTCAGTTTGACTCAATAAGATTTTCAAAATCTTACACACGAATATGTTTAATCTGGATTTATTTTATGAAAGTCTACATTAAAATTCATCTGACCTATATGATAATGTTTCTTTATTATAGCGATAAATCAACAAAATTTCACGTTATTTGTTTCTAAAATTAAATTGCGGGTCTACAATGACGGTTTCTTTTACATCTGTCTTCGGTTGAACTTTAGAAAATAAATTTCCAAATCGGCAACAAAAAACTATTAGACGAATAAAATTTTAAAGTAAATCATAGATTGCATGTTTATCAAGGAAAATAATGACCTTACACAGGTCATTATGTTATGCCTTGGAGCATATACCATTGAAACATGGTATCGTCCGGGTTGATTCTGAAAAAGAATAACCTGACGTTCTGAAAGAAAATAACTCCATATAGGTATATAAAGACATGTTAAAAATAAATAAATTACCTGCATCAGATAAGACAACACGGTAAATGATTATTTGTACACTGTTTTGCCCGTCTACAGAAAATTCTCTCTATGTTTATACTGTGCGACTCTAAGATCAGGTGCTCCGGTTTAATACATTTGGGGTTATGGCAAAGGTGTGAAATATCTAAAGGATCACCGTTTGGAGAGAAACGGGGAAGATTTTCTTTTAATATTCTTTTATCTAGCATATAAGATAATCTGTGAGCTCTTTCAAGAGTTCTAGTGCCATCAGGCCAATTCATAACTTTTTTCCCATAGACCCCATGCTCCAAAGCTCCAACCCACACTGTACAGTCATAATTTCCATGATTTTTTTCACTTTTCTTAGACAAAGCTAAAGCCAATGCATTCCAAAATGATTCCATGTTGTTTCTGTAAAATGAAAACCCAAAAGGGGTCCGAAATTGGGATCCCAGGGAGGCTGAGGGGTGAATTCCCATTATTTACCTTATAGGTTGCACTTGTGTAAAACCAGCAATGCAATTTTCCATAGGAACTGCCTAAATTGCATATGCAGTCACTCTTCATTCAGGAAGTTTTGAGGAGAATGTTATATTTCCCTGGAAAGGAGACATGCACTACTTTTTTTTGCACTAATAAAAACATATAGCTGCGCGGCATATTTTCAAGTTTTACTGCCCTCCATTTATAAACATTGCAGGTTTGCACTGAATTTTTCCATTAAATTTGACTCAACACATAAATGTCTTCCAGTCCTCCTGAAAAATAAGTTAAATAAATAGACATTTTTATTTATATCCATTTAATTCTCCAATCAAGTCTTAATTTAAAAAAAAAACTTTGCATCCATGGCAACAACTATGTAAACAGTAGCAGTATTTAGTGCACATTCAATTTCTCCCCAAAAGAGGCGTGACTTGCAAATCACACGTGATTTACAAAGTGCAACCTATGCACTCTTAAGACTGAAAAATAGAGATTTTAGTATTTTCCGACCAGTAGTAGAGCAAATTTGAGGGGAGACGTCCCTTGAATTGAGCAGAATATACGAGGACAGAACAAAGTCTAGTTATATTGAGTATATGTAATCCGTCCCCTTGTGCAGATAAATTGCCAAGCTCCATGTACGTCGTACACCCTTTACACATGTCGTTAGGGATCCAAAGATACCCTGTTCAAAGTCTAGGTTACTGGTCATATCCAATAGACCATAATTTGTCAATCACAATTCAAATATCTTCATACAGGGGGTCCTCTGTTAAAAAATTTGTTTGTGCAACACCTACTTTTTTTGTACTTATAATTATTACCTTGCAAGGTACCTATGCAGATTTCATCTGACCTTGTTCTCATTTCAAGTATTAGTGAACCAAGTTTAGTATTTTGGTCAAGTCCATATATCAGATACTAAAAGCATTATGTCTTTAATATGTGTTGTGTGGAATGATTTTAAGGTGTTCATATTTAACTGACAGGAGTCACCTGACCTTAACCTTATTATCATAGTCCAGTAGTTTGGGTATTTTGGTATAAAAAATTATATTACTATATGCAGTGGGTCAACTTTATTTGGTGTATGGAAATATTTTACAATGTAGATTTCAATCTATCGTGATAGATCAACTATATTTGTTGTATGGAATGTTAATAAGGTTTGAATGTCTGTGTGGCAGGTCTTATCTGACCATGATTTCATTTTGGTCTGTTAAGTTTTCTTGATTAATAAAATTGAGAATGGAAATTGGGAATGTGTCAAACAGACAAAAACCCGACCATAGACAAAACAACAGCTAAAGGTCAACAACAGGTCTTAAATGTAGCTAGAAATTCCCGCACCCTGAGGCGTCCTTCAGCTGGCCCCTAAACAGATATATACTAGTTTAGTGATAATGAATGCCATAATTATCTCAAAATTGTACACAAGAAACTAAAATTAGAATAATACAAGAAAAACTTTGTTTCTAGATACTATAAGTAATAGATCAACTATATGTAATGCAAAGATTGGTTTTATATGTTTTTCGTGATTCATCAGGCAATGTTTAGTTTTCTTATTTAAGTCTGTTTTCTAAAATACTGTAAGCAATAGGTCAATTTTATTTTATTTGTTGAATGATTGCAACGTATACATGTATTTCCGGTTTTGTTAATCTGACCTTGACCTCAGTATTTTCGATATTATAAAGTTTATTTGATATTTGTAATAAAGCTTTATGTTCAGGAGTATCAACATTAAATCAATGGTGAGCAAAAAAAGCAAGACATTTCTGCGTGTGCACTCTTGTTTGATATATAATTACGGGTCATATATATGAGTTCGATACATGTCTGGTATTTTTCAATTTCTAGGTGCTAACAATTATCTTTAAATACCATGAGTTATACTTGTACACATATGGAGAAGTTGTATAATTACCAATGAGAAAACTGTTGGTACAAATAAGGAAAAGTGGTATAATTACCAAGGGGACAACCGTGGACATTTATTTCCCCGAGGGTATCACAAGCCCAGTAATCAGCACTTTTTGTACTGACATGAACTGTCATTGATATGGTTATATTTATAAATTTCATGTTAACAAAATTTAGAATTTTTGAAATACTAAGGTTTTACTACCTCAGGCATAAATTACCTTAGATGTATTTGGCAACACTTTTAGGAATTTTGGTCATCAAAGCTCTTCAACTTCGTACATTATTTTGCCTTTTTAACTTTTTTGCATTCGAGCGTCACTGATGAGTCTTTTGTAAACGAAACGCACGTTTGTCGTATACCCAAATTTTAGTCCTGGTATCTATGATGAGTTTATTTATATTGTACTAATATCAAGACATAGTATTATGACCAATAAGATAACTAACTATTCACTAGAGTTCAAATGACGTATACATGGTTTATCCAAAAATCAAAAATGAAAAAATATACATAGTGTGACCGAAAAACACAATTTATTCTGAAAATCTTTTATTTCATTAATTTGATGGGCTATATTACTTCGCAAAAAAAACACATATCTTTAAAATATCTTGATAATTGTGCCATTATTGTCACATTTTGGTGGCAAACATTCTGACAAACGCTGTATTTTGTGAAGAGAAACCCAAATCGCCGACAGATAAAAAAAAATAATAATAATGATATGGTATAGTATATAATTTTTTTTTGTCACCCAAATTGACTACTTTAGAGTTAAAATGAGTTGTCCATGTTTAACTTTTTCTGATAGATTATATATCTCTTCCCATAACTTGTGACATTTGAAAAAAATAAAAAGGGGGTGTATAATTCTTTTGTATTGTTATAGTTTTAACAGTCTGAAAACAGTTTGGAAAATTTTTCCATAGCACGTCTGAAAGAGTAAAATATAAGAGTTTCCATCTGAACATCTTTAATTAATTTTCTATTATCAAATAGTTCTAGAGCCGTTTATATATATATTGACTTTTATTGTCTATGTTTCCTAAATCGAATAGGCTCTTCAATTTTTAAAATCCACTTAGTATTTATTTAAATGCATTGTTTTATTAACTTTTTTTATAATTGTAACATCAAAATATAAAACACATCAATTGAATGGACAACAACTTTCATATTATTGACTTGGTACAAACATTTGATATATATATAGTATATATATAATAGATATGTCAGTTACAACTGCAACTTAACTAAATTTCTAATGTACCCTAGACAAGTAAGGGAGGAGTTACTTAAGATTGACATGCCTTATATCAAACAAGATAGACTATTAACATTGCGGTCAGACAATTCCCAGACTTCCATAAATAAGTCAAGATAAGAGATAAAGTAAACAAATGGCATCTGCAAGGGAATAAACACTTACATAAACTTTAATTAATGAACATTAATACGCATTTATGAGCCGTGTTTCTATTGATAAAGATTTGAACGAGTGATGAACTTTCTCCAGCTGTTAAGATTTAAATGTGTGTAACGGTACAGATTAGATCTGTCATAGATACAGAATTAGAACGACTGATGAAGTATAGCAAATTACCACCTAAGTTAACGTAATCAAATCAATTAAGAATGACTAATATTTATTATATATAATTACACAGGCTTATATTCAAGACATAATATATATACAAAAGTAATAAAAAACATAATATAATAAAAAATACAAAATATAAAATTGGCGTTACGGGCAACATGCTAGCAATTGATATGTATTTAAAAAATAAAAAATAAAATACATATCTCAATTAAATTCACATTATTCGAGCATCTATCGCGGCACTTGCACTTGACGACAGAGTGTAGATGTGGTACCGTGACTTCAAATAACTTTCACCATATACTTTAAGGAGAAAGTCACGAGCCACTTTAGTATACATCAAACAGAAACATAACTCGTAGAGTATTGAATGAAACCTCAAACAATGTGAACCTAATAGCAAAGCGAGCCTTTTAAAAGAGAGTATTTACAAGAGCTCGAAGCATAATTCAAAGAACAATATGTTACTTCAAAATACCTCTCTACGAGTGACATGTTGAGCGCTGGCCCATCCCATGTCAAACATATGTAACTCAAGTATACCCACTCTTTTAGTTTATTTAATTAATTTTAATACCTGCATGTTGAGCGCTGGCCCAGCCCATGCTTAGAGGGTATATGGGCTCACTTTGCAACCTGAGACGGATAACCTCGAGTGAAAAAAACATTTGCACACTAAAACATGTATCCAAAAGAACTGTCAAATGGACAAACAAATGATTCGTTCACCCGACGAGAGGGCTGCCTAGTTATCCATTTTATTCAGGGCTGCCTGAGAACTCAGATAATAATTTTGTGACAAGTAAAGAATGGATGAAATTCATTATTACATTGCCCAAACGAAATGCTACACATGCTGCCCTTGTAACGCATTGAGTATCCCCAAAATTATTCCGAGACAGTGGTTGTGCCAAATTGAATATTGTTACTTATTTACATGTATTGACTAATTAGAGCAAACTTTACAAAAATAAGCAGAAATCCACATTCTACTTAAATACATAAAAAATTATAATAAGGAATCCCTAATTTTCCTTCTAACAAAGTTTGAATCGTAATTATTTACACATTTTCGAAAGAGCTTGACGAATATCAAATTCAGATGTTCTTATATAACGACTGTAGCAGTCAGATTTCCAACGTCCTAAAGTTTGAATCATATGATCTTGGATACCATTAGAACTACAAGTTGTAGCTGCTCCTATTCGGAAAGAATGTCCACTATATTTATCGGCATTTAAACCCAAGTGTAATAGAATTGTTTTCAATTTGTCTATAAATAACGATCGGCGTAAAGCTAAATTACTACTGTCAACTAATAGCGGATCATTATCTGTTGCACCGTTCATTTTTCTGGATGTTACATATTTTGACAACTGTACATATGGACAAATATCATTATTAGTTTTAAATAGTTTAATGATTACTCCATGACGGAAAATGTCGGTTTTGGATGCCTTCAAACGTAAATTAACTTGACAATCAGATACAAATACTACATCATCCATAGTTAAATTCAAAGCTGAATCAAATGACTGTTTGCATGTAAATTCAGAACAACGCAGGAAACCGAAAAAACCTATAACAGATGCAGTTAACATAGTAAAATCTAAATGCGGATCGAAAATACTTTTCTGTAAATGTTGGTAAATCTGTTGAAGCACACTATAAGTAATCGGTAGTTTTTGTCGCACACTTTTGTTTTCAGTTTTCTTTATACCATTTAGAATATTTTGTAAACGTAGCAAAGGTTTACCTACATTATCTACTAAAGGATTGACACTACAATTTGCAATAGAAAAATGACGTATTCCCGCAAGATATAACTTGATAGTAGAATATTTCAAATTTAACACTGACTGACAATATGATACAAAACAAATTAATATATCCTCGGAAATATTAGACATTACATTTCCAATATTTTCTCCCTCGAATTGAGAAGTACGAAATTTGAGAAAACACTTATACCCAGATGTGTATACATCTCTTGTAGCACTATTAATACTTTTACTCCACAAATTATTAATAACACAACTTAATTCCACAGAATTTCTGAGTGGGGCGGGCAGTGACAAGGTTCCACTGATGCTGTCGGACACAGTTGACGAAAACGATCCATCTGAAATCGAGAGAGAGCATCAGCTATAGTATTACATTTTCCGGCTACATGAGTAGCGTGAATAATAAAATTGTATTTTGCGGAACACCAAGTTAGACGTCTCATTAATTTCATAATTTCTAATGATTTTGATCTTCCTTTCTTTATAATTAAAACTGTTGCCATATTATCACAGTGAAATAGAATACGCTTCCCTGACCACTCATCACCCCATATAATAGCAGCAATTACTATAGGATATAATTCCATGTAAGCCATAGACATTGATAATTCCTTATCTAATTTCATTTCTATGGGCCATAACGCTTGAAACCATCGATTTTTGAAATAACCTCCAAATCCCACGGTTGACGCAGCATCAGTATATAAATCAAAATCAGACGCATTTACTATATTATCATCAATAAAGAAAGAAATTCCATTCCACTGATCTAAGAACTTATGCCACAATGATAAATCATTTCTACAACTAGAATTTAAAGTGACATGGTGATGAAGTTCTTTAACAGAGTGAGCTATGTTAAGTAGATAAGATATAAACGATCTCCCAGGAATAATGACTCTCATAGCAAAATTTAAATGACCCAATAAACTTAACATCTCACGTTTTGTACATGTTTTGCGGTTGAGGAAAAACAATAGGTATTCCTTAATTCGACATAATTTATTTTCGGGTAATCTAGCTTCCATACGAATAGTGTCCAATATTATACCCAAGTATTCGATGCATGTTACCGGTCCTAAAGTTTTATGTTTTGCGATCGGAATTTCAAGTGAATCAAACACGGAAACTAAAGTTTTCATAGTAGCGTCGGCATTTGCTGACGGTCTGTCGATTGTTAAGAAATCATCTAGTAGATGTAGAACTGTATTAACTCCATAATTATTGTGTAAAATCCAACACATAGCAATAGATAAATTGTCAAAAAGTTTGGGACTGGAACGACACCCAAATGCTAATCTAGTGTAAAAGTAATACATATTTTTCCATTTAAATCCATATAAATGCCATAAACTCGGATGAATAGGGATTAATTTAAATGCATTAGATACGTCCAATTTACAACATCTTGAGGCAAAACCGTATTCTTTGATGATTTTAATTGCATCATCGATTTTAATATACGAAAGCGAAAAATCTTCTTTATTGATGAGGTCGTTGACACTACTATGCTCATCACTATTGTGAGGTGCAGATAAATCAAGTATAAGTCTTTTCTTTTTAGAATATTTACCTTCAACAATGCCAACAGGACTAACCCTGTATATATCAAAAGGGGCTTTCGTAAATGGGCCTATAACAAAATTATTGTCTAATTCTGATTTGACTAATCCGGAAACGTCATCTGGACATTTTGTAGTAGAAAGCAGGTTTTTACATTCTAAAACCTTTTCCGGTAAGGATGATACGCCTGTAAAAAATCCTTTACGTAACCCGTTAATTAATGAATTTACGAAATATCTATCAGGATGTCTCTGTAGCTCCCACGCTAACTTATCTACATTGATTGGTGTTGTGGCTTGCATTAACACATTATCATTATCTAGTCATATATTTGATTGTTTGGTTGTTTTTGGTACACTTGTAGAGGGTTTGATTTGATTTGACGATTTCATATTCATGTCAACATGAGCATAGCGGCACGCGGATCCCCTGTAGCAATTACCAGCGAAATAATAGTTGCAGATTTCTTTCCCTTTGTGGAATAGCTTTGGTCTTCCGTATTGGTCAATATCGGCTGATTGTGGTTTAGAATACGGTGTTGTAGGATTACGCTTTTGTTGGGAATGGTTGTTTTTGCCCTGTGACGTATCAGATAAATAACACATTTCAGTGCTATGCAATGAACTTCCACATACGCCACATGTATTGATAGCTCTCCCTAAACAAACTGAAGAATACAGTTTCTCATCTCTGATTGACCAGTCGACGGTCAAACCTTTTGTCAATTTTATTGCCGCAACTTTCTTAGCGAAGGCCTTATGGTATTCATAGAAAATGTTACCTTTAAACTTAGTTGCCATTTCTATGATGTCTTGCAAAAACATGTCAAGTTCTACCCGACGATCTTCGAATTCGCACACAATGTTTTTGTAAATGTTAAATGCCTCTATGTATTCTTGGATAGATAGGTCACGCTGCAGGCGATGATCTTTTGGCTTAAGAAGGAGAATAGATCCATCTGCCTCTATTTGCTGTGTATCACTTTGATTTTCATTAACAGGAATAAGCAAAGAAACTAAATTAATGTACTTGCCTTCTTTAATGTTTTGTCGCTGAATTTGTGACACTGTTTGTATGTGCGGAAACATACCAGCAGACACTTTCCCGGAAGCACTATATCCCTGTGTTTCGATGAATTGAGATGACGATGGAATTTGAGTACCAGTATGCGATATATCATTCCCGGTAGCCTTCTTTTGAAGATCCACTACTGTTTTAAGAATTTCTCCTTGACTTTTAACTGTTTCGGTCAACGATTTAACATTCGCCGATAGTTCACGAATAGTGTTCTTTGACATATCATTGACTACTTCTGTGTCATCAGTTGTTTGCACATTAACGGCAGGCATAGGTTGACGATTAGAGTGTAACAAAGCTTGTAATTGTTTTTGGCTAAATGAAGCAGGAGCATTAACTCCAATCACAATTAGTTCTGCTATTAATTCCTCTTTTGATTTTTTGCTAGAATCATTTGAATTGACAACATTAGCGGATTTTCGTTTCTTTGAAGCCATTTTAAATAATTACAAATAAAAATATTACATAAAATAAACATGTGTATCTAATCCATATAAAAATTACAACTGCAACTTAACTAAATTTCTAATGTACCCTAGACAAGTAAGGGAGGAGTTACTTAAGATTGACATGCCTTATATCAAACAAGATAGACTATTAACATTGTGGTCAGACAATTCCCAGACTTCCATAAATAAGTCAAGATAAGAGATAAAGTAAACAAATGGCATCTGCAAGGAAATAAACACTTACATAAACTTTAATTAATGAACATTAATACGCATATATATATAATAGATATGTCAGAGTATGCATGCTTGACTAATTAAATGGTTAATTATAGGGAGTTCACATGCATGCTGACCTCAGTGGAGAATTGACTCGATGTAAAAAAATATTAACTTGCGAAATTAGTTAGAGATGATAATTGTTATAATATAAGTATAGTAATTTTAAACGTGTAAATCAATAGATTGTTATTTTATTATCAGTCGTTGTCCGATGAACAAAGTCAATGACATGTGTGAAGTAAATATAGAAACAACAAGGACGATACCATGGTAACAGATTGTAATCTTAAAGGTACAAGAAGGAGTTAGTCATAACCAATCAAATAACAGTAACTGGTGAATACTTCCTTGATGTATTCTTCTGGTTAAACGTCTATGAACAATCTATTTATACAGTACAACCTTGTATACGATAAGATGGATATTGGTCTGTTTTCATATACAAGGATGGTTTTAGAATCAATAATGTTGTTGATGTGGTTCATAAATGTTTCTTTTTTTTAATAAGATCGTTGGTTTTCCCGTTTGAAATGTTGACCATAATCATTTTAGGGCCCTTTATAGCTTGTTAGTCGGTGGTGTGAGCCATGGCTTCATGGTGAAGACCGTACTCCGACCTATTGGAACTTTTCTGATACAAATTATGACTTTGATGAAGAGTTGTCTCATTGGCATACATACCACATCTTCTATTAGAAGTAGTTAATTTGCATTGCTGTCAAAATATTATTTCACCGGACGCCATGATCCAGTAAAATTACTTTTTCGAACCCCCCTTTGGGCGTATCTTTCATGTTTATAGCGATAATAAGTCAACAGTCATCGTTGTAAAGATTTAAGGAATTTTGTATCTTGGTTGGCCTGATGTAGCCAAATCATCTTCATACATCTATATGATAGATGAACTATAGTCCGATAACGATTAGATAGTTTTCAGAAAAACCCATCTAATTTATTTTTATTGTTCAATAATAAATAATAGTAATATATATATATATATTATATATAGTGAAATGAACATTTGTCTTTATCAATAGTTTGTTCATTTTTTTCAAAATTGACTTAGAAACATCGCTAATGTATTATTTCCTTGCAAGTAAATATAATGCGATAACAGTGAATCCGTATTCAAACGACAGTCAATTTAACAGAATAGCTAGATCAGATTATGTGTAATGTAAAAGGAAATGAATGTGAACATTGAAAGTGAAACCATTTGATTGACTGATTTGATCCACAAAGTTTTAATTCTCATTCTTATAAAAGTGAAAACGATGATTAACATTTATTTGAAACTTATGCTTTCAAATCAAACAGACCTATAAAATTAAGTGGAAAGTTTTCGAAATCTATTTGTAACTAATTGTATGTTGATATCGGGTTAAATGAGCGTCGTCTATCCCCACATTTATTTCATATATTTGAAAAATGTTTATTGATAGAAACATCACTGTATCAAATATATATATAATTGATTTCATAAAAAGAAAAAACAACTGTTTCTTCACACTTGTTTACTTCGTCACATCTGGTTTAAAATGAGACAAACATGCAAGCAAGCAAATCAGTTGGTATATAAAATTAACAAGGATGCATATTCTGAATTGAGAATTGAAATTTCTTTTGGCAAACATGGAGTATAGACTAGTCAACATTAACATGAAAATTGTAATTTATTTGACGTTCTACCTTCATGTTTTTTCTGCAGGTAAAATTTATTTATTATTAATATTGTTTCGCGTCTGGCGTATAAAATTATAATCCTGGTACTTTTGATAACTATTCATTTATAATTAATAATAGTTCATTTGTCTGCGAAATTTAAACAACAATTTACAAAAAGTGTAAGCCTCAGAAGCGTTTTTATAAATTAATCTTTATCAACAACAGCTTAAATCCTAAATATTGAATACCAAGCATGTATATATGACTAATCACGTGATGACCAAAACGGTCAAATACAACTTACATTTCAATATTAGGAATGCACATGAATGCGGCCACGTTCGTTTTAGACGAAACCGTCTAAAAATTAACCAAAATGCTATCATTTTGAAGATTTCAGTAATTTAACATGACTTATTGATGCTAGAACGCAATATTTCAGCATTGTATTGTAAAAAATAGCTCATATTTATGTAGCAGAAGCATTTTAATTTCAAAATAAAGCTTAAAGATTACATTTTTTAAAACTGCTATATTTTTGGGCCAAAAGGGGGTCTTGATGAACCTACTCCTGATATGCATTGAATCTGAAATCGAATATTTTTTTTCAATTTGAACACGAACAAATGTGTCATGCAAATACTTTCATTTTACATACTCAATTGGTTCATACTCAGATTGTTTTTTGTTTATTTTTTCATGGATATTTTGTGTAATGAGCCGTTAGTTTATTTTTTTTAGTTTTCTCTTTTCTCTTTTTCCTGTTTTACGTTTCCTTTCTTATTTCCCAATTGGCTATGGTTGTATTGTTGTAATATTTGCCAGCGACACTGAATTTATGCAGCATCTGTTACTGTTAATAAATAAGAAAAATTAACACATGTCAAGTGTAATTACTTTACGAATGGCTACCTTACTACCTTACTGACGTTCTTAATTGATTGCTATAATATAGGATGTCATTTCCACATTTCTATGTTTCCGCTAACTAACTCATAAAATACTAGATAAGAACAGTACAACATGCATTTTTTGTGCATATTCTTTTTGTCATCGAATTATTTTGCTTCAAGGTTTATATATACTTTTTCAAATATCACAGACCAAAACCTGAAAATATTATCTAATAAAACTCAGAATATATGTTTTAACCGAAACTCCAGTATTAAACATTCAAACAAACTTTAGTGAACAATTGTTCAGCATTTATCTGGGATCCCATTGTTTGATTAATTAAAGCTAAAATTAAATGTTAAATAGTATAATAATACTCATATTCATTCTTACACAATTGATGATAAAATAAAAAGAAATGTATTTTAATTTATCTGGAATATATTTCATACAAGGTGGCTTAGTCACTTTTCTTTCTTTTGATGAACAAGTGATAAAGACATGAACAGTGATATTTGATCTGGTCACAGATTAAACTATACTACGCAAAAAAAAGTTAAGCAACACTCTTTTTTGTTTTATTAATTTTTTTGTCGTTTCTGGAAAAAAAAATATTAAAATAGTTTTACCTGTAACTCAACATGTGATATTAAGATGATAACACATTATTGACTGCTGTACCTCTATTTTTGACATTTTTACTCTTTGAGTATGTTTGTTTTGTTCATTCATCGTTGACAATGTCATGGAATTTGATCCGACTGTCTTAAAAGTGAGAGTTTTAGCTAGCTATAAAACCAGGTTCAATCCACCATTTTCTACATTAGAAAATGCATGTACCAAGTCAGGAATATGACAGTTGCTATCCATTCGTTTGATGTGTTTGGACTTTTGATTTTGCCTTTTGCCTTTTGATTTTCCTTTTTGAATATTCCTCGGTGTTTAGTATTTTTGTGTTTTTACTTTTAAAACAGTCGTACTTTTTTCCTGGTGATTGATGTCGCGCCATTTCAGCTTTGCACGTGCAATTGATGCTTTACTTTCTGTACCTGTACTTTTAAAACGATATAAAAAAAATATCTTTTCGACTAATGTTTAGAAACACTCCTTTGGTAAGCAAAACACATGCAACTTTGAACAAATTGCATAGGGCGTCAACCAGGCCTCCCCGAAAATGACCGTCAGAACGCTCTTTGAAGGGTTGATGCTGGAATGAGTGTTACTGACATAGTGGCTCGATTTGATGTGCATAAGGCAACAGTTTAGAAACTAACACACATATATCGACAAATTGCAACTGCACAGGATAGGTCGATAGCTCGTACACAGCTACTTTTGCATAGGTACTATTTCTGTACTAAAAAAATGTAGAACTGGAAATTTACTTTTAATATTCAGTACTATTTTGTTACTTTAAAATTATTGTACTATTTAGGTACCTGTATTCAACAGTACATTAGTTGAGCTTAACATTTAGGTACTACAGTCAGATGTTTAGTTACTACCGTTACATTTTCAGCATTTTGATAGTTTTTCTATTTCAAATCTCTTAAAATTTTGATATTTAAACATGGAATATTGTATTATTTCTGTACCAAAATATTAGTAAAAATCAAGTACTGTAAAATACAAGTACCTAAATATTACAATAACTTTAAAGTAAAAAAAATCGTACTAAATATTAAAAGTAAATTTCCAGTACTACATATTTTAGTACAGAAATAGTACCTATGCAAAAGTAGCTGTGTAGACAATCAAGCTAATGGACAACAACTGTCATATTTCTAACTTAGTACAGGCATGTTCAAAAGTAGAAAATGGGGGATATAACCTGGTTTTATAGCGCCAAACCTCTCACTTATATGCTTATAATGTCACTGTTGTCAAAGTTTTAATAAGAACAGAAGACGAACAGAATAATTATGTTGATATATTAGACAACACATGTGTTTGTATTTACTGCAGGTAAAGTATCTATATTTTTAATCTGATAACTCAAATATAAAACAAAACATAAATAGATCTAGTTTTGAATAGTCATACCAATCTAGAATAATGTTTCTCTGTTAAATTGCATTAATAATTTTAAACGATTTCACATTGTTAATCAATCTCATTTTTACGACTGTTTTATTTTCATTTATAGTTTTTGTTTTGTAATGACCTTTTTTTATTATAAGGTTTGGATGTTTTAAACTAATTATTTTATAAATTATTTTAGAACGATTTCACATTGTTTATTAATCTCATTTCTCCGATGATTTTTTTTTCTTTTTTAGGTTTTAGTTTTGTTATTATATTTTTTGTTATATAGTTTGAATGTCTTGAACTAACTTTTTATACATTGTTTTTCGTTCAGGGTGTGAAAATATGATTGATCATGTTAAAGTAACCACTTCAGCTTACAAAAAACCATAAATGATTACATTCTAAATTAAGATGCTATATTATACTAGTAGAATATGACCCCTTGACACTTTGTTTCAAAAATAAAACTATCCAAAAGAAGAACTGGACAGCAGTTCTCATTGTTGTTTTTTAAACTTACTTGTTAACCAAACAATAAACGAAAATGTATATTGATGATCATCTCCTTTAAATATTCTTTAAGTAAACAGTAAAACATAAAAAAAAAGGATGCAATATAATATCTCCTAGAAAAGTTCAGAACAGACAGTCCATAATCAAATGGTAAAACCAAAAGCTGAAACACATTAAATCTAATGGATATTAAAACTGTCATATTCCTGACTTGGTACAGCCATTTTTTTATGTAGAAAATAGTGGATTGAACCTGCTTTTAATAGCTAGCTAAACCTCTCACTTGTCTGATTTGATCAGATTCCTATATATTGACAACGATGCGTGAACAAATCAAACAGACATAGTCATGTTCAGTTACAGTTATCATAATTCATCCAACTAGCATTTAGTCATCAATTTTCAATTAGATAATTGCACTTTCTGAATACGACATTGAGAATACCCCAAAATTCTATGTCGTTTAATTCCAGTCATCATGAAAATCAACATACATTACTGCTCTTTTTCAATACACAACCATATGTTATTTTATACATGTATACCAACCACATTTTATTTATTTTAGGTCAATCTGAGTTTCCTTGTACCTTTCCTTGTGGTTTTAGAAATAAAACATTTGATCTGTATCAAGATTTAATTAATGCTGAGTCATCCTTTGCAACGTGGACTTTCAATGCTGACGGATCGGCATCGACCTTTTACGGTGGTTCAGTTAATTGTTTTCAAATATCTGAACAGTTTCTTATTCTCAGGTATTTTCAACAGATAATCATCATTTTGTGATTCGACTTTTCAGAATCTAAATGACTTTGGGTAATCTCAATGTTCGTGCAGCAAAATAAAATTGACGTTACGTCATTGGTTGTATTTTCCATTGTTTAGAACATTTTAAACCAAGCACAAAATGTAAGTGCACGTTTTTGAAAATTTTACCCAGAATGCATTTGATTCTAAAACGGCGAATTGATAAACAATTTGGACAGAAAGAAAAGTGTTTTGTTGTAACATTTAGCCCATTTTTTATGCAGAGCTTATTCGACAATATCGAGAATAATCAAAATATTGGAGTCATTCATATAAGCATTAACGGACAGCTATGCCTTTATCTATTTATAGCTCTTTCCAAGTAGAAACGGAAACTTGTTACTTTGAGTTTCCCTGACTTGAAAATTCACAGTTTAATATGTTTACAAGAAATTCCGAATGTGACATATCATGAATAAACTGTTATGAATGTCTTATCTATAATTTCACCATTAAGGCTGTTTGATCGTGCATTTTTGATGTAGGTAATTGGTTTTTCAAGAAACCCAGATAGAAAACATTGAGGTATCTATCTATTAACAAAACAAAGAAGGGGAGGGTCGAAAATGTTTCAGATATTGTTGTTCAATTAAAACGGTACGTTTACAAGTTTGCAGCCTGATAAAGAATTATATTATTTTGCATTATAAAATTGAACTGACACCTTTTTTTGCCATCACCCATTTCATTTGATATGGTAGCATAATTGATATTCTACAAGTTTTTTAAAAGTCGCTAATACATGGCCTTTTCCATATCAGCCTGGGTATCATCCCGAGACCCCCATATCAACCCGAGACGGAGTCGAGGCGCTGATATGGGTCGAGGGATGATACCCAGGCTGATATGGAAAAGGCCATGTAATAATCGCTTTATCATATACTTCCGACAATAGTTTTATGTAAGGCAAATAAACTGTTAACAAATGCAACAACTAAAACAGTAAAAAACTTTATAAAGAAGTTAAGTTATGAATCAAATATATATTATAATTGTCCAACAACAGCATCTCTACCTCCATATATATATGTATGGTAACATTTTGAAACATTGAAAATTTAGAAGAGTTTTATGGTCATTATTACTCTAGGTTTGTTGTACTACATGTACTCTAAAATGATTCATAATTGCCAAAGGCATTTGTTAACAAGTACTTAACCAGTAACTATCCCCACAAAAGTTCACGTTAATTTTGACGTCGTCATAAAAATTATCTGACGTCACAATGGCAAAGTAAACAACCGGTACCGGAAAAACCGGAAGTTATTTGCACGAGAAGCACTGTTATGGGTTTTTGCACGAGACGCCCCTGCTATGGGTTATCAGACCGGGCTGATATGGGTTATCAGCCTGGGTGAGAAATTATGGCTTGTGTACTTCCGTTCGTTACACATATGCAAAAGCTATCATATTAATGCTAAGTATATGATAAATTGTAATATAGTTGATGGAAAGAGAGAGACAAATATTACACCTACATATTATGTGGTATTTGGTACTGATCATGCGGGGATATTTTTTTTCATTTTTGGTAATTGTAAAATATTTTATCAGAAAATAGAGGAATCAACGACACTAAAATCTGCATTCATGCGGAGAAATGATTCCTTTATTTTTTAATACATGGTAATTGCTTAATATTTTTTTCAGAATAGGGGAATCGTCACAATTTTGGTGTTTCCCAATCTTCTACACAGCCGGGCAATCAAACTTTACATTTATCATACAAGGTAAGTTAATATAATTAATTGTTGCTGGTTAAACGTGCTATTGTCAGTATTCAATATATTCGCAATATATATTTTTTCAAACTCAATTAAAAAAAGTGATTATTCTTTTAAAAACCTACAACAATTTTTATTTATCGAAAAAGAATACCTGGGTCCTCGGTCATAACACTTTTCTCAGAACTTGGAGTACACAATTAGTGTTTGAAACACCAAATCCAGTGTTTTGATTAGTACAAAAATCTTCCTCGAAAGTTTTATGACCGCAAGGCCTTGTATCAATTTAAAAACAAAAAAATACTAAATGGAAATTTTATGCTTGGTTATAATTTGCCATCATAGCCCGTAAATAATCCACCTGCTTATTGTAATCGTACGTATGATAGGAGCATTGCATATTTGTTCATTGATAAACGAATAGGTTTATATAGTTATAACTTTACGAGTATAAGTTTATTATCAAAATATTTGTATTCAAGCTTAAAGGGTAATTGAGTGCTATGAAACATGTTAGCCCGATCACATGTCTCATATACATTTCCATAGTGAAAAGCCCGTAATTTGAATGTCTTCGTTGATAGCTGTCAGCTGTCATATTGGTTCAATAGTTAATATTGTGAATTTAAAAAGTTTTCATATATAAAACATGTCGATGTGAAGATTTGCCATTTATTGCAATAAAATTGCACGGAAAAAAAACACTATTGTTATATTTTTTTAAATATTTCTAAAGGTGATGAAATTATAAAGAAACCAAAACAAATTTGACTTTCTTTATGATATCTAAACCTGGCATCGATATACCGATACTGCTATCAAAATGTATATCTCAATGTTTTTTTAAATCATTAACAACCAAGAAGTATATCTCCCCATTGCAAAAGCTCGTTATCCTCGAACAGCTTCAGTTGTATTATAATCTTGTTTACAATAGAAAAAATATTATGGGGTTTCAATCTAGGAATTTTGAAAATTTTGGCATTGAGCATCACTAAGAGACTTTTCTTGTCGACATATGCATCTGGTGCACTCAAATTGTACCTGTCAATGTTATTACTACCAGTAGACGTCTGCTGTTTGACTGTGATATAAGAGCACTGTTGCCAGTATTTTGGTATCCGGTACTGGCATGGAAATACTCAAATTTTGATCCTAAAATATGATGTAACAAAATATATGAAATCATTTTAAAGGTTATTTTCAATTTTAGCTATACTTTATCTCTATTTGTGATTGTCATTTTCTTTATAAGAAGAAATATTTTGAAAATACCGAACGTCAGGGAACATTTAAAACGGAAAGTCCCTTATCCATGTTATAGGATGGCACAATCAAAGGTTCAAACATATCAAATGAGTTAAAAACAACTGTCATATTTCTGACTTTTTGGTTTTTCCGTAGGTATAAGAATTTCACTTGTTTTTATAGCTAGATAATACACCTACTTGTATGATAGTCACATATAAATCAACAATGTGTGAACAAACCAAACAGACATAACAGGTAAAAAAGGTCACACGTAAAGGTACAGCAGTCAACATTGCATTATAATTTAACTGGGTTTGAATTTCCGAAGTGTCGGCCTATTTTTTCTTTTAACAGATTTGTCCATCAATTGTTGGTTTTTTTCATTTTTTTTATATGTTCTTACTTGTGTTGTAATACGTTTTTTTTTTAGGTGAGTTAGATTTCAAAGTATTTGAGAATGTAAGTTCAGCTTTAAATGAGTCTCAATTGTGTGAAGTATGCGGAGAAAATGGTGCTAACAAATTTACAGTCGTAGCAATAGGTAAGGTTATTCACAGAAATAATTATCAATGATACTAACTGAATTTTACTTTAAGGATTGGTATTTCCAAGCATGTTTAACCCTGTAGTTTAGTGGTTACCATTGGTTGGTGTCAGTCTTCCTAAATTTCGTAAATTGATTTGTTATAAGTTCGATCGTAAATTTTTTTCAATTAACTTGATTCATAATCTTTGTCTCGGGGCCTTTTATAGCCGACTATTATCACTCTATATTCGAACAAGAACCTTCAAACTAGAACAATATGTGTACAAAAAAGTAAAATCACAAATATACTGAACTCCGAGGAAAATACAAAACGGAAAGTTCCTAATCAAATGGCAAAATCAAATGATAAAACACATCGAACAAATAAATATTAGCTAATTGATATTTAATAACACGACAATCGTTGCTACGTTTACAAGAACTAAAGATCATTTTGTAATGATCATATTTCATTGTGACACTTAATGGATATTCGTTAGTTTCTATTTATTGTTTGGCAAACATTACAATTTTTATTTCCATTACCATAATTTTAGAGAAATTAATTCTACTATTGAAGCAAATTGCACACTTCCTATCTTTATTGTTTCACACTATAGTTTATTGTTTCACACTATAATTTATTGTTTCACACTATGATTTATTGTATTACACTGTAATTCATTGTTTCACACTATAATTTATTGTTTCACACTATAATTTATTGTTTCAAACAATGATTTATTGTTTTACAGAACAACCATGTAAGTATAGGTAACTAAGTAAAATATGTACGACAAGGATAATTGAAAATATCATTACACGTGTATATTTGAAGCTACGCCTACGCAAAACATGGGGTTTGCAGCCGCATATAGAGATTTCTAAGTGATGCAACGCGGATCTTCTGAACGGACATTTGCGAGAGCTTCACGAAAGCCAAGCTTCAAATACAAACCATTTTTTTCTAATATAATGTAAAACAACATGTCAACAAATCCATTTCAACAACCTCTTCTTTGTTAAACTGCATATGACAAAATTCTGCGAAATGAGGTAATTGTCCTTGGCATCCAACAATATGATGTAATTTGTTTTCTGTTGACGTCAAATGTAAACACAAAACTTTTTAGCCTTCTTTTGTATGTTATATTATAATAAAATTAGATAAAAAGAACAATTTGAAATGAAATGAATGTCTTTTTAATTTAGTATTGAAAAACAAATATGTAAAATCATTACAGAATTCCATTGGTCTATAGACAGGTAGATACAGGATTATACGTTTGTTGTTTTCTAACCATGATCATCGATACAAAATAATGTATGTGAATCAACAATTGACATCACGTTGCCGTTGTGTGTTTCAAATTGTTGTTTTCAATTATCAAATTGAAAAATGGGTTACGCATTTCTTTAGAAATCAGACATGTCAGACCTAAAGTAAATCTTAATCGTCAATATTTGTACATGTTGTATTTTAAATTGAAACAAAATGACAAATGAGGTCACACATTGACCTGTATCAATTTTTTTCATATGGAATGACTTGGCAACATAGTTTATAAATCATGTTTGGTGAACAAAATAAACTATGTATAAGTTTCAAACTCTTTAGGCAACTACATGCATATATGTTTTGTTTTGCTCTCTTATGCTTATGTGACATTTGTTGTGCGATCTTCAGCATCATATCCGGACTCAATTACTCCCGCTGTATGCCAAATTCCATCATTCTGTCCTTCAAATATAACTACATCCTGTCCAGAAGAAGGTAGTATCCCGACGGAATGTAGTGGCGTCACTACGAATTCACCAACGACTGTTACTACAGACACACCAACAACGACCACTTCCGAAATTCCAACGACCATTGGAACCAAGAAACCATGTTCTAGGAGGAGACACAAGCATACTAATGGACATTAAAAAACCCATATCAGAATGATATTATAAGAATTGAAAATAAAACAGAAAATGTATATTTTTTTTTATTTGCCTTGAATAACAACAATATATACTTATTCAGTTTATGACAATACGATGACATAGCGTGTGGTTTTTCCTTGTTTCTACATCTTCAAAATTATCTCCACATTGCACCAGTTAATCTTTACAATCCTTGAAATGGAAAACAGAAAAGTGAATCTGGTTAACTATGAAGGGCAGACCTAAAATGTTCAGATGTTAAAAATTAATAACTAAAGATAACACTAAATATATAGTGGAGTTAAAACCATTCTTCCGTAAAATTTACGGACTCAATCACAAGTTGACCGTTATTGACCAACCTCATATTTACCGGGAATTGTAATACCGGTAATATTATCAACAAGATGGGTGCCTATTGTAGAGCAGGATCTGCTTACTTTTACGAATCACCTTAGATTACCCACATTTGTTTATGGGGTTCGTGTTACGAAGTCTTTATTTTTCTATGTTGTGTCTTGTGTACTGTCAATTGTCTGTTAGTCATTTTTAGCTTTGACATTGATAGTTTATTTTCAATATACGAATTTGACTGTTCCTCCGGTATCTTTTGCCCCTCTTTTAGATAACACACACACAATGACGTTTTTTTTAAATTATGAAGACCCAGTTGTGAAAAAAAAGCAACAGTAGTATAAAATTCCTGTTAACAACATTTAGATTTTTCAAAAAAAATTTAAGGATTTTCTTATCCCAGGCATAGATTACCTTAGCCGTATTTGGCATAACATTTTGGTATTTTGGATCCTCAATGCTCTTCAACTTTGAACTTGTTTGAAGAAACGCGCTTCTGGCGTACTAAATTATAATCCTGATACCTTTGATAACTTTCTACACCACTGGGTCGATGCCACTGCTGGATCGTCCTCGAAGGTATCTCCAGCCCAGTAGTCTAAACTTCGGTGTTGACATGAATATCAATAATGTGGTCATTTTTATAAATTTCATGTTTACAAAATTTTGATTTTTTGAAAAAAACTAAGAATTTTCTTATCCCAGGCATAGATTACCTTAGCCGTATTTGGTATAACATTTTGGAATTTGGGATCCTCAATGCTCTTCATCTTTGAACTTAAATATTTTGATATGAGCGTCATTGATGAATGAGTCTTATGTAGACGAAACGCGCGTCTGGCGTACTAAATTATAATCCTGGTACCTTTTATAACTTTATACCGCTGTTCGAAATTCAAAATCGATTGAGAAAAACGAACTATAATATAACAATGGCATATTTTTCTGACTTCATACAAGACATATTAAGAAAAACAATTTTGGGGTTGAACCTGGTTTTATGGCTTGCAAAACCTCCCCCTTCTATAGCAAAGTTAATATAACATTAAAATGACAACATTACATGACAGGACTACAATACAAATAAATGGGAGAACATATAGGACAGAGAAACACACGAATAATAACTATCTAAAGGTTCCATGTTTATCATTTAATACGTCTGTAAAGTCTGGCGTCAAGTACTTTAATGAAAATGTGTTATTCGAACACTCCTACTCTGTTATGACTCATTAGAAAAGTATTTCAATTGACCCATATATTTCTTATTTTAGTACTGTGATAAACACACATCAACACAACAAACGACAACCTCTGAACAGCAGCTTCCTGGCCTAGTGTAAATTTTTAAAACAATAGTGTAACATGAAAACATAGGAAAACACACTATGAAATATCAATTGAAATGACTAACTCAATGAATAAACGTTTATATTAAAAAAACATAAACATAATAAAGACTAACATACCCTGAACGAATAACGTCTTTGGACTATGACACAATTTAAATAAAAGTTAATTAAAAAAAGGGCATGAGATGTAAAACAAACATTGAAAAAAAAGCCAAATACAATAACGTACACTGCAATGAAAATAATTTTGCTGTAAGGTATACATGGAGTACGGGAAATTATTTTACAAAATACATTATTTTGGTGTTCGTAGTACGGGAACTTATTTTATTGTTCGTAGTACGAGAACTTATTTTGTGACAGATTCAAAACAGGAAACTTCTTTATCTATATGCTCTTTCAATATTATATAAACATGATCTTGTTGTCATTTATCATATACTTTGCCCTAAATGAAGATTTGGTTACCCTTTTTGTGACAAAATGATCGGCTATACAACATCAACAAAAAGATAATTGTGGTCATGAATTTTTGCCTCGCCTTTAATATTGAAGAGTGTCTTTTGTTAAATTTGCACAAAAACCTAGGTGAGCAAAACAGGCTCTTTATACATGTTATAGCCACTTTTTAAAGCTAGAAATTTAAGTCTTCCTATCTGCTAAAATTGATAGTACCATTGGCACAGCTTCGTGTGTCAACTAAAAATAATCTCATTTTATGGATATGTGATCACGTTAAGTCGATATTTCAGTTCCTATAAGTATATAAGATGTCAACATCATTTTGAATATGGAAATTGAAAGATTGTAATTGGTACACTTCCGTTTTGTAATAATGGTCATCCGAACTTGACCTCTTTATCATGGTTCATTGAACAAAGATAATTTTTCGTGAAGAGGTCTGTTTTTCAGACACTACTAGCAACATATTAAATATACTTTGTTGTCTGGTCTATGGTCGGGTTGTTGTCGCTTTGACACATTCCCCATTTCCTTTCTCAATTTTATTTGTGAATGGATTGATTGTAATCGCTGTGTATTTGTCTTCTCACAGTGTTCATCTAACATCGACATCATTTTCGTGTTTCGTAGGTCAAAGTAAAGTTTTAGTTTCCATATATAGGTCTATTTCTAATACTGATTAGCAATTAGGTCAATTAAATTATGATTGATTGGTATGTGTACATGGTTTATAAGTACAGGCATTTTCTGTACTTTGCTGCTATGCTTGCGTCGAGATTAAACTTTTAATGTTTTCTTGCCTGAATAGTAATAGAATACGTTGAAAAACGGGGTTATCATTTTCATGTTAAGTAGGTCAAACTGTATAGTTTTAGTTTTATATATATAGGTTCTTCTATAAGATACTATTATCAATTATGTACATTATATCATGATATGTTGGTTGTAATGTGTACATGGTTCATAAGTCCAGAAATCTCTTGTCCTATGCAGGCTTGTGTCTATATTAAAAAAAATGAATAGTATACCATAGAATACATTAAAAAACGAGGTATATCTTAAATTGAAACTCGGTTGTCTAAACCTTGCTAAATCAGGGACGGTTAAGGTTTAATTATTTTATTTGTATAAATACTTTTCACTATAAACACAAAATAAACAAATAATTATCTATTTAGAAGTTGTTATATTTTCATATTATATTATAAATATGTGATTTTGTTGCACGAATGGTTATGTAACTATTTTTTTTGATGATTTGTGGATTTGTAGATAGAAAACTAGTTATGGCCGTAGACAAATCGATAGTCTAAAAAATATATGGTTTTCTACAATTATTCATAAAGAGTAATTGTGTTACTCTATAAAGATAACTACAATACAGAACAACTGAAGAATGCAGTTTAGAAATTGTACGACGTTTGGCAAATTGCTTTTTAAATTAATATATGCCTTAATTATATTTATATCATGAATTAATTAAACTTTTGCGACAAATGCTATTTGATTTGATATATATGTTTGTCAGGTATTTCAGAGAAGAATCAACAGAACAACAGATTCTTTTAGAGGGTTGGAGGAATATGAAAATAGATTTGAAAATTTGGAGGCAGAATTTTGGCTGGGTCATTTGTTGTTATCTCATTTTAGAAAAGCAATTACGATCATTAATACTTGATGGATTGATTGATTGGTCATACTTGTGCTATTTCATGTCCGTCAAGTTTAATTGACAGAGGAAGCTAACCTGCTGTAGGACAGACGGACAGTCCTAGTACATTGAGATTGGAGCCGTGCACACTTTTCGCAAATTGGCTTTGAACGCGCAATCACAGTATGTAATGGCTAGTGATATATTAGAACAGTCGTCTACCAATTCATTATGTTACTAAGTTACTTGTAAATAATAGACAAGCAAAACAAACACCATATGTTCAGATTGTTCAAAATTGTACGTTAATAAAAATACACAGGTCAAACCAGTATATAAACACCTCTGTAAGACCGTATATTCTATGTTTATTTCATGATGTCTTCTGATTTTTTGTGCCGTTCGATTTTTGTCCTTTTTATTTTACTTGCAAGCCCTTATTTTGTTCTTTTTATTGACGATATTTGAATGATTTCCAACAACAACAAAAATTCGTCAAAAGTTCCACTTAGCCAGAATCCTTATTGTGCTTCTTGATGTCATTATTAGTTTTGACTACCAAATGTCAATGTATCTATCTGTGCTATACAGGAGGTGGTGAAAACTATTTTTAATAAAGTACTAACTTTTTTATCATAAACATACGTATGTCTTTGTTTTGTAATAATTTATGAAGGGTTCACAAGTTTATCATTTCTTTCTTAACGATTAACCTAAAGACTGTATGTGAATGTTCAAAACATCAGAAATCCAATAAGCACTTTATTTCAAAATTGGGAAAATATAAATGTTGTCCTTGTTTCCTAGTCTGGAGAAGTTCCACGAATTCTAGACAGGGTAAATAATGTAAAAGATATGGTTCAATAGCTTATTGTAACAAGCTATTGACGACGACAAAAAAGATTGTACATAAGCTTTGTTTTGCCTTCTTGACTTTCGTCTCAGGGATTTACAAATAAAATCATAATATTCAGTTTTCAAAACCAATTGCAGGTAATCAGAAAATCAATGAATTAACGTCGAAAAGACTGTATGAATTAGGAGTTTACACTGGTCTTGAGTAAACACAATAAATCAATCTTGAATGGTCTATTCCATATTGAGCAACACGACGGGTGCCATATGTGGAGCAAGAAATGATTAGCCTGAGATCACCCCTAGTTGTTTGATGGGGTTCGTATTGCCTTCTGGTATCTTTCGTTTACCTTTAATAGATATTAATGCATTTATTACGTAATATCCGCAAGTTGGATATGCATTTAAACTAGTATAACTCCTACCGATCAGTTATAGTCGACGTCCGGTGATCTTTTTAACTTTAATTAAGTAATAAATGTTTATGTGTTTACATCTACAAATCATATTACAATAAAACTTTCTAAATTTTGTTATTTTCGATAACAGTATTTAACTGTCTTGGTCATTAATTTTCTATATACTAGTGTGGTATTTTTTTTTTATAATTCTTAACAGATAAAAAAAAACTAACAAAATAATGAACAATTAAAATTAGTTCCTTAATCTTTGAGAGTCACAAAAAACTAAGGGCATGAGGCATTTCAGTTAATTTGTCCAATTCAATTTGTTTTACTATGTCTAGTTTATGTACATATATTTTCTGTTTTATCACTGTATTTTTTGTATGATAGAAAACGATATATTATCTCCACAAGATAAACCAACCGTACGGACATCAATAATGAGCAAAATCTGTACCATATAACAGGTCAAAAATTACAACAAGAGCATATGTAAAATCATGTGAACGAGAAAATGAACGAGCTAAAGAATGTACAAATAAAGGCAACAGTAGTATACCGCTGTTCAAAACTCGTAAATCCATGGACAAAAAACAAAATAGGGGTAACAAACTTAAACTGAGGGAAACGCTTAAAATATAAGAAAAGTGAAGAATAACTACACAACATAAAAATGTAACACACACATAAACAGACTAAGTGTAAGACAAAATCCGATGAGAATAACAAATATAACCTCAAAACCAGATATACAAATTTGGGGTAGAAAAGTACCGTGACACGTCTTATAGTAATGTAATTTTACACTCAACACAAGAGAAAACAAACGTGTGCTTAAGAAGTATGTACAAAACATGACTAAAAAAAGGATACTACTGCAAAAGATACAGTTACGTCTGCCTCATCTATAAACATACATCTAGACATTGACCAGGAGAGTTGGTGGAGAACAAACTGAGGTGGTCTTGATGTCTGTATTGTTAATTCATTGAGGTCAATTTTTCAATTTCCATCTTTGGTCTGCCAATTTATATCAGTTTGATGATCTACAGTTGTCTCAGTAATGAGTTCCACGGTTATATTGTGTTCAAAGTTATGACCAGAACATTGACGAATGAACGCACGAAAGCGCGACTTGATGTATTGTACGAAACGAGAGCGATAATAAATCTAACATAAAACGCATGTAAAGTTACTCGTATTGTCTGCATTTTTGTGACATGAGAATTTCTTGTAGTGACTTTATGTCTCTGTAGCTTATTCCTCAAATTCAATTAATGAACAACAATGCAATGTTTTCTACGACAGCAATTTCCAAAAGGTGCATTCGATATACAAGACTGTGCTTAAGAAATTAAATCCTTTAAGATTTGGGTTTCTCTCTTAAATAGATCCACACAATTATTACATTCTTGAACTTTATTCTCTGATTGTTTAGATGTTTATAGTTTTGGGTATCTTGGTCAAAGTTCTGAACAAGATTAGAACTCCGCAGATCAGACACAATTTGGATATAGTATTGTATATTCTAAAAAAAAAAGTGCTTCGTACACGTTGTTTTCTTTCCCAGAATAAAATTGGAAGTGAAAAAGCTGTTTCATAAAGTAAATCAACATTTTTAAGTTGTTCGTGCATATGCAGTATGTTGTAATATAAACAGGTACAAAGCAATTACAAAATATCCAATCTGTCAATCGTTCTCCTGCAGTTTGATTGGTCAACATTAAGTATATTACCTATCATAAAAGAAACCGAAGCTGAATTGTGTGTTTATGTAAACGATTCTAACCTCGAATTTTATAATAATTTTTATTTGCTGATGTAGATCTTGGCATTCATAATATATTCATTCCATTGATTTTGTACTGTAGTAAATTAATGTATAATGGTTTAATTTTTAAATTGTTATTTGGATGGAGAGTTGTCTCATTGGCACTCACACCACATCTTCCTATATCTATTAAATAATTGCTATCACTGCAAGCACTTAAACAAAAAGTAAATGATCTGTACTGTACTGAAAACAAGGAAGCTATTTATATACACAATCAAGAGCAGATGTTCTTAAAATGTACTGGGTAAAATATACTAGATAACATTAAGAAAACCGAAGTTGCATTTTGTGTTAAGGTAAACGAGTTTAACATTGGATTTTACGATATTTTGACATGTTGACGTACTTATTGATAAACATCAAACTTTCTGTGATATAGATGATGTAGGTATCGGTATAATAATACTTAGCTCCTTGATTTTCGTACGAAAATTAATCATTTTGTGCCAATAAAAAAAACCCATGTTTTACTAATGTCTCATTTCTTACATAAAAAAATACACTAAAACAAAATCCCTTTTTCCTTCCCTTGCCAACTGGATATGCAGTGCCAGAGAAAATATCAAATAACAAATGTTTTATGATCTTTTATGCTAAGGTCAAAAATGATATGCAGTATACATTGACACATATCCCATCTAGTTGAAGTTCAAAATACGCCATATTATTGTATAGCAATATAATATTTCCCACAGAACGTAACCAAAAGTTAGCGTGCAATTAATTCTAATATTTATTGCACTAGTGCAATAAATCTTCAAAAATCATGACGTCATCAACGTTTAAATCTTAGTTTAAACCAATTTTTACTTTCAAATATTATATTGCTATATAAAGGCAACAGTAGTATACCGCTGTTCAAAACTCATAAATCCATGGACAAAAAACAAAATCGGGGTAACAAACCAAAACCGAGCGAAACGCATTAAATATAAGAGGAGAACAACGACACAACACCGAAACACAACACACACAGAAACAGACCAATCATCAGACAAAACACCACGAGAATAACAAATGTAACATGAAAACCAAATACATGAATTTGGGATAGACAAGTACCGTGCCACGTCTTATCTCAATATCTCAAAAATAAGAGAAAACACAAACGACTCAACATTAAAATGCAACACAAAGAGAAACGAACAATATTATAACAATGACCATCTTCCTGACTTGGTACAGGACACTTTTAAAGGGGAATAAAAGTGGTGGGTTGAACCTGGTTTTAAGGCATGCCAAACCTCGCACTTTAATGGCAAAGTTAAATATAACATTGAAATGACAACATAATATTACAGGACTACAATACAAATAAATAGGAGAACATACTAGACACAGAAAAACATGATTAATAGATAACAAAAAGCATCAGGTTTAAAATTCAATACGCCAAAAACGCGCCTTGTCCACACAAGACTCACCAGTGACGCCCAGATACAATAAAAGGATTATTGCCTGAATAATGGGGAATATTGTCCCTCGTAGAACATATATTGCACTCGCAAGCTCTTGCAATATAAGATTCTACTCGGGACAATATTCCCCAATATTTATGCAATAACCCTATATTATTAAATAGTGTATGGGATAAAATTTTAGCATTATTGACAATTTTCATAAAAATTGTAACATAATACACACTAACGAGTGTCTTACTTGATTATGACAGACACATTCACATAAGGAAAGGTTAAACATTTTAAAATGTACTTTGGTTACGTGAATTCACTTCATATTTGTTCTCATTCTGATTTGTGACATTACAACTCTATAAATTTCGTTACATTTCTTTACAAAATAACACAGACATTTTTTTATATAGATCTGGACCGTCTATTGTCCTTACACAAGTATGTGCCTGTTGTTTGATTTTGATCATCGTCATCTAACAATTGTTTGGTTCTTTTGTGCTTTTTATTATGTGGGGATAATTGTCTTTTTTCATTTCCAGCTTCTTCTTTTTTTAGCCATGACGTTGACAGTTATCTTTCTACTAATGGGATTAATCATCCCTTGGTATTGTTTGTTACTCTTTCGATGTACAAATAAGATTTTGTCAAAAACACACAACTTTTATTATTCACTGCAAACAACAGTAAGCCAATTTTAAACAATATATATATGTTCCGGACCATATGAGTATTTGGACCATACGCGTATGGTCATGACCATATGGGTATATACTCATATGGTCCGACCATACGCGTATGGTCGGGGTAATTAACACTCTGTTACAGTTTACTTTTAATACCTTTAAACTCGTTATATACTATGACCGTCCATTAAAAAGACGGTATCATATAGAAGGGAGGATTTTATATTTTGAGACTGTCTCATTTTCTCAAGAGTAGATTTTTTAAAGAAAATTGCAAAAAACTAAAATTTTACCTCAACATTTTATAACTTTATCAATATTCAAAAACTTACCAATTTTTTCTTTATTCTTCTATATTTCTTCTTTCTGAACATTGATGAAAAAGAACAAAAGCTCAGGCAAAAATATCTCTGCACTTGTTTAACTATATATCAAGGACAAGAGATAATCCCAAATGAGCAATCATTTTTATTCTGCTGTGCAATCTTCATCAGTCCTGAAGCAAAAAATAAAATTTTAGCTTAAATCAGTAAGTAATGTAAAGGAGAGCTAAAATTTTAGCTGGTTCTTTTTCAGACCAAAAGCTAAAATTTTAGCATCCACAACTTAGATAAAATTTTAGCTTTGCAGAAAATTGATAAAATTTTAGCAAACATGTATACAAAGATAAAATTTTAGCATTTGAAAAAACATTATATTGCAAAGAAAAATAGACTTTAGCGTAGTTACATGTATTTTAACACCGCAGATGGCATTACCCCTGTTAACCTTAAGTTTAATTGATTGTTGGTTGTTTAATGTTCAGTGGCAACTAATTCATGCACTTTCAAGACAAAAACAAATAAATAGACAACAGGTAGGTCCTGTAATAGGACTTGATGAGGAGGAAATTTGGACTATCACCATGATCACTGGCTGGTAAATTGGATAGCCCATATGATCAGAAATTTGACCTTTCAAAAATCCACCTATGGACTGATCAGACATAAACAGTAATAAATGCTGAACAATTTCTCATGGTTATCATGGTTATTGGTAAAATACAAACAAGTGGTTATTAAAATATTTTACGTACCTACCTACCCTGTTTCAAAACTTAGGGTCGGAAAAGGGCAAACAAACAATATTTTAATTTAGGCCTCAATAGATGGTTTTCAAGTCAATTTAAGGTAGCAAATCTAATGACACAGCCAACTTTTGAGCAAAAGAACAGCATATAATCAGAACTTTCTGAGTGACGAGAGGTTAACTAAACTGGATGAGTCTTCACCATTTTTCTGTCCTTCATGGAGATTAACTGCACCAACTGTTTTAGGCATTTTGATTTTTCCAGTTACATTAACAGGTAAATCAAATCCTGATATTATCACACATTATTCTGTTTTATTTTCCTGTCGTTTACCAAAATCCATTTGATGTATGGATTTATTAGGAATAAATTTTACCTTGCCGATGTTGTAGGCTTTCCTCAGTAGTATACCATCTTTTTCAACTAACAACTCATTAAAATCATTTATTCCTTCTAACTTGTGTGTTATCAGTTTGTGTTATGAGTTGTTGTTAGCACATTTAGAGACTTGACATCCAGCAACACCTGTGAACAGAAATAATAATGAGGGGAATTATAAACCGTTTCAAAGGTCATGTTTTCAACTTCAACAAAATGTGTGTACATTACAGCATAGATCAACATGATATTTTGAAGAAAAGAAAAACATTTTAAACTAGAGGCTCCAAGGAGCCTGTGTTGCTCACATGATATTTTTATTTACAATTGATGCATGGAATAATGCAACCTTTATACTTTTGCTCTAGTTTCAGAGATACATGTATGGAAAAGTCAAAAACTGCATTTTTTACCTATGTTCTATTTTTAGCCATGTCTGCCATGTTTTAGGCAGACAGGGTCACTGGACACATTTTACATTTTAAAAATAAATAAATACCATAATGTTTATTTGGGTCCAAGTACATTTAAATTTGTCTCAGTTGTTTCAGGAAAGATTTTTGAAAAAGATTGCAAAAATTTACGAAAAATTGTAAAATTTGACTTTAAAGTGCAATAACTCCTTATGAAGTCAATTGTCAATTTTGATCCTGTTCACTGATTTGTAGAGCTCACTTTGCTGAACGTTATTGCTATTTACAGTTTATCTCTATCTATAACATTATTCAAACTAGAGGCTCTAAAGAGCCAGTGTCGCTCACCTTGGTCTATGTGAAGGAAGCAGATGGATTCATGACAAAATTGTGTTTTGGTGATGGTGATGTATTTGTACATCTAACTTTACCGAAAATTCTTGTTGCTTACAATTATCTCTATCTATAATGAACTTGTACCAGTAGTTTCAGTGGAAAATGTTAGTAAAAATTTACAAATTTAATGAAAATTGTTAAAAATTGACTATAAAGGACAATAACTCCTTAGGGGGTCAATTGACCATTACAGTCATGTTGACTTATTTGTAAATCTTACTTTGCCGAACATGATTGCTATTTACAGTTATTAATATCTCTATCTATAATAATATTCAAGATAATAACCAAAAAACAGCAAAATTACCTTAAAATTACCAATTCAAAACAGGTTGTCTGATTCATCTGAAAATTTCAGGGCAGATAAATCATGACCTAATAAACAATTTTACCCCCATGTCAGATTTGCTCTAAATGCTTTGGTTTTTGAGTAACAAGCCAAAAACTGCATTTTACCTCTATCATCTATTTTTAGCCATGGCGGCCATCTTGGTTGGTTGGCCAAAATCCTGGACATACCCCACATCCCCAAATTATCATTAAAGAAATATAGTAAGTGTAAGTAAAAAAAAATTGTGCAAGAAAAAATATTGAATCATAATTTCCTGTTGATATGCACATCTGCATAGTATGTCCTTATTATCTACAAAGTTTCATGAAGTTCTGTTGTGTAGTAACAGAGGAGTTGCAATGACACTTTTGCAGAAGTATATTAACACTTTCGCTACTGAGTTTATTTTTTTCGCGGGATTTCCTGGCCGAAATATATTTGCACGAGCCATTTGCCTGACCGGGATTAATTTGACATGTGCTTCAGCAAAAACGACCTGGTAGTTTGGGTCATTGAAAACTCAGCAACCGTAGCGAGTTATGCGGTCAAATTTTGATAAAATGTAGATAAATATCATAGGTTGATCATCCGTAACCTTTTCATAGAGTGAAAATTAGTTTACCTTAAAAATGCGTGTTGAAAACGTAGATTGATTGAGTCGGAAGATAATTTTTGTCATTGCCTACCGTCATGACCCTATATCACTTTCACTTCCATTCGGCAACATTTCTTAAGCACACGTGTGATTCGAAATTCTTATTCTATGAGCTACTGAATTATTTTCTTTCAAAACCTGTTTCCGTTTTCGTTTTCTTGGCAAAAATACTTGTAAATCGAGACTGTCGTTCACGTAGATTTTTGGCCGCCATTTGTTTACGGTTTCGAAAGAAGAAAGATAATTCGGGTTCGATAACGGACAATAACTCTTCCAGACGAGTTGTATAATACCCCCAGCGTTGATGTGCGATTACTGAACTAGTTAAAAATATTGTTTAACTGCAATAATAATCGATGGGACTTCTTTACTTTATGACTTAATCCCAGTAATGCCTTAATTCTTCCACATGTGAATGAGATTAAGCTTTCCAATAAATAAAAGTTAGTAAATAAACCCATTAAGTGATTTTTTTCAAAGTTCTAAATCCATGAAATTTCCAAAAAAATTGATTTGGGTCATGGTGGTTTTATAATATATAAAAAATATTTAAGCATAAATAAATGTACAAGAAATAAGCAAATATTCAGCTGTATAGATCTCAAGATAAAGAGCCTACTGAATTATTTATTTTTTTGAAAATTGTTGAAACTAAGTAGTCAAAATTAAGGATGTATAAGATAACATGAAATTGACAAATACATCAACTGATGTTTGTTAAAGCAGCACAAATAAATACCAAAAGCTGATAACTAATATTTTATAAATTTATTTTCATCATAGTTAAATTTATTAATCACATGCAGTAGAGGAAAAGGATAGAAAATATGCAGACAACTACTGGGTACTGTTTTATTTAAACTCATGGTATGTACACACAGATGCAAGTCGTTGAAAACAATTGCCAAAAGAGATTAAATTAATAAATCATGTACATGTTTTACTGCAAAATTCAGTTTTAAAATTCATTGATGGAAAGCTACATCAGGGAGCGGATATAGTTTGTAATAACATTTGGAAGCTATGAAATTTGTTTTAGTTTATATTGCTGTGTACTCATTGAAAAGGAGGATTCATATCATAAATTTTGATTTTGAAATTGAGTGAGGACAATGGAAACTGGTTTTTTTTATTTCTGTTTATATTGTTGGGTTATTTAATGGAATGATTTGTCAAAAAGTGAATAAAAATTACTTGAGTGAGGTTGTTATTAGAATATAACCATTGTATTAAACCAGTCTATTAATTAATCTATTGCATCCAGCAGCAAGTGTTACTTACAATATAAGCCTATATATTAATGTGGTATGAAGATACCCTGCTTATCATGTGTGCTAGTCCCATTAACAGTGTAAATTTTTAAAGAAGCTGACTTACAAGGTGACAGCTACAAGACCCTGATGTGGTACATTATCCCATTTCAAATTTGATTACTTTTTTCTCTTACTTTTTACTACTACATGTATATGACTTGGCATCTGAGAGAAGAAGCAATTTATATACCATTTAAAGTCACTTTTTGAACACGAAAAAGATGTTTCCTAGTGTTAAAAATGGTTGCTTATATTGGCATTACAAATTGTAATAAACTTTAGGCACTGCTACACTGGTCATTCATCTTTTGTGTGTGCAACATGAGGGGGGAGTTCTTCCTCATAATTTCCAAAACAAAAAATTGAACCCCTATTGTTTTCAGAAACATACAGGAACAGTATTATTTTACAATAATAAATGATGCAATCTCAAGATTAATCAGAAGCAGCTGACAACACATTATGTTATTTCACTTTGGGGAAAAATCACTACCCTTCAGCAATTTTTTTTTCCCCCTTCCCAATTCTAAAAAAATAATTTTCCCTTCCCTTCCAAAACAATTTTTCTTTTTCCACTTCCCTTCTTTTACAATATTTTTTTAAATGAGAAAGAAAACGATTTGTTAAAATAAAATAATCATCTTGGCATTTTTCAGTATTTTTTTTCTCTGTCAACACAGAGACATCTATAGTATACATGTCTCTGGTCAACATAATTTGTTTTTCAAAACAAAACAAAATCTAAAATTTTTGTATGCTGAACAAGACTTTTAAAAACCTCTGTCACAAGACGAGATACATCATGGAAAATAAATTTACATTCAATTAAAATACGAATAAGATTGCAGAATATTGTCTCATCTTTCGAAACCACTTTTATGTAAAATAATAAAGCTTTGAGATGTAACAACACGTGTTTTATGAACCACACTATATATAGACTCAGCTGTCAATTTTGTCAATATTCGGTTCTATTTTAAATGAAATTGGACTTTCGTTTTGTCGACCGTAGTACATACTGCAGTACAGCCTTTCAATAAAAAGAAAGAAAACCCGTAGCACTACAGACTCATGAGAGTGTCTGAAACGATGACAAAAGACTCTGACTCAATCGGTAATGAAAGGTTGACTGTCAAACGGCAACGAGAAATAATAATTTACAGTCGTGCACCTGATGGCGACAATCAAAGTCTCGATTTCAGATTGTTTTACAAATATCCTTCTCACAACTCCAAAATATACGTACAATAACTACTTTTGTTCAAGTTAAGCCACTTTCATGACCGCAGGTCAAGTTTTCTAAATGTTTCAACTCGAAATGAAACTCTTGACCATGATTCCGCCATTTTGTTTTTCACGAGTTTTTTTTTCCCTCAACAATCTTTAAAAAAAACATATTTCAACAGTGTTTTTACGCCCGATACTAAAATATCGAATGCATTTGATGTTTATCATAACATCCATTGAGCAACGGGGCCAAGAAACATGTTTAAACATTATTTTTACTGTTTGCACTGTGACCGTCTAAAAATAGAAATATTCGGCATCTACACCGGTGTGCCAAAAGGATACATTCGGCATTTACACCGGTGTGCCAAAAGGATACATTCGGCATCTACACCGGTGTGCCAAAAGGATACATTCGGCATGAAAGGGTTAAAGCAAATAAGTTCAAAGGGGAGTAACTCATAGAAAAAAATTGAATCGTAATTTCCTGTTGATATGCACATCTACATAGTTTGTCCTTATTATCTACCAAGTATCATAAAATTCTGTTGTGGGGGTAGGTATAATAAGGAACAGACAGACAAACAGTCAAGCAGATGGATACACAGACCAGAAAAAATATCTTAATATAATATCACACATGGGGCTTCAAACAACATGCCATGGATCATTTTATCCAATGCTTTAATTTTTTCTGTTAAATATGGGTTATGTAACATGTGCATTGGCGGATCCAGGGGGGGGGGAGTCTTGGGGTTGCAACCCCCCCTTTTTTTTTGGCCGATCAATGCATTTTAATGGGGACATATAGTTGAAACCCCCCTTTTTAAAATGGCTGGATCCGCCCCTGATGTGTATGTGAGCCTCAGTCTGTGACTCGTCTAACATTTTGTCATTATCATGTCAGATTTATTTGTGAAATGAAATTTACTTAAGAGAATCAGACTGTCTCTGAAATTGTGTATAGAACCAGATTTGCTTATTTTAACAGGTCACATTTAGATCACTGTGAGTTTGTGTTGTAATTATGTTTTCTGTTTGAACAATGTACATTTTGTTAATTTACCTGTTCTAGAGTCAAGGACAATTTTCATATCAGCTGCTGTTACAATGTTTTTTTTCAACTTGCAACCCAACTTTTTATCTTTTTGCGCTTATTTGCCATCTTTGAATCACAATATGACTTTCCTGCATGGGCCTCAGAGTAGCAATATCCCTGTATATTGATCCCTATGAAATATAAGATATTCATTACTCTGCAATTTAAATATACACAAAATAACTAAAAAGTATTGTATAAAAGTTTTATCACATTAGATTAAGGCAAACTACAGAAATAGGAAGAAAACTAAAAAAATAGCAATTTTACCATTTGTAAAGGGGCATAACTTTAGAACGACTAAAGTGACGCCCCAAAATATTCAAACTTGATTGTGTTTAGTGGTAATAAGCATTGTATAACAGTTTACTAACATTTGGTTAAGGCAATCTAAAGTTAACTATTGTTGTTAATTTCTGTGTCAATTTGGTCTCTTGTGGGGAGTTATCTCATTGGCAATCATACCACATCTTCTTTTCTGTATAAATAGTTAGAGTACAGACATACAGTGGTTGTTGTTTGTTTACAGTCTGTGCCAAAAACTATTTGAATAACTAGCCCTATGGGGTAGTAAAAAAAAAAAATACTAGCCTGAATTTATATGTACTGGACCGGATAAAATCTGTGTCCCCGGTGAGGATCACGAAGTGATCCGAACCAGCTAGGGAGGTTTGGGGGCATGCCCCCCCCCCCCCCCCCCAAGAAAATTTTGGAATATTAGATGTAAAATCCTGCATTCTGAGGTTACATTTTTGTGTATAAATCTTGTCAAAAATGTAGAGTTTTTTCTCCATATTATATGAAACATTCTACTTTCCTTAAATAAAAACCTTCTCAAAACTGTTGACAAAAC
Organism: Mytilus trossulus; assembly: GCF_036588685.1. Taxonomy (NCBI): domain Eukaryota; kingdom Metazoa; phylum Mollusca; class Bivalvia; order Mytilida; family Mytilidae; genus Mytilus; species Mytilus trossulus. The sequence goes on along the minus strand of NC_086379.1, from coordinate 2,409,891 downwards.
TGACTCCATTCTTTGAATTGAAGACAAACATGTAAATGTAAATTAAATGCATACATGTAGATATAAACCCCTTGCCATCACATATTGTTTATTCAAATTTGACTTTGGAAAGTTAAAGAGATCACCCTTTCTGATGCAGACCAAAAATAGAAGAAAGCTTATATCAATTGATTATATATTTATTCTTCATAATTTTTCATGATTTTTTTCAATTTGCTGAACAACTCCTGTTCAGCAAGTTAATTTTCATCTTCACTTTCTTCACCACTGTCCTCATCCTCATCTGTACTGCAATCTTCTTCTTGGTTGATAACAATCATCAGAAAAAAATATATATTAAAACCTTGTAATATTAATCATTTCAATTTGATGTGGATGTACATCATGGTTGAATACAAGTAAACTGCGAGCTACTGCTCACTGATGATACCCCGCCACAAGTGGATAATATTAATAGTGTAAAAATATGCTGTGTTCGGTAAACAGGAAGTTGTCGAGTGATGAATCTGAAAACGCATCACACGGTATAGCTGACTTAAATTAATCCTGAAACCAAATTTCAGAAATCTTTGTATTGTATTTCCTGAGAAAAATGTGACGAAAATTTTCAACTTGGCTATCATGTGTAAAATCGTACAAGTGTTCGGTTTACAGGAAGTTGTCAAGTGATCAATCTGAAAACGCATCACACAGTTTAGCTGACTTAGATAAACCCTGAAACCAAATTACAGAAATCCTTGTATTGTAGTTCCTGAGAAAAATGTGACGAAAATTTTCAACTTGGCTATCATGTGTAAAATCATACAAGTGTTCGGTAAACAGGAAGTTGTCAAGTGATCAATCTGAAAACGCATCACACGGTAAAGCTGACTTAGATAAACCCTGAAGCCAAATTTCAGAATTCCTTGTATTGTAGTTCCTGAGAAAAATGTGACGAAAATTTTCAACTTGGCTATCATGTGTAAAATCATACAAGTGTTTGGTAAACAGGAAGTTGTCAAGTGATCAATCTGAAAATGCATCACACGGTATAGCTGACTTAGATAAACCCTGAAACCAAATTTCAGAAATCCTTGTATTGTAGTTCCTGAGAAAAATGTGACGAAAGTTTCGTGGGACGGACGGACGGACTGATGGATGGACTGATGGACGGACAGACAGCGGTAAAACAGTATACCCCCCCTTTTTTTAAAGCGGGGGTCCTTTTTTAAAGCGGGGGTATAATAATTACAACAACTTTGGACTATAATAATTTGCGTGATATATAGTAATTAGTTCTCTACAAAGAAAAATAATTTATGCTGTGTTGTGTATTAGAATTAAGATATTGCAGAAATTTATATCTTTGCTGGTTCTCATTCTTAAAAGTATTTATGTTTTTTTTTTAAATTACAAATATTTGAATGCTTTTATGAACTATGTGATGTATTTTAAATACAATAAATACCTGGATGTCTTGACCAGCAGCTGGTGTATCAATCTCATCATGACCAACCACAACAGTTTCTTGGTTGACTGTGTTTGTTTGGAGTGTCTCGGTTAACCGTGATGGTCTGGAATAGCCAACTCTCCTTCTACTGTCTGAAGGGGTAATCTGAAACAGTACAAATTATTTAAAAAAAATAAACAGTGTTTGTCAGAAATTTTAATTAAGTTTACAATTATTCAGACTAATATGTAATCAAAGAGGAAACTTAAACTTATTAAAACTTTGTCTTGAAAGAGCTTAACAGCATGGGAGAAAATACATAAGACATTAAGTATGTGTTTTAAAAGGCATACAATGATACAGTGAACTGAGGACAGTAAGTATTGAAAATAAGTAAACAGGAATAAATTCAACTTTGAGCTAATATTATCCAATTTTTTCTGTCATGCAGACAAAAAAATAATTTTGAATAAACAATTACCATCCAGCTTTGGGTCAAACTGCTCAACATTAGCAGTCTCAATTTCGACTTGGATCAAGTCCTTCAATGTGTCCGTCTTCAAATGACCCCGCCTCTTGCCTTTGCTGAGTTTGGTTCTGCTGAATGTAGTTTCGTTATTGACACTTGTTGGTGGTAGACTGAGCAGAGCATCTATAAGAAGCTTTATATTGTCAAGGCCATCCCTGAATGTTTCAAACACAGATCCCCATCTATAAGTATGTTACTGTACCTAAAAAATTAATACACAAAATTGTAAATATTCAATATCAGACATATATGGATATTTTATTTTCAAAAATATTAAGGATGTACACCTCTGAGGAGCCAAAAATTTCTAGAATTAAACTTTTTTTCTTAACCTGATTTTTAGGTTTATAAGACTGTAACAAAACAATTGGTGAAGAAAAAATCATATGGTGGTGTGCTTCTTGTTTTGCTACGGCCCTTTAAAAATGCCCAATTTTGATGATTTTCTCACTTTTCATCGATTTTTAGGCTATTTTTGGGCTATTATCGTGAAAAAAATCACAGTTCCACAATTAAACTTTTTTTCATACTTTCCATAAAGATGAAGTGGACCAATCTGAATAAATTTAACTTACAAAAACTATAGGTAGGTGTTAATATAAGAAAGTTTTATCATATTTTGATGCTTTTTTGTGTAAAATTTACCATACTGCCAATTTTGTATTTTTATGATTTTTCTCATTTTAAAGAACAAAATGCATATTAATTCAACTGTTTTGTTATAAATGATTGAAAAAATACATATCTAAGAAATTTGAAAAGACCAAAATGAGATGGGATGTATAATATTCTTGTAAAATAATTGTTTGTATCCCTCATCCATTTTCTCAAAATTTTGACTAAAAATACTGACTTGAATGGTCGTAAAATTTGAAAACTGGATTATTCAAAAACCGTTCATGGTAAATACACAATTTTTTCACAGAGTTATGTTTGTTTATAATATTTTTAAAATTCATTGATATTTTCCACTTCTATCATATGTTTTGGAAATAATTTAAGAACGAGATTTCAACGAAACTGAAAAGTCAGAAGAATACATCCTTAAGATGTTCAAGGCAAAAAATTGGAGTAAATGAATACAGAGTTAGGAGTTGTTTACCCTATAGGTAACATTAAGCTAAAATTAGGTTTTTATAGAATAGAGAATGGAAACATTGTGCCAAAAAGACAACAACCCAAACAATGAGCAGAAACATTAATTACCTTTGATATATTAAAGATTTCAAAATGGCCCACTCTGTGTTAACTTCCTCTATATCCATGCCTGACCTTATTAAGGTGGACTTGAGATTTTTCTTTACAAGATGAATCTCATGGTCCCCATACTCTAAAATGACAAAAAAACTTATTCATTAAACATGTTAAAAAATGAGAAACATATTTTTGCTTGCACCATAAAACACAATTTGCTTATAGACTGAGATATTGATGATTACAGGTATTTATTTAATTACTTTAATATTATAACCTGTACAATCAGAGACAGTTATGCTATGACATATATGCAATTACAAGATAACTTACTTGGTTTGCATATTTTTAGAACTTCTGTAGTTGCTTTGATCTGTGCATGTCCATTATACAATGTTAGGTTCTGTTTCTGCAGAATCAAGGATAGTCTGTTCAAAGGTGATATGATTTCCTAAATGAAATGCAATTAATTAAAATTCAATACATAAATATAAGTTCGTCATATACATGGAAATTTAAATATGCAGTTCATATTCACATTCATTATTTGTAAAGCAGTAATTACATTGTACATATAAGAGTAGTAACAATTGTCAAAAATCAAAACAGACATGTCAAGATAAAGAAAACCAAAAATCAATAAAGCAATCTTTAAAAATATTTTGACTTCTAAATGTATGTTTTTAATAATGATTTATTATTCTACATGTATACCTTTAAATTTAACATGAATGTGACAACTGCTACATCAGTTAGAATTTTGGCAAGTCCTTCAGCTTTTGGATTTTCATGTGAAGCACTTTCTAGGTGAGCTTTAAATCCCCTGTAACCTTTGATAATAACATTTATTGCTCTAAGCATGTGTGGCATCCAACGAGTTCCTCCTACACGGGTTGGAAGTATTTTCGTCATGTTAAGTGCACTGAAAGCTCGTTTTAAGGCTTTCTTCTGTTTGGGACCTCTGCGGTACAAGTAGTAAAGACCTGTAAAATAGTTATTTGAAAATTTGACTTAAGACATCTTCTGTAAGACAAATTTATGTAAATAAATTTACATGATTAATAAATAAGGGTACAATGTATGCCATGGTGTATATGTATAAATTTTTGACATTAAATTGCTATACATCAATGCATGACATACATTGCATATGCATACATGTAAAATATAATAAGCTAAATGCATTTGAATTGAATGAACTAGGACTTTTTAATCATGATGATTATTAATTGTTTTATTGCCAAACATAATAACTTACCAAGAAGAAGAGTTATGGTTTTATCATACAATTTAGATGACTTAATAGCATCCTTAAAGCTTAACTCAACTCTGTGAGCCAAGCAATGAGTAACAACTATTTCTGGGTTTTCTCTTTTCATCAAAGCAGCCACACCATTTCTTATACCTGAAAAAAATATGTCTTTAAAACAAACTATTTTTGTAACATTACATTGACATTGTACATTAAATTAATTTTAATCATATACTGTAAAAATGTTTTAATTCCTTTATCATGTTTAGAATTTTTTCAAATTCTATATGTTTACCACAGTCCATGGTTACTTTAAATCAATATGAAGGTCTAGATTGAGGTTCTTTCATTACACATGTTTCAGTATAATATTCTTTTAATTTTTTAGGTCATTTGTCTTTTCTTTATACCCATTATTTTGTATTCTTTATATTATATGAACATGATGAATGAAGAATTGCATGTTTATAAACTAGTACGTACATACACTGTCACACATATAGCTACAGAGAACATATACACATTTGCTACGCACCAAGCACATGTGAAAATAAATAACTGTATCTACACCTAATTATTTTATCTATATGGATAAGAAAATGTGGCATGAGTCAGAGTGTCAATGAGACAACTCTCAATCCAAGTCACAAATTGTAAAAGTAAACCATTATAAGTCATAGTACAGTCTACAACATGGATACCATTTTTTCTACTGTAAATATAAAAAAGAACATGCGGTATGATAGCCAATAGGACAACTATCTACAAAAGACCAAAATGACACTGACAGTCATTAACAACTATAGGACACCGTACAGCCTTCAACAATGAGCAAAGCCCATCCCAACCCCATCCACATTGTATATTACATAATAAATAAATTAAAAAATAAATTTACCTTGCATGTTTGATGCACCGTCTGAGCAAAAGCCAATAAGTTTACTCCACAGTTGGTTGGTATTGTCCTCTGAATTTTCAAAGCAAACAGCTTTCATGTAATTAAATATGTCCTGAGATCCTGCAGATTCAGCAGTACCCAAATCTAAAAACTTTTCAATTATCTTTCTTCTTACCCACAATGACTCATATTCATCCCCCATGAAGTCAGATGACCCATCACAGGTGAGGCTCAGAAATGGTGTTTTTTTCAAAAGGTCTCTGGTCTCATTTCTGGAAACACTGGCTATATTTTTGACAAATACACAGGCCTTTTTGTCATTCAGGTAGCTATTGCCAACATCAAGACCTTTAGCTTGATCCAGTTTACATATAACATTATAAGTTTTAAAGCTTAGATGATGTTTAGCAACAGCATGGGCATTACGAAAGAGAATGCTAAGTCTGTCATATTCAGTTTGATTTACATTTGTTTTATAGAGTTAATGGCCTTTGCAGCCATGCAGTGAATTCTGGGGAAGTGGCCTCTCGGCAACAGATACGAATTTCCATTCCTTTCCCTGCTCCTTACAGTATGTACAATACATAACGGAATTCTCATTATCATACTTGAGCCAGGGACGACCGTCCATCCAATGGGTTTTGAACTCTCTGACGCGCTTGTCCTCGTATTTTTTCTTTGCTTCTGTAACTTGGTCGGAAGTGCGAGACAGTCTTTTTGGTGCCTTTCCAGGTCTCGCACTATCCGACCACCTCAACAATGAAGCCATGTAACGATGTAAAATTATGTGTGTACTTTTATCTTTCGATATGAAAACAAAACTGGCACCACTTCTTCATAAAATTAACGGTAACCAGTCACCGAGGTTGTCCTAATAACCAATCGTCTAAATACACAAGATGTCAAGCGGACAGTTACGAATTAATGTCTTCCGATGCAAAAATGAACATTTTTTTTTTTATTTTCTGTTATGATTATATTTTATTTAGTTTATGCAACACAAATTATTCAATAACTACCGAAATTTGAAATTTTGAAAACACGTGGTACTGACCGTTTTTGCGCTTTTTTTTATTTATTTTGAACAATCGGTTATTAGGGAGACCGTAAAAACTGGTTTACGCTACTTTTGCAAGGAAGTGAGTATCAGTTTATTGATCTCGATGGCGTTGTATCCATTCTAAATGGATTGTTTGTATTGAAAAAACCCTTAATAATTGTGGTCTCTCAGAGTACTGGCTGTCACAGAGTGTACCAAAAAATGTAGTCATATCAAATCTAGTCAAACAATGTCTCTGTGATCAGTTCAAACAAACATGGGTTACTACTGTTTATGATTCTGCTAAATGTTTAAATTATAGAATTTTCAAAACCATTCATAATTTTGAAAGATATATTGTTGATCTACCATATGATCTTCGAAAGGCATATTGTAATTTTAGATGTATGAACCATAAATTGCCAATAGAACAAGGTCGTTTTTGGGGTGTTGATCGTGATGATCGCATTTGTGATTTATGCAATTTATGTGAAATTGGTGATGAATTTCATTATCTATTTAAATGTACTTTTTTTTCAAATGAAAGAAAAAGGCTTTTGCCCTGTAATGTGTATAAAAAGCCAAATGCTATAAAATATTGTGAACTTTTTTGTTCTGATGACTACAATTTAATTGTCAAACTTGCCAAATTTTGTAAAATTGTTCTGTCTGTTATAAATTAGATTTGCCTTCCACTGCAAATTCCTTAAATCATGTACTTTATGTATACCATTGAATATGTAACCATGTCATTCTATGATCTCATTATTTTGTATATATGTTATTGTTTGTTATTATTGTTTATATTCACATACCCCTGATGGGGTCTTGAGAAATAAAAAGTTTCAAAAGTTTCAAAGTTTCAAAAGTTGTATTGACACATTCGGCAGTTAACTTACGGTAACGATTAAAAAAGTGCACACAGATATGCACTAGACCGGTCGGACTATCGGCAGTGTACTTTTTACTAGTCCGAGCTTAATTAAACTAGACACGGGCTTCGGGCTACCGCTTAACGTCGCAGACTGTGTTTATGTGTTACATATTTGTTTTTCTCTCATTATTGGTTCATTTATCAGGCTGTAAGTTTTCTCTTTTGAATTGATTTACCTCGCCATTTCCAGGCTTTTTATAGCTGACTGTGCGGTTTGGACTTTGCTCATTCTTGAAGGCTGTACTGTGACCTATAGTTGTTACTTTATGTGTCATTTGGTCCCTTGTGGAGAGTTGTCTTATTGGCAATCATACCACATCTTCTTTTTTTATAAACAAGGGTTAAACTTATATTTTATGGTTTGCCTATATTTATTGTATGAAGATGTCAGTCTTACGTTGTACAAAGCTTGGGTAAACGTTTCAAAATCAAAATTCTACTCTACAAGAAATTAGCTGTAAGATGAATATTAAACTACTGTCACTTAGCATGCTTAGGGAAAACATAAAAAAAATCAATGAAGGATAATAAACTTAATTCAAATAGTTTGGGGTGGGGGTAAAAATTGCTGCAATTTTTTCTTTAATTGAAATGATTTTATACTCTCCTATGGTCAATCTATTTTTTCCCAAATTAAGTTAAGAGGAGAGTAAGGGGGTCAGTGTTTATCCTACATTGAACTTTTGATTTCGACCCTAATCATGCTAATTCTCAATTGTTGTCTTCTGCTTTTACCATATACAATTGAGAAAGGAAATGGTGAATATATCAAAGCGACGACCACCCGACCATAGAGCAGACAACAGCTAATATACATTGTATGTTACCTGTTCTTTTACTTCTCTTACTTCTTGTAAGCATAACCAGATATGTCCACAGTGGTACATGTAGCATGCTGCATTATCTGATAGAAGAACAACATCTTACTTTAAAGAAGTTGATATTTATAGTCATTATAAAATTCTCAAGAAGTGAAGCCACACACGACCAATCCTGTTTCACAGATTCTAAAACATGAGTGAAAATTGTATGCTGAAAAAGAAATGCACAAGACAATTTTTATAGATGTAAATTGATACTGAATTCATTCCAAATAAAAGACTACATGTACATTTATTTATATTCATTTCATAAGAATCTATTCCATTAGAATCTTAAATCAAGGATTTTTTTGTTTTTTATAGTTAGTGTGATGCATGTACATTTAAGAACACAATGAAAAATAATATAAAGTTCCAATTGATCATGTTTTATATATATAAAAAAATTGCTAAACAGTTTCAAACTCAGAACAACCTTATACATGATTTACAAATAAGCATATTTTGGTTTTCCCGTTTGAATGATTTTACACTAGTAATTTTGGGGCCCTTCATAGCTTGTTATTTGGTGTGAGCCAAGGCTCTTTGTTGAAGACTCCAGTTGGTATTACTTATTGTGCAAACAGAGTGTGGGGACAGAGACAGCATATTGATTTACCTGAAAAAAACACATCTCAGTGATATCATAATCAACTCTCCTTCATTGGCATGTCTTTAGTCTTTAGAAGTGTCAACTTGACACTATAATCTCTCTGTAATTTGAATCACACTGGTAAATTTACGTCACTTTTGTATAAAACTCATTGGTACATTTGTATTTATAATGTGGCACTGCAGAAAAAAATATGTAACTAAATAAATAATTCAATAATTAATTACCCAAAAAAATTAAATTAAAATTGAATAAATAATTAACCCTTATAAAACCTTAACTATCTATTTTGTGAACCTTCCAGTATCTTTAATAAAGACCCCTAACAAATGATGAATATCTTCTATGTGATGTTTGTAATTATCATTTTCTGTTGTTGCTAACAATACTTCAGATTCAAGTGTTAGTTTTGCTGTTATGAAGTAGAGTGCTGAGAGGAGTTTTTCTCTAGCCTCCTCATAATTTTCACAATCCAGTAGGTAATGGTCAACTGTTTCTACTTGTCCACAGCTGCATTTGTCGATGAGTGCTGGGCATATTGTTGATTTGTAAAAGTTTAAATTACAATATCCTGTTCTTAGACTAGTAGTTATTCTATATATTTCAGTTGACGGCTTGTCTTTTGGAAGTGTATTTTTTACATTTTGTTGAAAGGCATAATATCTTCTTCCTTTATCACTGGTGTCCCATCGGTTTTGCCATTTTACCATAACACTGTCTTTTGCTCCTTTTTGTATATCTTGTTTTGTAAATACTGGAATGCTTTTTATTTTTTCTGCCTCCTGTGCTGCTTTTTTAGCTAGTTGGTCTGCTAGTTCATTACCTTGTATGTCAGCGTGTCCAGGGGTCCATTCAATGGAAACAATGATTCCTTCAGATTTAAGTGCCAATATACCAATTTTAATAGTTTTGCCATAATTATCTGATTTCCAATTTAAAGTTAAAATTCCAATTGCTGATTGGCTGTCTGAGAAAATTTGGATGGATTCAGTGTTTTTTCTGTTGTTTGGAATTATAAGAAAATCTATTACTAGCTTGATAGCTACTAATTCCCCTAATAAAATAGATCCTCTATTGGAAACTGGCTGGGTTAACTCCACATGTTCTGAGCTGTTTGATATTAAAATAGCTGCCCCAGCACCACATGGACCTGGATTTCCTTTGCAGGAGCCATCAGTGAAAGCTAATGTTGTATTATTTTTAAGTTGATGTATTTTTTCCAAAATAATATTTTTTCCCTGAAATGCTTGTTCCTCTGATCTAGACTTTGAACTTCCGAGATTTTTCCAATACTCTGGTGGTGATTTTGAGGCTGCTAACCCTCGGAATTCAAATTGAGACTCTATACCAAGGAACACCGTCGCTACCGACTCTCACCCATTTTCTTTGTTTATCAATACCACACTCAATTGCCAAGGCATCAAGGACTGTTTGTACGTTTTCTTTGCTATTGGGATTGACTCCTATAATTTCCCCCACATTAATAATTGACTTTGATTCTACACCTTTGGGGATGTCGGAGTACAACGCTTTCCGTTCTATTGTGCTGCAATCGTAATTGCAATTTTGACAAACGGACTGCGTTTTTAAACACTCACGCTGACAGTTGCTACATATCCTAAAGAGCGGTTGTCTTTCTGCTATAACCCGACTGAAAGTGACATGATCCTTGTACTCATCACTGAGCTCGTCATACGATAGCTCGTTTACAACATCGTTTATTGTTTTTTCAATAAAGGCAAATCGATAAGGCCGAAAAATATTGTTATACAATTGTTCATCTTTTGCGATTATTTGGTCCGAGCTTTCGGAGAAAGGTACTCGCCATAAGCCTGGCTTCAATTCTAGTTTTGACTGTATATCTGACTGTGTTTCATTTTGACAATACACAACATTTGTAGCTACGTTAACGGGTGTAACCCCTCCTTCACGAACACGTCGCGTCTTCCCGACCCGTTGGGTATTATCAAAGAAACAGTCAACATCATTTGGGGGGCATTTGTTACAGTCATTACTAGCAGATTTAAGTACGTTCTTTAAAGTGGTTACGCTTCCCGACGGAGAAGAGCTTCCCGATATAGCAATAGACGTTTTACTTCCATGTAGACACCACTGTATCAGAGATTTTGAGAACGAAAATGAGCCAATATAATTATTATTTCTAACAAAGTATAGTTGCTCAATGAGCAAACACAAGGAGTATTGCTTCTTGCTGCTGGCATTGTCTAGTGTATGCGGTATGTTAGTGCAACAACGGAGAAATGTAACCAAAGAGTTAGGCCGAGAAGTTAAGAAGTCTTTCACATTTAGTTCGCTTAACTGGTCTAAGTTTTTATATGAAGAGAACTCTTTAGTGTCATTAGTAATGTCATCACAGATAAATTTCCCTACTTCCGATAAAATAAGATCTTTTTCTGACTCATTTAAAGTTTTATTTCTCAGAAGTTTGATGACGTCTGAGACACAAGGTCGAAGCTCGACTTGGTCTTCATTCAACTCAATAGTGTCCGGGTCATTTTCGTGCAAATCTTTTTCATCTTCGACATCGTTGTCAGTATTAGAAACTAGCTTATTTTGACTGTAAGCCAAGCAGTTTTTACACACCCAAGTGGCTCTTTTAGGTAAAAGGTTGTTGTCTATCAAATAGTTTAAATCGGACTTGCGTAAGTCTTTTCCGCTAGTTTTAGCTAGTGGTGAATTGAGCGTGGGATCGTGCACTAAACATTTGCACGTTCTTGTGTATGGTGCTTTACTACTACTCTGCCTGGTTCGCCTTCCTTTCTCTTCATTCACCTTCCCCATCTTTTACGTTTCATCTACAAAAAAACCCAGACATACACAATTAAAGATGTTTAAAAGTAGTCAATAAGTGCTATGAAGGGGTGGAGGGGGTACCCTTCTCCCACCTCCCACTTTTTTAAAGTAATTTCTTTCCCACCCCCACCCCCTTTTTCCAGCTCCTACCCCTTCACCCACCTCCAGCTCCTCCTCCCACCTCCCGTCCCCGTTTCTCCCACCTCACTCAATAGATATCAAACCCCTCTACTATGAAATCCCTAATAGGCCATTCCCGGGGACCCAGACCCAACCTTACGTGGGACGTATTTGATTGATATATCTTGTGTATTCTGAGTTATTTTTTGCGTGCAAACCATCCAAATAATTGTGAATTTATTATTCGTGCCACTTTTTTTTTTCGATTTTTTTTTTCACGTGTTCAGATCCCCCTTTATCGCCCCCTACAACGCTAGAGACGAAAAGTTGACAACATGAATTTCATAAGAGAGCTGCATGCATACAGATCACAGAAGGGACTAGATGTTGGAGGAACTGTGCCTTTGGCATTTATATCGACAGTAAATGGGTAATTATGAATTTCAAGCCGTTAGTCTAAATATCATTTTTATTTTTCCAAATATTTCATTAAAAATAGAGGAACAAAAAAAAATACGATTTGTATTTCTACTTTCAGCTATCACAGTTATCACAGGAAGCCGTTGGACGGAATCAGATTTATGATGAACTGTCAACCAGAGCCTACAAATAGGCACGACATAAACGCTGTGCTCGTTAAAGCCCCTACAGATGTTGACCCAAACATTTTGGATATTGAAACACACACCCCTCCAAGGAGGCAGACGGTTAATCGGTCATGTCCCCAGGAACATTTGTGGTATACTAAGTATTTGTATGCTGCATAGGAGAACGCTACAGTCTGCAGTATGCTTTTTTACAGGAGAGATGATCCATGATCATCAAGGACCAAAACTGAAGTCTGTGTATTGCTTAGAATTTGACAGTTTTGAATCTGCCAGATCAGCAGCTGATATCTTGAAATTATATGTTGATGAACAGTTTATTTATATATAATGCAATAATACAATATACGTACCTTCAAATGTGTTTTAAATATGTTCTTTTATTTGAAAGTCAAAAGGAATAAGATTGAAGGACAAATTCAGAATTCCAGGAAGTTGCCGTATTCCGCAACTTCCGCGATGTCGAATTCGACAACCCGTAAAAAACGCCGATTTCTCTACAAAATGCGCGAAAAATCGTCCGGCGGACCTTGCAGCGAGATAAAAAATACCGTCATCGCAAACTTATGATAACAAAACATAACCTTGTTTGGTTATTACGTAGAAACTCACAAAAACACATTTGTCCTATACTATCTTAACAAATAATGCGCAGGAAGTTGTCGAATTCGACAACCGGAAGTTTCCGAATTCGACAACTTCAATTCATTGCGTCGATAAACAAAGATAACCAATAGAAATATAAAAAGAACACACATTTAATGATAAACATAAATATATATATGTTGAAATATAGTTTTAACATGTTTTCAACATGTTTTAAGACATTTACATCAAACGTTGTCGAATATGACAACGTTTACGATTTCAACAACGTTGTCGAATTAGTGGATTTCCCGGACTGATACGGCTGGTTCGTGGATAGTCTGGCAACCTCCATGCAGTCTGAGGTCTGTCAATGCCGCGGCGTTATGTCTTCATTACATTCAGCGAGCTTTCGTACACTTTTATCCTGATTACATACAGGATTAAATCCCACATGAATGGGTTAAGACAGACTTAAACTGCCCTTCATGTCTGGCGGGACCATCTCGTCTGCCATTTGTTATTGTTGTTGTGCAGACTACGCGCCTTTTAAAAAAAAAGAGGTAACCAAGCAAGGGAGATAAACAATACGGTGAATGACGCGTTTCGATGACTTTACTTTAGTGAATAACATTTTTCAAATAAAAATTTCCAAACTTTTTATTCATTGAAAGAGAAGATATGTATCAACTGATTACAAATATAAAAAAAAATGTGTGCTAGGCATCTGCTGTTTACAGAAAATCAAATATATCGATGTTGACCTACCCATACTTCAAGTACTTTCAATGCCATTACACTGTTGTATATATGCGGACGGCGAATGCATTCAACCTATTTTTTTCAAGACAAATATGGCATACATCGATGTAATACTATGGTTTTGTCACTTTTATAAATGATTACAAAGTTCCCAAAATTTCACCATATTCCGTGTTTATGGACTTATCAGTTTTTATTTGATTTGCCTCTTACACGGACCTGTACTTAAAAGGTCGTATTACCTCTCTAAAGAACAGCTTGCAGTCTTCAATCCTATTAATGGTAAACCAGATGCTTCGCAGGGCGTAGCTTTATACGACCGCAGAGGTTGAACCCTGAACGGTTGGGGCAAGTATGGACACAACATTCAAGCTGGATTCAGCTCTAAATTTGGATTGTGATTAAATAGTTGACACAGCATAGGTTTCTGACACAGAATGAATGTGTTCTAATGAACTTAAAAATTTTGTTTTCTCTTAGAGCAATTCACTATGCTGTTCAATATTAATCCTCTCAAAATAATGTTTGAAGAAATTTTCTTTTTATTTATGAAATTTCAAATGAGAAAAATTGAACCCAATTTTTTAATCACATCCCCCTTTCCCTTATTCCAAAACTAATCTCAATTAAAATATTCTAATGGAATTTGCAACAATAACTACTCATTTAAATACATCATAAAATAAACTGTAAATAAAATGTAAAAAAACTGCTTGTTATCACTGAATGGTAAAGATTATTTAAATTTATCAGTTGGTAGTTAAAAGTGAATATACATTGTATATTGTATATAACAAAGATTTAAGTTGATTCTGGACAAACTCCAATTAAAAAAAATTCTTGCAATAAGATATTTCTTGCTTACTATTTTGGACAAAGAAAGATAACTCTAATTTAAAAAAAAATTGCTATTTCACAATATTGTGAAATTAGATATTTCTTGCCATTGCACAATACTGTGCAATTGAAAAGACTTGCTATTGCACAATACTTAATATAATAATTTTAGATCCTGATTTGGACCAACTTGAAAACTGGGCCCATAATCAAAAATCTAAGTACATGTTTAGATTCAGCATATCAAAGAGGCCCAAGAATTCAATTTTTGTTAAAATCAAACTTAGTTTAATTTTGGACTCTTTGGACCTTAATGTAGGCCAATTTGAAAACGGGACCAAAAATGAAGAATCTACATACACAGTTAGATTTGGCATATCAAAGAACCCCATTTATTCAATTTTTGATGAAATCAAAAAAGTTTAATTTTGGACCCCGATTTGGGCCAACTTGAAAACTGGGCCAATAATGAAAAATCTAAGTTCATTTTTAGATTCAGCATATCAAAGAACCCCAAGGATTCAATTTTTGTTAAAATCAAACTAAGTTTAATTTTGGACCCTTTGGACCTTAATGTAGACCAATTTGAAAACGGGACCAAAAGTTAAGAATCTACATACATAGTTAGATTCAGCATATCAAAGAACCCCAATTATTCAATTTTGATGAAATCAAACAAAGTTTAATTTTGGACCCTTTGGGCCCCTTTTTCCTAAACTGTTGGGACCAAAACTCCCAAAATCAATACCAACTTTCCTTTTATGGTCATTAACCTTGTGTTTAAATTTCATAGATTTCTATTTACTTATACTAACGTTATGGTGCGAAAACCAAGAAAAATGCTTATTTGGGTCCCTTTTTGGCCCCTAATTCCTAAACTGTTGGGACCTAAACTCCCAAAATCAATACCAATCTTCCTTTTGTGGTCATAAACATTATGTTTAAGTTTCATTGATTTCTATTTACTTAAACTAAAGTTATTGTGCGAAAACCCAGAATAATGCTTATTTGGGCCCTTTTTTGGCCCCTAATTCCTAAACTGTTAAAACCAAAACTCCCAAAATCAATCCCAACCTTTTTTTTGTGGTCATCAACCTTGTGTCAAAATTTCATAGATTTCTATTAACTTAAACTAAAGTTATAGTGCGAAAACCAAGAAAATGCTTATTTGGGCCCTTTTTGGCCCCTAATTCCTAAAATGTTGGGACCAAAACTCCCAAAATCAATACCAACCTTCCTTTTATGGTCATACACCTTGTGTTAAAATTTCATAGATTTCTATTCACTTTTACTAAAGTTAGAGTGCGAAAACTAAAAGTATTCGGACGACGACGACGACGACGACGACGACGACGACGACGACGACGACGCCAACGTGATAGCAATATACGACGAAATTTTTTTCAAAATTTGCGGTCGTATAAAAAGAAGGAAAGAGATAAAAAGGAAAAAATATTATCAGCAAAAATTCAGAAATTAGAGGAAAGCATATTAACAGAGGAAATATTAAATGAAATTGAACACCATAAATCTGATCTTAGAATAATAAGGAAAGAAAAAATGAGGGGATACTATATCAGGTCAAAAATGCAATGGATTGCAGAAGGGGGAAAGCCATCTGGTTTTTTTTTGAATATGGAAACTAAACATTTTATAAATAAAACCATCCCCAAACTAGTTAACGAAAAAGGGGAGACAATTTGTAAACAAGATAAAATATTAGAAGAGGCCAAAAATTACTATAAAAACCTGTATACTAACACAGAAAGCTTGAGTAAAGTAAATCTTAATAGCGAAATACCTGATTCTGATATTAAAAAATTAAATGATACTCTAAAAGAATCTTTAGAGGGGGAGATAACTTATAATGAATTGACAACAGCTATGCGTAGAATGAAAAATGAGAAAAGTCCAGGGTCAGAATGGCTTCACAAATGAATTCTTTAAATTCTTTTGGACAGATGTAGGAAAGTTTGTTTTCAGATCTATAATTTATGGTTACAATAGGGGGGAATTATCAATAACTCAAAAACAGGGTATTATTACTTGCTTACCAAAAGGTGATAAACCTAGACAGTTTATGAAAAATTGGCGACCAATAAGTCTTTTGAATACAACATATAAACTAGCATCAAGTTGTATAGCAGAGCGTATAAAATCTGTGCTACCCATAATAATTAGCAATGATCAGACAGGTTTTATTCCTGGGAGATATATTGGAGAAAATACTCGTCTCATATATGATATTTTATTTTATACAGAGGTAAATGATTTGCCAGGCCTCCCCCTTCTCATAGATTTTGAAAAATCTTTTGATTCGGTATCATGGAAATTCATAAATGAAGTATTAGACTTTTTCAATTTTGGACCCTCTATAAAACTTTGGATAAAGACTTTTTACACAAATATAAGCTCATCAGTAACCCAAAACTGTTTTTTATCAGATTTCTTTCAGATCCAAAGAGGCTGTAGATAAGGGGATCCTTTATCACCTTATATTTTTCTTTTATGTGCTGAAATTCTAGGAATTTTAATCAGAAAAAACAAAGAAATTAAAGGAATTAAAATTGATGACACAGAATATCTTATCTCCCAATCATCTATCATCAATAATACTTGACGGTACACCTGAATCTCTAGATGCATCTCTTCGCTTACTCCTAAAATATGCTGAAATGTCTGGTCTCCATATGAACTTGGACAAAACAAAGGTGGTGTGGATAGGCAAAAAAAAATATAGTCAAGACACAATGTGTGTAAAATGGGGATTGGAATGGGGTTCCAGTAGGTTTACATTACTAGGAATAAACTTCTCTGTTAATTTGCATAAAATGGAATTGTTGAATTATGGTCCAAGAATTAAAGAAATTGAAAATAAAATAAAAATTTGGTCTAAACAAACATTAACACCAGTTGGAAAAATAACTATCATTAAGACACTAATTATTTCAAAATTGAATCATTTGTTTTTAACATTACAAGCACCATGCAAAAATACTTTAAAACAACTAACTGACAAAATTTATTCATTTATTTGGGAAAACAAACCTGACAAGATAAAAAGAGAAATATTATGTTCTGAACACAAATTAAGAGGGCTGAAAATGATAGATATTGACAAATATATAAAAGGATTGAAACTAACTTGGATAAGATGGTTGTTGAAAAACAACCCAAAACTAAATAAGATATTAGAAAGTACTGAAAAAATTAGTATTGAAAACCTAGTTTATTTAGGCCCAACAAAAAGATGTAAAAACCCTTTTTGGGAAGAAGTTTTTAAAGCTTGGACAGATTTACAAAATAAATTCATACCAAAAAATGAAGAGGAGTTTTTATCAGACTCGCTCTGGAATAATGAAAACATAAAAATAGGAACAACATCTATTTTCTATAAAGACTGGATAGATAAAGGGATCCTTTTGATAAACGATTTACTAAACGATGAGGGAAAACTAATGACTTTTCAACAATTCCAAAACATCTATAAAATTAAGTCAAACTTTCTTACTTATAATGGGGTTATTGCATCAATAAAATCATATAACCAGATGATCCGCAGGGCGTAGCTTTATACGACCGCAGAGGTTGAACCCTGAACGGTTGGGGCAAGTATGGACACAACATTCAAGCTGGATTCAGCTCTAAATTTGGATTGTGATTAAATAGTTGACACAGCATAGGTTTCTGACACAGAATGAATGTATTCAAATGAACTTAAAATTTTTGTTTTCTCTTAGAGCAATTCACTATGCTGTTGAATATTAATCCTCTCAAAAAAATGTTTGAAGAAATTTTCTTTTTATTTATGAAATTTCAAATGAGAAAAATTTAACCCAATTTTTTATTCACATCCCCCTTTCCCTTATTCCAAAACTAATTTCAATTAAAATATTCTAATGGAGTTTGCAACAATTACTACTCATTTAAATACATGATGTAAAAAAAACTGCTTGTTATCACTGAATGGTAAAGATTATTTAAATTTATCAGTTGGTAGTAAAAAGTGAATATACATTGTATATTGTATATAACAAAGATTTAAGTTGATTCTGGACAAAGAAAGATAACTCCAATTAAAAAAAAATCTTGCAGATATTTCTTGCTTACTATACTGGACAAAGAAAGATAACTCTTAATTAAAAAAAAATTTGCTATTTCACAATATTGTGAAATTAGACATTTCTTGCCATTGCACAATACTGTGCAATTGAAAAGACTTGCTATTGCACAATACTTAATATAATAATTTTAGATCCTGATTTGGACCAACTTGAAAACTGGGCCCATAATCAAAAATCTAAGTACATGTTTAGATTCAGCATATCAAAGAGGCCCAAGAATTTATTTTTTGTTAAAATCAAACTTAGTTTAATTTTGGACCCTTTGCACTTTAATTTAGACCAATTTTAAAACTGGACCAAAAATTAAGAATCTACATACACAGTTAGATTTGGCATATCAAAGAACCCCAATTATTCAATTTTTGATGAAATCAAACAATGTTTAATTTTGGACCCCGATTTGGGCCAACTTGAAAACTGGGCCAATAATCAAAAAGCTAAGTACATTTTTAGATTCAGCATATCAAAGAACCCCAAGGTTTCAATTTTTGTTAAAATCAAACTAAGTTTAATTTTGGACCCTTTGGACCTTTATGTAGACCAATTTGAAAAAGGGACCAAAAATTAAGAATCTACATACACAGTTAGATTCGACATATTAAAGAACCCCAATTATTCAATTTTGATGAAATCAAACAAAGTTTAATTTGGACCCTTTGGGCCCCTTTTTCCTTAACTGTTGGGACCAAAACTTCCAAAATCAATACCAACCTTCCTTTTATAGTCATAAACCTTGTGTTTAAATTTCATAGATTTCTATTCACTTATACTAACGCTATGGTGGGAAAACCAAGAAAAATGCTTATTTGGGTCCCTTTTTGGCCCCTAATTCCTAAACTGTTGGGACCGAAACTCCCAAAATCAATACCAACCTTCCTTATGTGGTCATAAACATTGTGTTTAAATTTCATTGATTTCTATTTACTGTAACTAAAGTTATTGTGCGAAAACCAAGAAAATGCTTATTTGGGCCCTTTTTGGCCCCTAATTCCTAAAACGTTGGGACCAAAACTCCCAAAATCAATACCAGCCTTCCTTTTATGATCATAAACCTTGTGTTAAAATTTCATAGATTTCTATTCACTTTTACTAAAGTTAGAGTGCGAAAACTAAAAGTATTCGGACGACGACGACGACGACGACGACGACGCCAACGTGATAGCAATATACGACGAAATTTTTTTCAAAATTTGCGGTCGTATAAAAAAAAGGATAAATTTTGTAATTTAGCCACTTTGGTAAATGTATACACAGATAAGGGACTGTGCAATATTTATCTGAGGGTGGGGCCGGTGCAAACATGGACGGGGCACATACTTTTTTATGCAAATTATGAGCGGGGCGACAAGTTTTTTTTAAGAAACATTTGGCGGGGCGCACACTTTTAAAACCCCTTTGCGTGTGCATAAAAAATAATTAAATCAGAGTAAAAAAGATTTAAACTATATATTAAAATCAAATTGAATAACAGCACATTTAACATATCGATGGCTTGAGATAATGTTAGTTAAATACTTATATATTATCTGAATGCAACATGTTTAAAGGTCTAAATGTTCTTTTCAATACATATATTTGTGATTTCTGTGAGAAAAAAATAACTTAAAAAAAAAAACACAATATAATCTAAAACAAATTAGCCTAATACAGTGCTTCAATATATTTTTGTGTGTTTATGCTTTTAATTATCATTTAAAAAAATGAAATACTGACCAACATATAAATGTATAAAATGTTCATGTACAATGTATATACAACCTATTTGTACACATGTACATGTATATTGTACTCACATTTTTGTTTATAAAAGTAAAGGAGAATCAAAACATTAAACTCAAATGTATTAAAATGAAAAAAAAAGAATGTTGAAACTAAAACAATGTAAAATAAGAAAAATAAATGTTTGGCACTTTAAAAAAATATCAAATTGCTTTTAATATAGTACATTATTATTATCTGTATAAATAAAATATCTGGAAAACTATTAACAATGGTTTGTAAATTAAACATAACATAACATATGGAAAATAAATGCTTAAACTTTAATAAAATAACAAAATTAAATTCTTAAACATTAAAAGAATTACAACTTAAATTTGGGTTGTGTAAATACCACTAGAGGATTGAACACATAGCTATTTGACTGATAGTTTGGAATTAGCTTCAGAAAATGTACATTTGTTCTTTAATAGCAAAGCAAAGCAAGAAAAATTTGAAACTAAAATATGAAAAATAAATGTTTGGCACTTTTAATTTTAAAGAAAATATAAAATTAATTACAAATAAATAATGGCTATTTCACAATTTTTTTTAATTTATATAGTTTTGTCAATATCTCAAAATAAATACTTCTTCAAAAGTTTATAAAAATTAGTAAAAATGTTGGGTAAACCCTTATTAAAGTTGAATTTCATAATTCCAAGGAAAGTATATCATGTATATCAATGAATATAAAAAAAATGTATAGAAACATTCTAGTGGCAGTATAAAATATTATTTTCAAAACACAATTAAAATGTGTTATAAAATCTTTATAATATTGAAATATATGCATTTGAGTTGATATATTAACTCTGATATACATGTGTTATTGAATGTTGTGCATTTGAGTTAAAAAATATCATGTTTCCATATGTGTGTTTTATTTTTTTCAAGCGGGGCAAGGACTTTTTTGTAATTAATTGAAGCGGGGCAGGAACTTTTTTTAAAATAAATTTTGGGGGGGCATAAAGTTTTTTTTTAATAAATATTTGCTGTACACCGGCCCCACCCTCAGATAAATATTGCACAGTCCCTAAAGTCAGACGGAAGTAACTATTTTTGCGCCAGTTTTTTTCTATTGAGTCATATTTTCCTCCTTTCTGGGAGCACCCGAAGAGTTGTCACAGACGGCGAATGCATTCAACCTATTTTTTCAAGACAAATATGGCATACATCGATGTAATGCTATGGTTTTGTCACTTTTAAAAATGATTACAAAGTTCCCAAAATTTCACCATATTCCGTGTTTATGGACTTATCAGTTTTTATTTGATTTGCCTCTTACACGGACCTGTACTTAAAAGGTCGTATTACCTCTCTAAAGAACAGCTTGCAGTCTTCAATCCTATTAATGGTAAAAAAAAGGATAAATTTTGTAATTTAGCCACTGTGGTAAATGTATACACAGATAAAGTCAGACGGAAGTAACTATTTTTTTTTCTACGGAGTGGCTATTAGTCCGGCTAGCCGGACGAATAGTGCCAGGGCTATTTGTCCGGCCATTGCAATGCGCATGTCATTTGATGTGCGATCGGAAGTGCGTGTAACAGTATCTTCAGTAGCACCAATATAAGGGGATGCGTGTAATCTGATCACTGATTTTCAATTTTAAGATCATGGATGAAAACGGTCAATATTTGTGATTTTTGCAGTTTTCGGAATTTTGACAATGGAACACGAAAGAATGATAAAATCTTATAAAAGGGACTCCAAAAAAGAAATCACACGGAAAACGGGAAATAAAAGATAATTGATCGGAGAACCATTAGATTTACAACATTATTCGACTCGATACAGCTGTGTAAGTGGTCATGGGAAAAGATTTCAAAGCAAGAGTAGTTGAGAAAGGCCTTTACAATTGCATGTCTAACTGAATAAAATTTAGCGTAGTTATATTCCGAAAATGAATCTTGCAAGTAGCCCTCGAAGTGGTATATAGGGGAGGGGGTAGATTGAGGTTACAAACTTGAAGTGGGGGATGTTGGATATACCAAGGAGGTTATAACCTCCTTGGATATACGATTATAAAAAGTGGGGTAATGGAATACACGGGACAATAAAATGGGATCAGGAGAAAAAAAGAAAAAAGGAATTTGGGAAAAGGAGCACACCGTGTCACCTCAACCTCATCACGTAAATAAAATAAAATCCCACCTAGAATTTTGGAATAAGATTTTAACAGTGTTGTGTACTCTTTTTTTTTTTGTTGGGGGAGGGGATTATAGAAAAATCTCCCACCTCTTACTCAAAATATAGATTACTTTATGTCAAGAGGGGTCTATAATTCTCTTCACAGCTACAGACATAAAAAAAAAGTTGTACCTTTTTCAGCTAGACAAAATCCTTTACCATGTTTACGTTAACTTAAAATGCACGTCAAACACTACCCAAGTTTATTTTACAAATATTTTTTTCTCTCTTCTTATATAAAAAATCTATATGATTTGTTTCTACTTATTCGTTATCCACATTAGACTATATACTAGAATGAAGAAATCAACAATTTCAATTACCAGTAACAAGATTATGTCCTAACAATAAAGATAAACATTTGCTACCCCCTGGTGCTGCTGAAGATAATAATACACGCATACACAAAAAGTGACATGCGCATAGTATTGGCCGGACAAATAGTCCTGGTACTATTCGTCCGGCTAGCCGGACAAATAGCAACTGCCTTTTTTCTATTGAGTCATATTTTCCTCCTTTCTGGGAGCACCCGAAGAGTTGTCACAAACCAGTTTAAGGGAGCTACCATTTGATTTTTATGGGGGAGGGGGGGGGGGGGGGCTAGGATGAAAAATTGTGTCCTGCCTTTTTTTTATTTGTAATCTCTGTCCTGCCTTTTTATTTTTCAGTCTATTCGGTCCTGCCTTTTTTTCTTAGCTTATTTATCCTGACTTTTTTACAACAATTGTCATCCTGACTTTTTTACAACAATTGTCATCCTGCCTTTTTTTTTGGCCAAGTTACTCATCCTGCCTTTTTTTTTTACTCAAAATCCTGTCCTGCCTTTTTTTTAATTTTTTCGAAGAGACACGTTTAAATCATCGTAAACACTTTAAACAGGTCGGGACCACTACCTTACAATGTATATGGAAATGCATAAATTAGCATACTTATGTTCTCGCACATGTAATTGTTTATTTACATGTGTCGCAATTTATTTTTACCTAGTTTTTTTTACCAATCCAGTAAATGAGTCACAATGCATGATGGACAACTACGTGTTTACAATCAACCAAAACACGTGTTATTTATGAAATACAACACATTTTTTCGTGCAATGCGGGATTCACAATTTCGCTTAGTTTTTTTATTTTGTGTATCCTCATTTATAGTTCGTGATATAAAGTATTCGTGTAATACTATTTGGATGGGTACTATTACTTAAACAAGTAATTTGACCTTTATTACGAATATTTGTAATATAGACGAGTAGAAAGTATTATCTCCCTTTAATTGTTTCGACTATTACATCTATTTTTCGGCCTGAAGACATAGGCAAGTTAAAAAAAAAAAGGAAATTTATCAAATAAATAATCTTTATTGCAAAACATGAATTCCTGGCGGGTTAAAATGCAAACATATTAGTACAGATAAACAAAGCAAATAAAATTAACAAAATGTAACACTTCTTTCCGTTATGATCTAACAATAAAAGGTTACATGCAGCAGAGACATATAATACAAAATTCACTGGTGTGTTGCTGTATATATCATATGTGGATTTTTTTTCTTATTATTTTGTTCATAAATAAGACTGAGTTTTCTTGTTTGATGTGTTAAACCTTTTTCTTAAATAGACCTTGTATAGTTGACAGTGCAATATGAATTTTACGCATTGCTTAGAGCCTTTTGGTCACCTTAAAATGTTGATGTCTGTATCATTTGGTTTCTTGTGGAGAGTTAGACATTATATTGCATATACTGTACAGAAAAAAATGAATGTCATACACTCGCACATCAATATGTAAAAAAAATATGAAATATTTGCCACTGGACGTTAAGCAACCATCAATTAAATCAACCTGATAAACAACAAAAAAATGAAATATTTGCCACTGGACGTTAATCAAGCATCAATTAAATCAGCCTGATCAACAACAAAGGAAGACACATTTTCGTGCAATTTGTATAAAGTAAAAAAAAAAAAGGGTTTTAACTAACAATCAAGTCAAAATGTTGTTTAACTATTCACACATGTCCATGTCTGTTTCAAAATTAAAAGGAGATTTTAACTAGTCTAAAAGTTAAAAAAAAAAGAAGGGAAACATGTACATTACGCTTACAATATGATTAATCCCTTTACATTCGAGGTCAAAAGTGAGACTATTATTGCAATTTTCTATTAAATTATCATTAAATGTAAGTCCTAACTAAATACACAATCCGTGAAAGGGAGAAACCATAAATTTACCGACAATCATAAAAACAACTGAATGCAAGCTCATAATGTTTCGGAAAACACAATTAGAAAACTATTTACAGACAATCATAAAAAAATCAACCCAATACAAGCCAAATTAATAATGAACCCAGAAAGTAATCATTTTTTAATGATCTATACAAATTATAAAATAAGACAAAGTCGATCATGATAAACGATATTTATCAAACAAATTAAGTTTTTTTTTCTACACATTATTTAATTTTATAATTTGTAAATAATATTTTCGGAAGGAGTGTGTACACCTGTGGTGTAACTACTTCGTGTGTACCAGGTGTCAAATAAACCTCATTTTAACAGGTTGTGATTTACCTCACCATCGGATAATTCAAGCCGAATATACATGTCACACTGTGACATTATGTCTCCGAGACAGGTGTATATTTAATAGAAACCCATTATGAAACATGCAATTAAAATTAACATTGATACAAGACATACAATTTATTACGTATTATTTATTTAATATCGTATTTTTAATACAATATCAAATAATGTCTCTTTTTCAATAATACAAATAATCAAAATTAAAATGACATTGAAATACATAATTACGTATGAACTAAAATTATTCATTTAATTATGTTAAATTTAACACTGAAACAGTTAATTCATGCTTCAACTTTACCATTTCTTCGAGTACCTTTAATACTTTGATAAAGACTCTATTAACCACAGAAATCTCGCGAGATTTAAATCTGGCCGAGTGAAATCACGGGATTTCGCCGAGTTGCCAATCTCTTGTATTATATGTCTCTGCATGCAGCATATTTCACTATCTGAATTGATATTGTCAGTATCTGACAGGTCGCAAGGAAAAATTAACGGAAAAGGTTTATACCTATATACCGACTGTACCTCTTGAGGTGGTTTGAAAAAGATTCTTATTTGAATCGATTATTTTTTGGTGTAAACGTTTAGATTGATTGCGACGGTGAATGTTATAGTTAGATATGGAAATAAAGGTCAGATTGGTGCTTTTTATGTTATAGTGTAAACGCACTGGATTAACTAAGACGATCTTGCTTGTGAAATGTAAACGCGAACTGGTCATTTTAAGATCAATTCAAATAAAGATCGCTCCAATTTCGTTGCCAGTGTAAATGGGGTGTAAGAGAAATTGGTTATCAGAGATTTAAAAAAAAAAAGACTTCTGTTGTTCACGATTTAAAAAAGATAAATGCATAACATAATGGTTTGGTTTCGGAAAATATGATAAGCCGCGTGTTTGATTTAAAGTGTTTCAACAAAATACTTTAATAATTTCTCGTTACATTGAAGGTTGGTGACCTTCTGCTGTTGTTTTTTCTATGGTCGGGTTGTTGTCTCTTTGATACATTCCCCATTTCCATTCTCAATTTTATTTAAAAGAATACACGACATAGGTCGTCAGTCAGCTTTTATCAATGTAGGATTTTAAACAATCATACACATGCAAATTACCTCAAGTATATGAAGGTTATTATATATAATTAAACATAATTTAACATCAAATATCTATCATCATTACCATATTCTCCGGATTAAATATCTTATTAAGACAAAAACTGACGAGGTAAGGACTGTCACAGGAATATGTTGAGGGTATAAACTAGATTTTTTTTTTAAATTTTAATTTAATCATAAATAAACAGATAACTCTTCTAATATTATGATAAAATTGAGAATGGAAATTAGGGAATATTTCGAAGAGACAACAAGCAGAGAACAGCCGAAGGCCACCAATGGGTCTTCAACCGTCAGCGAGAAAATTCCCGGTGCACCCGGAGGTGGTCCTCGACTGGCCCTTAATACAATTGTGTACTAGTTCAGTGAAAATGGACGTCACACTAAACTCCAAAATATATAAATGTAGTAAAATTAAAAATATGCAAGACTATCGAAGGCAAGAGGCCATGCGGTTCCAGTTCCGATCAGCATACTACTCTACACTAATGTAGACTAGTTTGTGATATCGAAAATTCTTGGTGTAATAACTTTTCAGTAATACAGAGATTTCTTTCGTTGAAATTAAATACGCTACACGAGCGAATCGAACAAAGATGGTGACAAAGGTACAATGGTAACAATGGACAATTAACAATGGGAAATGAAAAATCATCTCTTTTATCATAAATTTTGGTATGACTGAGCTTCCCGTTAAAGATATCATGATCCAGGAAAGGGTGTAGTGTTCATTGTTAAAAGTGAGAATGGAAATGGGGAATGTATCAAAGAGAACACAACCCGACCATAGAACAGACAACAGCATTATCTTTATTTAAAGCATATGGTCTTTTATTTGAAGCATATGGTCTTTCAACTTCCTCATTAAAACTCATTAAAAATTACTTATCTAACAGGAAACAATGTGTTCGAGTTGGCTCTAGTCTGAGCAATTGGCAAAACATATACAAAGGAGTACCACAAGGTTCTATTCTAGGTCCTATACTGTTTAACATCTTCATTAATGACATATTTCACTTCACCACAAACAGTTCACTCTACAATTATGCTGATGACAACACATTATCTTATGCAAATAGAGATATAGACACCGTTATCTCCACACTTGAAAAAGACAGTTTGGCTCTGATAGAATGGTTTTCTTCCAATCAAATGAAGGCAAACCCTGAAAAATTTCAAGCTTTGGCAATTGGCAAAAAAACAATGGGCAAAAACATTACATTTGATCTAGCAGGTAACAAAATAAAATGTGAAAAAGAGGTCAAACTATTAGGCATCACCATTGACTTTGAACTAAATTTCAACACGCATATATCAAACATCTGCAAAAAAGCATCCAGACAACTAAATGTATTAAAAAGACTTAGCAAATACTTAAACAAACTTGGAAAATTAACAATATATCACTCCTTTATCATGTCAAACTTTAATTTCTGTTCATTGTCCTGGCATTTCTGCAGCGAGGCCAACACTAAAAAAATTGAAAAAGTACAAGAAAGAGCACTTCGCTTCATTTACCAGGATCACAATAGCACATACGAAGACTTACTTTTAAAATCAAAAATGCCATCACTTAAAGTAAGACGCCTAAGAACCATGGCAATAGAGGTCTTTAGAACACTCAATCATGAAAATCCAGTATACCTCCATGACCTTATAAATATTAAAAAAACAAAATATTCTTTCAGATACCAAAATTTAGCTGAAATACCAGACGTAAGAACTACAAGGTATGGCTTGAAATCTTTCAGATATTCTGCTGCCAAACTATGGAATGAGTTGCCAAACCACTTTAGAACTGAAACATCTTTTACCCAATTCAAGAGTCTAATAAACTCATGGAATGGCAACTCATGCCATTGCAATGCATGTGCATAGTTTTATTTATTTTATGTTATAGCTTGAAATATAATAGTGCTGCTTCTTGTGAATGTTTGTTAAGCTTTTTATAATTTGTGAATGCTGTGCTTTAGTTTTTATGTTTGCTTTTAGTGCTTATGCATGTGTATAATATAGTATTTAATAGTGCAGCCTAAATGTGCATGAAATGTATGCTCTATGTCTTTTATGTTTTAATATTTGTATTGTGTATGACTGTTATGTAAATGTATGCGTTTGTCGGTTATAAAAGCTCAGAGAGCTTATGTTTATTTGTTATATGACATGCCGACTATAAATAAAGCTTTGAATTGAATTGAATTGAATTAAAGTCAGTTCGGCAGGATAAATTTCTTAAAGGTCTTTGCTTATTTTCTTAATAAATTGTAACAATACAGAAGCAGGTCCCCAATAAGCGGTGCACACTTAGTGCCGGCCATAGGAATTCCGTATAACTTGAAGATATACGGAAAATTACGTGTGCGACAGAATTTGTTTGTCACCTTCAAAATAACATTTGTTCTCAAAATAATTAAACAATCATCTAAGAAAATTAGATCGAAAATATACCATTTACAATGCTCTTAAACGGGTTGATGCAATATACGAAGAAACTATATGTAGAAAGGGCAGAAACAATAGTTATATCACATTCCATATAATACGAACAACAATACTATTTGCTAATTTGCACCAGCCACGAGGAAGGACTTAACTCAAAGTGTTTTTCTTTTCTATAATTGATGTCATGCTGGTTCTAGTGCATGGTCAGCTGTAATCACTAAATATATAGATTTTGATATACATGTGACTATACATGTACTATTAACTCAATTTATATTTCATGTTTTTGTCAAACGTATTTCTATTTTTATTTTTGTTTATTGTCTATTGCAATTGTGTGATAAAAATCAATGTACTGATTATGCCTGTAATGGGTCCACTATTGGAAATAAAATATATCTTATCTTATCTTATATTAAGAGACGTTTATTGATTAATACGTGTATCGCCTGTTGCAATCAAAATGTTGAGTTTAACTATAGTCCGACAAAAACCTATTGATAACAGAAATTTTTATGCCCTACCTACGATAGTAGAGGGGCATTATGTTTTCTGGTCTTACGTCCGTTCTTCCGTTCGTTTGTCGTACCGTCCGTTCGTCCGTCTGTTACACTTCAGGTTAAAGTTTTTGGTCAAGGTAGTTTTTGATGAAGTTGACTGAAGTCCAATCAACTTTAAACTTAGTATACATGTTCCCTTTGATAAGATCATTCTAATTTTAATGCCAAATTAGAGAATTTATTCCAATTTCACGGTCCAGTAAACATAGAAAATGATAGTGCGAGTGGGGCATCCGTGTACTGTGGACACATTCTTCGGAAGAAATAAATATTTTAGTTAAAATTAATAAGAATGATAGCTGAAAGAAGCTTTATTTCTTTTAAAGCAGCGGTATTTGTTAAAGGGGCTGATCGATAAGACGCGCGTGTTCAACATCATGCAAGCATGGTGAAATGATTAAGTGGTTAAATGCTTGATAAGTGAAATGGCAGCTTTATTGTCCGTTTACGCCTACGCAGGTCAATTCAGTTAAATGATGCACTGTCTATAGTATTTCTCGCACTTATATCATCAGAAAAACGCCAAAGATAATATTAGTAACATTTCAGTATTGATAAAAGTTTATATGCAACAGTTTCATCAAAGGAGCGAAGTGATGTAATTTAGAATGGTGACTTGTCAAGTATTTTGAAAAACTTTACTTTCAATGGTATACAGTCTTGAATTTAAGCCGTTGAGAGTGAAAACAAAATCTACATGTTACAGCTTACAATTCATATATTTTCTCAGTTTTGAAATGGCAAAGTAGAGCTATAAATCTGTTATGGCATGTAGATAGTAACATGCATAATTGGATTTCAAATATTTTGGCCATGAGCATCACTGAAGAGACATGTATTGTCGAAATGCGCATCTGGTGCAAGAAAATTAGTACCGTTCATTTTATTAAAACAGTAAACGTAATAATAATAGAGATTTTAAGTTTTTTCTGATAACCATCCAAAGAAAGAAAATAATATACATGTGGTAAGGGCTTTGTACATTGTTGAAGGCCGTATGGTGACCTATAGTTGTTAATGTCTGTCATTGGCTATCATATACCACATCTTCTTTTTTTTATATGTGATGATGGGACAACTTCAATAGATTATTTATACACATTATACATTTAAAAGAATAAAAGACATAGAAAAGGAACTTCAATTTTACACATTAGTTTTACAGTAACTTGATAATCTAAGCATTATCATTTTCTATTAATCTGTATGTATCAACCTCAATCAAATGTCAATGATTGTATAATCATGTAATATTAAAATGGGCCCGAAATTCTAGAATGTCTGGTCTTAGATTTAACACACGATAATCCCACCTGTTACTTATAAATCAACATCCTCTTAATAAGAATTCAGTTATATTAATGAACAATAGATAACGCTACAGGGTTCGAATGATTTTTTTTGTTAGATCAAGTCGAATGTACTTCGAAAAAAAAAACGTAGAAATAGAATTATTACTAGATGTAGGACTGTATATATAGTATATTTCATGACAAAAATCTTAACCAAGCATTTTAGCATTCTGTCTTAACAATCAATCAATCGCCACAATCCAGGGGGTGGGGTGGGTCCGGGAGTTGGAACCCCACCCTTTAAATTAATCGGCTGTGCATTGATATTAATCTATTTATGAAATAATAATTCACTTTTGAATCAATGATTGATCGATTTTTGGTTGCTTAACGTCCAGTCGCAAATATTTCATGCATGTTCAGGACGTGGTTAAGCAACCAAAAATCGATCAATCATTGATTCAAAAGTGAATTATTATTTCATAAATAGATTAATATCAATGCACAGCCGATTAATCCAAACTGTATAAATCCTAAGTAGATAATTTGTACGTGTAATACAAATACAACTGTTTTAATTAACAAAATTTGTTGTTGAGTCCTTAATGCATATATTATAATAAATACACTCTAACACACAGCCCGTTACAACTAAAATTTTGTTATCAGTAATGAACTACTGGATTTGTAATTATTTCTTGCCAAGCTAATAAAATCTGTCATTTAAAATGCACCTTCTGACATTTGAAAGTGAAAGAATGCAAACATGTGTACACACACACTTCATGACTTTCATGTATACATTGTATCATATAAACAGAGAAGTTTCATTATGATTCAAATCATTTTACTTGTGTAAAATCCAAATATTGGATAACATGACAATCATTACAAACATACAATATTGAAATTTAAACAACATTCATATTTTATAAGACTA
Source organism: Mytilus trossulus (assembly GCF_036588685.1). Taxonomy (NCBI): domain Eukaryota; kingdom Metazoa; phylum Mollusca; class Bivalvia; order Mytilida; family Mytilidae; genus Mytilus; species Mytilus trossulus. The sequence goes on along the minus strand of NC_086379.1, from coordinate 2,378,405 downwards.
TATATTAAGATGTTTTGGAGGAAGTGATACTTTTGCAAATTTGAAAATACAAGAACATAAATTCATAATGCAATTGTTATACAATATGTCATAACAAATACTATAAGAAAAATATAAAATAGTCATAACTTTTTTCAGCTCTCAAAGAGTTCTTGCAAATGTTCTTTAACGTAAGGAGCCTGAGAAACTTTTCGGAGATAACGTTCCCATTCCGACCGGACGTAGACTAGGTTCCAGCTATGTATCACCGTGTTCTATACATATTGATATATAAAATATGAATATATAAATATTTATGTTATCGCTTGCTATCACCTCGAGTAATTATACTCCGCTTTAAAAAAAAAATGGGGGTATACTTTTTTACCTCGGTCTGTCCGTCCGTCCAATGAATATATTTCGTCGCATCTTTCTCAGGAACTACATTACAAAGATTTCTGAAATTCGGTTTTAAAGTTTATATGAATCGGATATGTTTTCAGATTCATCACACAACAACTTCCTGTTTACCTTAATATACTTTTAGTGGACGGAGGTGTCCTTAAAGTGAGAAGTCTACAACTCACAGATTCACTTGTTTAATTCAATATAATGATTAACGAGCCTTTGTCGTCGAACATCAACATCAGACATTTTAAGACTATTTGTACCCTTGAGAGTTCAATCAAATTTGACAAAAAGAAGATTAATCAGTGAATAGTGTGAGTATTAGCTATAGACTTTCAGTTACGTAGATATTAATAGAGCTACGTAGATGCTACGATATTGAACTCAACCCAGCTAGTCCATAGCTACACATTCAATAGTCAAATCTTCGTAGCATTACTTAGTTTCTATGATATTGAACCCAACCCGGCATTTTTCACAATTCGCCCAGGTTGCGTTCAATATCGTAGCTGCTACGAAGCGCCAAATTTACCTAGAAATTGGCTATTGCACGTATAGCTAGCCTAGCCGCTAAGTAGATTTCTATACCCCTTACAAAGTTATGGTCATTTGTACTTTGAAGTCTATCCAATATAAACTGCTGGGTTGAGTTCAATATCGTAGCGGCTACATAGTGCTACGTAGATTTTGACTATTGAGCTTGTAGCTACCTATAGCTAGTTGTTACATAGATGTTGATAGCAACTATGTAGCCGCTACGTAGCTGATACGATATTAAACTGAACCCTGGCCCAATTAACCAATCATTCTATTTAGCGAATACAAAATGGAGTCGGGAAGGTTATTACTAATGACGCCATTTTGCTAGCTACATAGCATTGTTGAGTTCAATATCGTAGCTGCTACTAGCGGCTACGTAACTGGGCTGCGTTCAATATCGTAGCTGCTACTAACGGCTATGTAACTAGGCTGCGTTCAATATCGTAGCTGCTACGTAGGTTTTGACTATTGAACGAGTTGCTATAGACTGATCATAGACTAGTTGCTACAATTGATAGCAGCTACGTAGCCGCTACGTAGCTGCTACTATATTGTATTCAACCCTGCTATCAATATTTATGTAGTAGGGAACTCAACAATGCTATGTAGCTAGCAAAATGGCGTCATTAGTAATAACCTTCCGACTCCATTTTGTATTCGCTAAATAGAATGATTGGTTAATTGGGCCAGGGTTCAGTTTAATATCGTATCAGCTACGTAGCGGCTACATAGTTGCTATCAACATCTATGTAACAACTAGCTATAGGTAGCTACAAGCTCAATAGTCAAAATCTACGTAGCACTATGTAGCCGCTACGATATTGAACTCAACCCAGCAGTTTATATTGGATAGACTTCAAAGTACAAATGACCATAACTTTGTAAGGGGTATAGAAATCTACTTAGCGGCTAGGCTAGCTATACGTGCAATAGCCAATTTCTAGGTAAATTTAGCGCTTCGTAGCAGCTACGATATTGAACGCAACCTAGGCGAATTGTGAAAAATGCCGGGTTGGGTTCAATATCATAGAAACTAAGTAATGCTACGTAGATTTTGACTATTGAACGTGTAGCTATATACTAGTTGTAACAAATATTTTGATAGCAGCTACGTAGCCGCTACGTAGCTGCTACGAATATGGAACATAACCCAGCTAGTATATAGCTACACGTTCAATAGACAAAATCTACCTAGCACTACATAGCTGCTACGATATCTAACCCAACCCTGATCGTTCAACATAGATAGATATCCAAGACATAGTTAGTGGCTATGCTAGCTGCTATGATATTGATCACAAACCAGGGCTATTTCACAAGTGATGGGAAATATTTCTCTTACATCGATCAAGAAATGTGAAAGCCTGGGTTGAGATCAATATCATAGAAGCTACGTAGCAGCTAGTCTATAGCTACACGTTCAATAGTCAAAATCTACGTAGCACTGCGTAGCACTATGTAGCAGCTTCTATATTGAACGCGGCTCAGGTGAAACCATATTTCTATACCCCTTACACAGTTGGGGTTAATTGTACTTAGAAGTCTATCTAATATAAACTACTGGGTTGAGTTCAATATCATATAGCAGCTACGTAGTGCTACGTAGATTTTGATTATTAAATAGACTAGTTGCCACATAGATATTGATAGCAGCTACGTGGCCGCTACGTACCAGCTACGATATTGAAGTCAACCCTGGGTTGAGTTCAATATCGTATCGGCTACGTAGCTGCTATCAATATCTCTGTACCAACTAGTCTATAGCTACACGTTCAATAGTCAAAATCTACGTAGCACTACGTGTAGCTGCTACGATATTGAAATCAACCCTTGTAACTGAAAACTAACAAGTAAATACGAATGGCGATAGGTTTAAGTGTAGTACTAGTGGATTATCCCAAAATAGGGGGCGGGCGGGGTTTGGAACTTTCCTTTTTTGGAGAGTCAATGCATTTCCAATGGGGACATATGGTTGAAACATAGCTGGATCCGCCCCTGACTACGCTATTGTCTCTTTTCTCTTATTATCTTGATTATTGAAATGTATTAAAGTGAAACGATTTTATTAAAAGTATAACGATTGTCCGTTGATTTAAAATTATTTCGAATTCGATCAAGTTAAGAAAGGCTTTACCATCGTACCTGCATGTTCATGCAAAAACGATGTCTACTACCGTTTTTGTATTTTTTTGATATTATAATTAATAGTGTAATATTATTTAGCTTAAACACGTATAACAGGCATATAACAGGCGATGAGGGACATACCACGGTAGATGAGATACCAATCCAGCAACACATTAAACTAAAAGTCTTCTAGAGGGTAATAAAAGTGTACATCTGAAGCACCTTACTTCAATGACTTTTATCAGGAACGGCCAGAACCAGAACTTTGAAAGCAAACTAAGACCTATTGGTGGTCTTCGGCTGATATTAAAGAGCAGATGTGGAATGATTGCCAATGAGACAAATTTCCACCAGAGACCAAAATGACACAGAAATTAACAACTTTATGTTACCGTACGGCCTTCAACAATGAACAAAGCCCATACCGCATAGTCAGCTATATATATAACAGACCCCGAAATGACAATGTAAAATAATTCAAACGAGAGAACTAACGGCTAATTTATGTACTATAATTGAACGAAAAACAAATATGTAACACATAAACAAACGACAATCACTGAATTGCAGGCTCCTTGCTTAGAACAGGCACATACATAGAGAATGTGGCGGGGTTAAACATGTTAACGGGATCCCATCCATCCCCCTAACCTGGGACAGTGGTGTAACAGTACAACATAAGAACAAATATAAAAAATCATTTGAAAATTATAAATGGATTACTGATGTACAGTAGTTGTCGTGTATTTATGTAAATGAATTTATACTTGTTTCTCGTTTCTCGTTTTTTATATAGATTAGACCGTTGGTTTTCCCTGTAAAATGGTTGTACACTAGTAATTTTGGAGCCTTTTATAGCTTTTTGTTCGGTGTGAGCCAAAGCTAGGACGCATTGAAGGCCGTACATTGCCTAAAATGGTTTACTTTTATAAATTGTTATTTGGATGGAGAGTTGTCTCATTGGCACTCACACCACGTCTTCCTATATCTATTAACTCATCAGATGGATAAAAATACAAATACTATACATACAAGTGAACTTGGCTGTGTACTTTTACATTCCAACAACAAAAAGACACTGAGTACAGATCTGAGAGTACTCACAGTTACTGACAGCTAGTTCAAAGCCACTTTTGATGTCTGCTCTTTGGTCTGGTTGTTATCTATTTGACATGTTCCCCATTACCATTCTCAATTTTATAATGTATAGATATATTGGTATATGCTAAGCGTTATGACCAAAAGGAACATACAAAGAATAGAAAAATATACGTAAGTTCAGCTATCCCTTATGGAGTTAGAACACTAGTTTCTATTAAAATAATTTCGAAGTTTTATCATCGGCGAAATTGTGAAAAGTATATCAGTACCGAAACACATGTGTTTTGATACTCTCAGGGATTATAGAACAGAAGTCCTCCTTTTATTAACGATTCGATGCTGTCATGAAAACAATTAATTTTGTAAAGCTTGTGTTACTAATATTTTATGCTTTAGACCAAAGCTTAAATATGTACAGCAAAAAAGTATCAGCGCTGTTGAACTTTTTCAGCCAATGACTGAATATAAGAACTCTTTTTCTAAAGTCGCTCGGCACGCCTTATATTTCGACTTTGGTATATTGCAGCGTTATATTATTTATAACTGTTGGTTACTCTGGATCTGTGTCCGAATCTCTGGGATAAGCGCACAATCTACATTTATTTATTCTAAAAGGTAATAAAATAATTGGGAGTGGAATAAATCAAACTGAATGTCCAGTTGAGAAAGGAGTAGGTTCAGTAAGACCCCTTTTCGGCCCCAAAATATAGCAGTTTTACAAAATTGTTTAAATGTAAACATTGAGTTATTTTTGGGAAGGGATAATGCCTCTGCTACATAAATATGGGCTGTTTTTTTGACAATTCACATATAACGGGTACTTGCATCAGTAAGTCATACTAAATTACTGAAATCTTCACAATTTCAGCATTTTAGTTAAATTTTAGACAGTTTCCGTCTTAAATGAAATTGGCCGCATTCGTGTTCATTCTAGATATTGAAATAGAAGTTGTGTTTGATGATAATACTTAACATGTATAAAGGTCGAGGATGAACACAGATGCGGCCACTTTAATTTTTGACAAAAACCATATGAAAAGTGACAGTTTTGGCATATTTGATAGATTTTTCATATTTAAGCTTGAATAGGAGCGTTTTTAATGAGTGAATCAGTTGAAATCTTTCACAAAAAAAATAATTGAATCAATTGAAATAGACATTTAAGTGTTTAAAAAGTGTCCAACATCTTTCGTCAGATGAACTTGAAATTTGAGGCCAAATCTGACCCTTACCGGACCTACTCATTTCCCTATAATAAAGATTTAATGTATAGGCGGAAAATTACAGAAGCCTATCAGCGCCTCACATTTCTTCCTACATGTATGTTTGCGTTTGAACGCAAACCTTTGCGCTAAACGGCAAACCTTTGTGAAATAACGCAAACATTTGAGATATAACGTAGAACTTTGCGATATAACGCAAACTTTTGCGGAATAACGCAGACATTTTCGAAATAACAAAGAATCTGTCGTATTCTGAAATTTCAACAAACTTTTTCTAACATCAAAATTAAAAAAAATCTTTGTTCTAAATAATTCATTTTAAAGTAAAAACATCATTGTTTCTATTTGACTTATAGTGTCATTATTTTTGCTCTAATCTACTATACCCGCGTCCTTTTTGTTATTTTGTCTCTTCCAATAAGAATTGGCTGTACCATATCTATTGTCTTTTTAAATTTATAAAATTTAAAATTATATCATGAATGTAAATGTAAATCCAATATTATAGTGTCTGATAATAACATATACAAAAATAAATTAAGAATTGAAACGCAAACCTAGGAAGAAATTTAAAAAAATGTGTGGTGCTAATTAGCCTCCTTAGAAGATACTGATTGTAGTACGGAATAATATTTATGAGCTAATCTTCTCCGAGCCTAAAAGCTGAATCACCTTTTCATAAGGCATGATTAAAATTAAATAAATGAAAGCCAAATACAATTTTGGCCCGGCAGTTCATCTGTTTAAGGGGGTATGGTTATCCTTGCATGGGACAAACATTATTTTCCTATTAAAAATAAAGGAAAAAACTTTCTTTTTCCAAAACACACAGGATGAAACTTTTTTTAAATCAATGTTCTTGTTTCTAATAGAAACAATTTATATTTATTTCAATTCACTTCAGAAATATGATTTTTTTATTTTTAAGAAACGTCATGGTTCCATTGTCGTTGTCTCAGAATAGTTAATATATAAAATATCATATTGACAAAATGTTTTTTTTATGTCATATCTAAAATGCAACAAACTACTTTGTCGGTGTAGCAGTGACTTTAAAATGATGTCGAGCACTGTCAGATTAATTATAAATTACGGCGGAAACTAGAGGATGGAATGTACATGATGTAGGAGTGATGATAAAACAACGACCTTCGCTGTATCAAATATCCGTGAGAAATGCATAATCAGCATTATGTATATAGCTTACAGTTATATTTCCCGCTCGTTTAACGATTTTCGACACCATCTAAATAATGTTAGTTGGGTTAAAGCAGTTATATTTCCCGCTTAGTCTAAAAATAAAACAAGGTGTTTGTATACGTGAATATAATTGGGAGAACAATTTCGTGTTGGTGTAAAAGATATGGGTTTTACACAAGACTTTGTATTGGGAAATGCCATCCAAAAACACGTTATATAACTAAATCTCTTGATCTGACAATTAAAGTATTTTAACAATTGCATTTCTTTATTAACTTGTTTGTTAAAGGTGACCTCTCATACACAGGACCTTTTTAGAATAATAAAAATACTTCTTTCAATTTAGTTCATAATGCAGATATAAATAAAAGAATTTGTGGGTTGTACATCGGCGAAACAGCACTGTGGATTTTATATAATTACTAAATATACATTGCAGTTTAAAAAAAAACATAAAGTTAAACACCGAGCGCTAGAAGTTACAGGGGCAGTCATCCAGTAATTTTTAAAAAGGGGGATGGGGGTCCCAAGTTCCCAACACAGGATAAAGGGGGTTTCAACCATACGTCCCCATTCAAATGCAATGATCGTACCAAAAAAAAGGGGGTCCAACTCCCGACCCCCCCCCTTTGGATCCACCACTGCGTTTCATTTAGAGCACCATACTCCTATTTCGAGCTCTAGACTTTTAAATCTACAGTACTATACTTTACATTTTCAGCCCTTGTGTTTATATTTTTAACGCTGAACTTTATCTCCACCGCGCATTTCACGTCTGTAGCGCCAGTCTTTCCGTATCCATTGCAGAATTTTAAATATATCTACAGCGATCAACTTTATATTTGCAGCGCTTGAGTTTTCAGTTATATCTTCAGCGCAAGACTTACCATCATCAGCGCTGGACATTAAATCGTCAGTTCTGATCTCAATATCGTCAGAGCTAGACTTATAATCCTTCAGCGCTGATCCCAACATATTCAGAGCAATACTATACAACCCCAGCGGTAAACTTTAAATTTTAGCGCTAATTAAATTTCAGCGCCAAACTAATTCCTCGGCGTTTGACTTTCCAGCTTTAGCCTGAGACTTTTATAGCTTTTCTCATCAATTTGCGTGCATCCTCCGTTAACTTTTTACATTTTTAACTTCTTCTAGAGAACCACTGAATGGAATGACACCAAATATGGCATAAATGTTCCAAGTGTTGTTACTTTGTAGCCAATCCATCATCAAAGATGGCCACCAGAGGGGGCTTAGTTTAACATAGGACCCTATGGGAAATACAAATGTCTTCTGTTAGAGAACAACCAAATTGAATGAAACCAAACATGACATGAATTATCTTATGAGGTGCTGACCAAGTGTTGTTACTTTGTATCTGATCGATCACCCAATATGGCCGCCATCAGGGACCTAGTTTAACATAGGATCCCATGGAAAATGCATACAGTCTTCTTTTACAGAACCACTAAATGGAATGAAACCTAACATATAATGAATGTTCCTTATAAGGTGCTGACTAAGTATTGTTACTTTGTAGTCGATTCCATAATCCAAGATGGCCGCCAGCATGGGAATTAGTTTAACAATGAACCTATAGGAAATACATGCAAATCTCCTTTTTAGAGAAGCACCAAATGGAATGAAACCAAACATGGCATGAATGTTCTTTATGAAGTGCTGACCAAGTGTTGTTACTTTGTATCTGATCCATCACCCAATATGGCCGCCATCAGGAACCTAGTTTAACATAGGATCCCATGGAAAATACATACATTCTTCTTTTAGAGAACCACTAAATGGAATGAAACCAAACATGTCATGATTGTTCCTTATAAAGTGCTGACTACGTGTTGTTACTTTGTAGCCTATTCCATACTCCAATATGGCATCCAGCGGGTGACTTAGTTTAACATAGGAACCTATAGGAAATACTTACAAATTTCTTCTTTTAGAAAACCGCTTCAGGAATTGAAACCAAACATGAAATGAATGTTTTTATGAGTTGCTGACCAAGTGTTGCTACTTTGTTGTTGATCCATCACCCAAGATGGTGACCAGCAGGGGACTAAGCTTATCATATGACCCTATGGGAATAAATTACAATTGTCTTCTTTTAGAGAGCCACTAAATGGAAACCAAACATGGCATGAATGATCATTATAAGGTGCTGACTAAGTGTTGTTACTTTGTAGCCGATCCATCATACAAGATGGCTGCCAGCAGGGGGAATTTGTTTAACATAGGACCCTAAGGGTAATTAATACATACAAATGTTCAATTAATCTTATCAAAGCCAGGTGAGTGATTCAAGCTCTCATGAGCCTCTAGTTTATATTTACTAGAGTCAAATTAAATATGTTTTCTTGCGTTCTGTAAGTATTTGTCTCGCCTGCGACTTCTGTTGCAGAAAGCGAGACTTAGAGATAGTAATCAGGCGGTGAAGGCGTTGATGGCGGTGTTAGCTCTTGACTTAAAAGCTTAAAATTTTAGAAGGTAGAAGACCCAGATACCTCATACTTTGTATATAGATGCATTTTGTTATGAACTTTCCGTCTGTCATATGACCATTTTCCTTGACTTCATTTTCAAAAAAGTTCAATTTTTTTGCAATGTTAATTTCTCACTTATTATAAGTAATAAGATAGCTATATTTGGTATGTGCGTATGTTGCAAGGCCCTCATGTCAGTCCGTCAGTTTTCACTTGACCTCAACCTCATTTCATGGATCAGTGAACAAGGTTAAGTTTACAGGGTTAGGTCCATATCTCTGAAATTATAAGCAATAAGTCTTCCATATTTGATGTATGGAATGATTGTAAGGTGTACTTGCCCAACAGGTGTCATTAGACCTTGACCTCATATCCCTGGTTCAGTGGTCAAAGTAGTTTTTGTGTTTTGCTTTATTTCTCAGAAACTATAAGCATCCAGTCAATTATATTTGGTGTATGAAATGTTTTTAAGGTGTACATGTCTGTCTGGCAATAATCAACTGATCTTGACCTCATATTCATAGTCAGTCATTGGTCAAAGTTAATTTTTTGTGTTTTGGTCTATTTCTCAGATACTATAAGCATCCAGTCAATTATATTTAGTATATGGAATGTTTGTAAGGTGAAAATGTCTGTCTGGTAATAATAATATGAACTTGACCTCATTTTCATGGTTATTGGTCAAAAATAAATTTCTCTGATTTGGTATACATATTTTCAGATACTTTAGGGATAGTAGAACTACATTTGATGTAGGGAATAAATGTAGGATGAGGTGTATGTCTGTTTAACAATTGTTAATTGATCTTGACCTAATCTTAATGGTTCATTGGTCAAGTTAATTTTTTTATGAGGTTGATTTTGGAGATACTTTTAGCAATAGGTTAACTGTCTGTCTGAAAGGGATTATCTCACCTTGACCTCATGTACATTGGTCATTTAATGTTATATTTAATTTAATGTAATGTTTGTGGTATAAACTTTTTTTTATATACTTTCAACATAAATAATTCTTCTTTTTAAATTTTCAACATAAATTATATTATGAACACTAGAACAGGCAAGACATTTCAGTGTATCCACTCTTGTTATGTTATATATACATCTTTAAAAGTGTTATTTAATTCTTGGGAATTGTGCCTTATGCTGTATTATATATTTTTCATTTTTTGTGTTTACAAATAAAAATTATAACTTATATTAGAAGTAAATTATTGTGCCCAGCTGAGGATTGTGGTAAGGACAATACTAGGTTCATAAGCTCCCAAAGGGAGCCGGATATTATGGAAAAAGTGTCAAGTAGCTACTGCACTTACACGATTTTTTTTTCAATTCCGGATGTACTCACTAACTGTAGAAACCACTTCTGGCAATTCGCACTATGACACAAAGGTTCAATCGCACCAAGATACGTAGTTTGTCCCTGGATTTGTTCCCAACCTTTGTTAACAATATTGACAATTGTTGAATGAAAGGTTTCTTTTAAAAAAAACCTCGGGAGCTCTTCAGGTAACACCTGCCTATGTTACATGAACATGCATTTGATGTTTAACTTTCTTTTGGTTTACTCTTTTTAGCTCACCTTTCCTAAAAGGAAATGTGAGCTTTTGCCATCACTTGGCGTCCGTCGTCGTCGTAAATTATTTCAAAGATCTTCTCCTCTGAAACTACTGAACCAATTACAACCAAACTTTAGCTGAATGATCCATAGGGTATCTAGAATAACGTTTGTGTTTTATTTTCCATTTTGTCAAAAAACATGGCCGCCATGGCTAAAAATAGAACATAGGGGTAAAATGCAGTTTTTGGCTTATATCTCAAAAACTAAAGCATTTAGAGCAAATCTGACATGAGGTAAACATGTTCATTAGGTCAAGGTCTATTAGCCCTGAAATTTGCAGATGAATCAAACAACCCATTGTTGGGTTGCTGCCACTTAATTGGTAATTTTAAGGAAATTTTGCAGTTTTTGGTCATTATCTTGAATATTATTATAGATAAAGATAAACTGTAAACAGCAAAAATGATCAGCAAAGTAAAATCTTTAAAAAAGTTAAATGACCAAAATTGTCAATTGACCCCTTAAGGAGTTATTGTCCTTTAATGACAATTTTGCACAATTTGTTCATCATATTTGCTAACTTACAAAAATTTTCTCCTCTGAAACTACTCAACCAAATTCAACCAAACTTCAACTGAATGATCAGTAGGGTGTATAAAATAAACTGTTTATTTTGTTTTTTATTTCGTCAAAAAACATGGCCGTCATGGCTAAAAATAGAACACTGGGTAAAATGCAGTTTTTGGCTTATATCTCAAAAACTCCAGCATTTAGAGCAAATAAGACAAGAAGTTAAAGTATTAATTAGGTCAAGGTCTACCTTTCCTGAAATTTTCAGCCAAATTGGGTAACTGGTTTTTCAGTTATTGCCCCTGAATTGATGATTTTAAAGAAATTTGGCAGTTTTTGGTTATTATCTTGAATATTATTATAGATACAGATAAACTATAACAGCAAAAATGTTAAGCAAAGTAAGATCTACAAATAAGTCAAATGACCAAAATTGTCAATCGACCCCTTAAGGAGTTATTGCCCTTTAAAGACATTTTCACAATTTGTTCATCATGTTGACTTACTATAACAAAAATTTTTACATATTTTTTTTGGAATTAAAAAAAACCCTCATTACCTAAAACGGAATAATGACATATTCATTTAGTCCTTTGTAGCCAGGCTGATAGCTAAATGATAAACAGGTATACAGCGGTGTTTTCTGTTTGTCTTTTTCATTTTTAGCCATGGCGTTGTCAGTTTGTTTTAGATTTACGAGTTTGACTGTCCCTGTTTTAATGTGATTATGATATTTGTGTATATAACAGAGTCTAGTGAAAACATGCCACTTTGATAATTAGATTTATTGCATGATATCAAATTTGAATGAAATTGATATTTGACCAAGATGGTATACGGTTAGTTCACAAATTTTTGGTCAAAATATTTTTAAGATTTCCTACCGGGGGAGGGGTTCTGAACCCCCTACCCCCCTAAATCCGCTAATGATGTATTGTCAAGACAAAAGGTATATTTAACCAGAAATGTAGTAGAGTATCGTCAATAAGAACGAAATAACTATCAACAAACCACGTCCACGACACAGCCTATGATAAAAAAAATACTTCTCGTATTCATAGATCAGTTTAGCAGCCTTTGAGAGTTTAGATAACAAGCAAATATTATGTTAATATTCGGGAAAACAGGAAACTGAGGTTGCTATAGTGACAAAACTAAGTCGGTGACCCCAAATTTTTTTCATCATATTTTGTTCCTCAAATCATAAAATACCTTCACACAAAATTTTAAGGAAAAATCACTGGTAGAAATGAATAGGCTGTTTGGTCTTTAATGCCAAGGCGACATATATGTCGTTTCAGTGCTAGGATGAAACATTTTGTCCTGCATATTTTTTAGTTGTGATCTCGGTCCTGCCTTTTTTATTTTTCACTATGTTTGGTCCTGCCTTTTTCTTACAACTTTATCCGTTTTTTTTTCTGCCCACTTGCTCATCCTGCCTTTTTTTTCACTCGAAACTCCTGTCCTGCCTTTTTTTTCACTCGAAACTCCTGTCCTGCCTTTTTTTTCACTCGAAACTCCTGTCCTGCCTTTTTTTTCACTCGAAACTCCTGTCCTGCCTTTTTTTTTTATTTTCATCCTCGCCCCCCTAGTTAATCAAATGCATTAGATAAGTAATACACTCGTTTAATTAAAGAGATAATTCAGTAAATAACAAATTAACTGACAGATTCTATAAAATAAGCACTCGATCATGGTGAAACTTGAACTGAGTGAGAAATTATCATTATCAGAATCAGGGACCTATAATACATATACGTCCCTGTCAGAATGAACGATTAAATACAAATGATTTTTTTTTCAAACGTAATATTATTTCTAACTATTTAACCTTGAAGTTCATAAATTACAGAAATGAATGTGTTCACACTTGAAAGCTCCGTGTTGAAGGTAGTACCGTAAACTATAGTTGCTTAAGACTATCTTGGATTGAGAGTTGTCTAATTGCATGTCACTCATACTACATCTTCTTATTTTTATCACGAGCAGCACAAAAATGCATTAAGCATTGAGGGGTTATATATATATATTATATGAGGTTCACTTGGTACAGGTTCATGGTGGTATGATGACGATGTTTAATTGATAAGTAACCAACTATAAGATTTTGAATTTTTTTTTGCTATGGCTAGTTCGATAGCTTTCAATCCTGGTTCATACTATTCTTAAGTTTGATAGTTATTTTTATGATCACTGTGGTTTTATTTGTACGTTTCTTATGTGTCGTTTTTCCTAAAAATATTGGAGTAGTGTTCCACGTACGGTGCAGGTTAAAGACGAATAACGGTAAGCTAAACTGACTGAGGCCCAAATTAACCATCATACTCAATCATCAACTGAGAGCACAATATCCAATATCCAAAATGACCACCAAATCAAATCATCAACCAGTCATCCTATAACAACAAATGTAATTCAAAAATCAGTCAATGAATTAGATCTGATTAATGATTCAATACAAAATATGTCTCCTGAGAAAGATGTCGCTCATACCGATCCTTCACATCATTTTTTTTATATCTTCCTCCATCGAAGAAACCACCAAATATAAACCAGTTCCAGTGGACAGACACCCGGGACTTAGAATAATGACTCTCAACATTGAAGGGATAAAATCAAATTTTAACTATCTCCAAGACCTTGCTAAAGACCATAATCTTATTATATGTTTACAAGAACACTGGCTTTGGGGATATGAAACAAATTTCTTCGAAAAGCATTTTCCTCTACACACCATTTTTTCACGCTCCCATGACGACAATGATCCAATTCCTAATTTTAAAGCACGCAGAGGACAAGCAGGTACAGCAATCATGTGGCCTTCTTCTCTTAATAAATTTATTCATAAACTTCCAGATGGTAATTCAAGAGTAATAGCTATAAAAAATAGAGTTAGAAAACCATACAGTATGTCTCATAAATGAATACATGCCAACCCTGGCACAAAATTCACAAATAGGCTATAGAGAACATCTAGACATAGTGGCTATTGGTACTTTACGGAACGGAACGGAACGGAACGGAACGGAACAGAATTTCATTTAAGGTATCCAAAGGGGGCATTTATCAAAATTTCGAAAAATCTTTAAAACAAAACAAACTTTAAAATTTCTGTGTTTTACGGTTTTCCATATACAAATAACACAAATGTATACTTAATCTCATCTTCACAGGTGAAATGTGCAATAATGTATAACATCGGGAACTATTCTGTAGATGAATATGTCGGATTGTCCTGATAAATTATCATGAAATTAACGCATTTGCAAGTCATGCATTATGATATCTAGACTGACCTCACGTCGTCCTTTCCGACGATGATTAGAAACATTGGTTCTGATTTTGACTTTTTAAATTTATTATTCCGTTCCGTTCCGTTCCGCAAAGTACCAATTGCTCTGAGGAATTGGTATTTAACGGAATCGAACGGAAACAGACATCTTTAATGTAATTAAAGCAGTATGATAAAAAAAAATTGTCTGACACCTCTTTTTGCATGAGTGGTACAAATGTATGTGTTTTAGATAGCATTTTCGACTTTATCAATAATAAAAAATTTAACACAAAGGCAGGTTACACAAAAAGTCTTTCTCCTTCCATCGGTAATTATATTTAAAAAAAGAGGCCTACAACAGCCCCCGACGATGATTAGAGACAGTGATCAAGTTGGATCTGATTTAAACTTTTTAATTTATTATTCCGTTCCGTTCCGTTCCGCAAAGTACCAATTGCTCTGAGGAATTGGTATTTAACGGAATCGAACGGAAACAGACATTTATAATGTAATAAAAGCAGTATGATAAAAAAAAATGTGTCTTACACCCCTTTTTGCACGAGAAATAAGTGTTTTAGATAGCATTCCCGACCTGATAAATAATTAAGAATTTAACACAAAGGCCGGATAGACAAAAAGTCTTACTTCTTCCATTGGTAATTATATTTTTTAAAAGAGGCCTTCCACCTCTCGTGCCGACGAGGATTAGAAACAGTAATCAAGTTGAATCTGATTTAAACTTTTTAATTTATTATTCCGTTCCGTTCCGTTCCGCAAAGTACCAATTGCTCTGAGGAATTGGTATTTAACGGAATCGAACGGAACCAGACATTTATAATGTAATAAAAGCAGTATGATAAACAAAAAATGTGTCTGACACCCCTTTTTGCAGAAGAAATAAGTGTTTTAGATAGCATTCCCGACCAGATAAATAATTAAGAATTTAAAACAAAGGCAGCTTAGACAAAAAGTCTTACTCCTTCCATTGGTAATTATATTTTTTAAAAGAGGCCTTCCACCTTTCGTTCCGACGAGGATTAGAAACAGTAATCAAGTTGAATCTGATTTAAACTTTTTAATTTATTATTCCGTTCCGTTCCGCAAAGTACCAATTGCTCTGAGGAATTGGTATTTAACGGAATCGAACGGAACCAGACATTTATAATGTAATAAAAGCAGTATGATAAAAAAAAAATGTGTCTGACACCCCTTTTTGCAGAAGAAATAAGTGTTTTAGATAGCATTCCCGACCAGATAAATAATTAAGAATTTAACACAAAGGCAGCTTAGACAAAAAGTCTTACTCCTTCCATTGGTAATTATATTTTTTAAAAGAGGCCTTCCACCTCTCGTGCCGACGAGGATTAGAAACAGTAATCAAGTTGAATCTGATTTAAACTTTTTAATTTATTATTCCGTTCCGTTCCGTTCCGCAAAGTACCAATTGCTCTGAGGAATTGGTATTTAACGGAATAGAACGGAACCAGACATTTATAATGTAATAAAAGCAGTATGATAAAAAAAATGTGTCTGACACCCCTTTTTGCAGAAGAAATAAGTGTTTTAGATAGCATTCCCGACCTGATAAATAATTAAGAATTTAACACAAAGGCCGGATAGACAAAAAGTCTTACTTCTTCCATTGGTAATTATATTTTTTAAAAGAGGCCTTCCACCTCTTGTGCCGACGAGGATTAGAAACAGTAATCAAGTTGAATCTGATTTAAACTTTTTAATTTATTATTCCGTTCCGTTCCGTTCCGCAAAGTACCAATTGCTCTGAGGAATTGGTATTTAACGGAATCGAACGGAACCAGACATTTATAATGTAATAAAAGCAGTATGATAAACAAAAAATGTGTCTGACACCCCTTTTTGCAGAAGAAATAAGTGTTTTAGATAGCATTCCCGACCAGATAAATAATTAAGAATTTAAAACAAAGGCAGCTTAGACAAAAAGTCTTACTCCTTCCATTGGTAATTATATTTTTTAAAAGAGGCCTTCCACCTTTCGTTCCGACGAGGATTAGAAACAGTAATCAAGTTGAATCTGATTTAAACTTTTTAATTTATTATTCCGTTCCGTTCCGCAAAGTACCAATTGCTCTGAGGAATTGGTATTTAACGGAATCGAACGGAACCAGACATTTATAATGTAATAAAAGCAGTATGATAAAAAAAAAATGTGTCTGACACCCCTTTTTGCAGAAGAAATAAGTGTTTTAGATAGCATTCCCGACCAGATAAATAATTAAGAATTTAACACAAAGGCAGCTTAGACAAAAAGTCTTACTCCTTCCATTGGTAATTATATTTTTTAAAAGAGGCCTTCCACCTCTCGTGCCGACGAGGATTAGAAACAGTAATCAAGTTGAATCTGATTTAAACTTTTTAATTTATTATTCCGTTCCGTTCCGTTCCGCAAAGTACCAATTGCTCTGAGGAATTGGTATTTAACGGAATCGAACGGAACCAGACATTTATAATGTAATACAAGCAGTATGATAAAAAAAAATGTGTCTGACACCCCTTTTTGCAGAAGAAATAAGTGTTTTAGATAGCATTCCCGACCAGATAAATAATTAAGAATTTAAAACAAAGGCAGCTTAGACAAAAAGTCTTACTCCTTCCATTGGTAATTATATTTTTTAAAAGAGGCCTTCCACCTCTCGTGCCGACGAGGATTAGAAACAGTAATCAAGTTGAATCTGATTTAAACTTTTTAATTTATTATTCCGTTCCGTTCCGTTCCGCAAAGTACCAATTGCTCTGAGGAATTGGTATTTAACGGAATCGAACGGAATCAGACATTTATAATGTAATAAAAGCAGTATGATAAAAAAAATGTGTCTGACACCCCTTTTTGCAGAAGAAATAAGTGTTTTAGATAGCATTCCCGACCAGATAAATAATTAAGAATTTAACACAAAGGCCGGATAGACAAAAAGTCTTACTTCTTCCATTGGTAATTATATTCTTTAAAAGAGGCCTTCCACCTTTCGTTCCGACGAGGATTAGAAACAGTGATCAAGTTGAATCTGATTTAAACTTTTAAATTTATTATTCCGTTCCGTTCCGTTCCGCAAAGTACCAATTGCTCTGAGGAATTGGTATTTAACGGAATCGAACGGAACCAGACATTTATAATGTAATAAAAGCAGTATGATAAAAAAAAATGTGTCTGACACCCCTTTTTGCAGAAGAAATAAGTGTTTTAGATAGCATTCCCGACCAGATAAATAATTAAGAATTTAAAACAAAGGCAGCTTAGACAAAAAGTCTTACTCCTTCCATTGGTAATTATATTTTTTAAAAGAGGCCTTCCACCTCTCGTGCCGACGAGGATTAAAAACAGTAATCAAGCTGAATCTGATATAAACTTTTTAATTTATTATTCCGTTCCGTTCCGTTCCGCAAAGTACCAATTGCTCTGAGGAATTGGTATTTAACGGAATCGAACGGAACCAGACATTTATAATGTAATAAAAGCAGTATGATAAAAAAAATGTGTCTGACACCCCTTTTTGCGAATACGAATACTTTATTTCTCATAAAACTACAATTACATAGTTATAGAGAACATACATAAATATAACTATAAGGTACAATTTTTACAAGCATGTGTGAACAATACAATGAAATTAACTTGGAGGACTGACTTTCACATTTATAACTTTGATAAATTTACATAGTTTTTCTAATATTACAATATTACATGAATTAAACAGTTGATCAAACTTATAGATATTAGGGTTAGACCAGCAGTATGTAGGTAAAAATTTCTTTCTTTCAAACATAAAAGATCCACAATTCATAATATAATGGTATTCGTCACCGATGTCGTTTGAGTCACAGAGACGGCAGATTCTGTCTTCATTCTGTAAACCCTGCCACCTTCCGGACTCAATCGGCAAGTGGTGACTACCACATCTATATTTGCATAATGTATAAATGAATTTGTAAGGTAAAACAGAAAAATATTTTTCCAATTGAAAATTATTTTTAAAAATACGATAACATAAAGTTTTAGGTGATTCGGCAACAAATGCAAAGCATTCTTGTTGAAACTGATCTTTAAGTTTTTGCTCAATACATTTTAACACCCATTTATCAGCAAACTGTGCATTCCATATATTGGACATACCACAATTATCAAAAATATTTTTAATACATGATATCCACTTAGTGTTTATTCCGTAATCATTATAATATAAAAATGCAAGCTTATATAATACAGCACAAATTTTACTTTCTTTTCCATTAAGAAGTCTACTCCAGAAATTAATCATTCGCAGTTTTACAGTCACAGTAATAGGGTATCTGCCAAGTTCTGCATACACTATGAAATTTGGAGTAGACTGTTTTAAATGTAAAATCATTTTACAAAATTGTAAATGTACACGTTCAAGAATATCTATATTTTCAAAACCCCATATTTCTGATCCATATAACAATATTGGTACAACCATTTTGTCAAATAAATCAAGTTGACATTCTATTGACAAATTGTTTTGTCTACCTTTTTTTAAAACGCTATACATAGCTTTTGTTGCTTGTTCTTTTAAATATTTTTTATTTGATAAAAAGGATCCACTTCTAGAAAATAAAATACCTAAATATTTGTATTCTTTTACAATTTCAATGTCGTTACAATTAACTGTGAACTTGAGATTTGCTGGCATTCTGCCACTCGAAAAGATCAAAACTTTAGTTTTATTTGTATTTATTTTCATTTTCCATTCGTCACAATATTCGTAAAATGTATTTAACATGTATTGTAGATCAGTGCTATTTTCTGCTAATAAAACAGTGTCATCTGCATATAAAAGTAAAAACAATTTCAAAAATACTGTCAGCTCATTTTCGATTTCTTGTGATATAGATTTTAAGCCTGTTATGTTTTTCTTTTCAAAAAAAGTTTGAAGATCATTTAAAAATATAGAAAACAAAGCAGGTGAAAGATTTTCCCCTTGCCGAACCCCCATCTCACAAGGAAAGAAATCAGATGTTTTACCCTGATGTATAATACGCGTTTTGGCATAATCATACATACTCTGAATAACTCGAAAAAATTTCCCATTTACTTCATTCTGCAATAATTTGAACAGAAATAAATTTCGCTGTAGAGAGTCAAACGCTTTTTCAAAGTCGATAAAAGCACAATGTAACTTTTTCTTTCCCAATTTTAACAATTCAAATAAAATATGTATAGTAAAAATATGTTCAGTCGTAGAATAATTCCTTCTGAAACCTGCTTGGTTTTCATTCAATATACACAATTCATCAAGATAATTACATAATCTTGTGTTCAATATTGAGGTAAAAAGTTTACCCAGAGTAGACAATAACGTTATAGGCCTATAGTTTTGTGGATCACTTTCAGAGCCTTTGTTTTTAAACAATGGAATTACATTTCCTATTAACCATGCCTCAGGCAACAATCCTGTGTCAAAAACAAGATTAAATAAACACACATAAACATCAATAAAAAATTCAATAGACGAGCATATATACTCATTTACAATAAGATCATCACCAGGGGTCTTATTATTTTTCAGGCTTTTTATTGCCTTCAATATTTCATCTTTTGTAATACAAGCATTAAGAAATACATTTGATGAATTTTCGTTTACATCATTTTCTAAAATATACCGATCATTTGTTTCTTTATTTTTATTCAGATCCTTAAAAAAAGAAAACAAATCTTCAATATTAATATCATTTTTTTTCTTTCGTTTACCCCGATTAATAATTTTCCAAAATTCTTTCGGGTTTTTTGTTCGCATCTTTTTCATCTTTGAACGTAAATCAACGTTAAATGATCTAATATTTTTATCCATAGTTTTTTTATATAAAGTCTCACTACGCCTCAAACGTTCCTTGAATATACGTGAACCATATCGTTTATATAACCTTTTTGATTTTCTAAACGCCCTCCTTTCCCGGCGGCATTCTGTGTTAAACCAATCACGGTGATTTTGTTTCCCTCCCGTGTAATCAAATCCATAAGTTTTCTGTACGAACTCCCCAAATGTATTTCTAGCAGAATTGAGTAAAACATCTCTTATTTCATTTACAATTTCATCAATAGTATTTTTATCAACATTTTGAACATTTTCAGTTTTTGTCATAATAAAAGATAACAATTGAGATATACTTTCTTTGTCAAGATTGTCTTTATATTCATTAACTTGATCATGATTCCATTTTCCAATATATGTATTATTTTCACCAGATTCTACATTTATATTTACATTTGATTGCTTAGTATTACTACAATTGAGTACTAATTCGAGTGGACAATGGATATCAGAATATAAACTGCTAAATGGTAGAACATCAAAATTTTCTACTAAATACAATACATCTGCAGTACTTATTGCATAGTCTACGACACTGGTATTCTTGCTCGTAGGTTTACCTACTTCATCGTTTCCTATCCGACCATTCATTATATACATGTTGTTATTCTTACAAAATTGTATAAGTTTTCTACCATATGTGTTTACATTTGAATCAGTACTGTGTCGTTTTCTTTGAATACCCAATTTATCTAAGATATCAACATTACTAAATTCATTTATATCAATTAAATTCTGTGCTAAAAAATCATCAGTGTCTACTAAATCATTAAAGTCTTGTAAACTCGCTGTTCTACTATTAAAATCGCCAAGAAGACAAATATACTTGTTTGTTCTTTGTAAATCAAAAAATTCTAATTCTATATCTGAAAGTGCATTTTCTGATGAATAAATAGAGTTTTCAGGTGGTATGTAAATTACTCCGAAAATAACACTACTTTTTAAGTCAAATATTTTTTCGTCAATACTAAACCATTGTACAAAAGGACAATCAGTTTCAATTGGTGTAATACAATTTTCTAAATATCTCTTGTAGCCAAAGGCGATACCACCAGATTTTCGATTTGAATACTTTTTACGGTTTTTAAAATGAAATCCAAAATTATCTAATTCTACTGTATCAAGATCATCAAGTTTAGTTTCATCAAAACATACAACATCATAATTGTTAAGTAAAGTAATAAATTCAGGGTACATTAATTTGGATTTAATACCACATACATTTAATGTTAATATTTTAATAGATTTATTGACCTCTATATTACATTGATTTTCATTGTTAATTAAGTGAAAGTCCGTTCCGCTGGAGTAGTCAGGCTGAATGAAACTATCTGTTAATCCTCCTTGATCTACCTAGTATCTTCGCCCTCTGCGGGGTGCAATGTGGGATCGATGTGTTTGTCGTTGAGGCTCTCTGTGGGGGGTTGTCTTGGGACGCGTACCTTGGGTTTCATCATTCTTCTTGCCGTAATTTGTTTCCATTTCATCGTCATCGGGTAGGATGAATTCATTCCCATCTATAAAAAGCTTATCCCGTTTCAAGTAAGCTTTCTTTTTATCTTCTCTAGCCTGTTTAAAATATGGCCATAACATTTTGCGTTTGTCATTTATCTCTTTTGGGAATTGCTCCTGTATACCATAATGAGTTCCTTTCAGTTCCTTTGCTGACGACCGAACAATTTCTCTATCTTTGAAGTTCTTAAAGCGACATACGATAGGTCTTGTTTTTATTAGCCTCCCATCTTTTTTATCACGAAATTCTGTTTCTTTGCCAAAACGATGCGCTCGGTGGAAATCCACAGTTGTCTCCATTTTAAGTTCTGTATACATAAAGTTTTTTATAATGTTTTCCGTTTCTTCTATAGTTTCTTCGTCTTTATGTGGGATACCAGAAAACACTAAGTTTTCGCGCATCGACCTGGTTTGCAAACCAGGGCTTGGTATGGGCTGCATAGGTTGCATCGGCTGTACATATTGTTGATAAGTTGGATAAGGTTGTTTTTCCTGCACAGTATTTGGTGAATTACAAAACGAAGTCATATTGTTTGTTTTGGTCAGTTCAGATTGTGTATCGATATGTTTGTTTACCTTCTTACTTGCAGTGTGAGTACTGTTCTTCCGTTCATTGCAGAAGAAATAAGTGTTTTAGATAGCATTCCCGACCAGATAAATAATTAAGAATTTAACACAAAGGCCGGATAGACAAAAAGTCTTACTTCTTCCATTGGTAATTATATTCTTTAAAAGAGGCCTTCCACCTTTCGTTCCGACGAGGATTAGAAACAGTGATCAAGTTGAATCTGATTTAAACTTTTTAATTTATTATTCCGTTCCGTTCCGTTCCGCAAAGTACCAATTGCTCTGAGGAATTGGTATTTAACGGAATCGAACGGAACCAGACATTTATAATGTAATAAAAGCAGTATGATAAAAAAAAATGTGTCTGACACCCCTTTTTGCAGAAGAAATAAGTGTTTTATATAGCATTCCCGACCAGATAAATAATTAAGAATTTAAAACAAAGGCAGCTTAGACAAAAACAAAAAATCTTACTCCTTCCATTGGTAATTATATTTTTTAAAAGAGGCCTTCCACCTCTCGTGCCGACGAGGATTCGAAACAGTAATCAAGTTGAATCTGATTTAAACTTTTTAATTTATTATTCCGTTCCGTTCCGTTCCGCAAAGTACCAATTGCTCTAAGGAATTGGTATTTAACGGAATCGAACGGAACCAGACATTTATAATGTAATAAAAGCAGTATGATAAAAAAAATGGGTCTGACACCCCTTTTTGCAGAAGAAATAAGTGTTTTAGATAGCATTCCCGACCAGATAAATAATTAAGAATTTAACACAAAGGCAGCTTAGACAAAAAGTCTTACTTCTTCCATTGGTAATTATATTTTTTAAAAGAGGCCTTCCACCTCTCGTGCCGACGAGGATTAGAAACAGTAATCAAGTTGAATCTGATTTAAACTTATAATTTATTATTCCGTTCCGTTCCGTTCCGCAAAGTACCAATTGCTCTGAGGAATTGGTATTTAACGGAATCGAACGGAACCAGACATTTATAATGTAATAAAAGCAGTATGATAAAAAAAAATGTGTCTGACACCCCTTTTTGCAGAAGAAATAAGTGTTTTAGATAGCATTCCCGACCAGATAAATAATTAAGAATTTAAAACAAAGGCAGCTTAGACAAAAACAAAAAATCTTACTCCTTCCATTGGTAATTATATTTTTTAAAAGAGGTCTTCCACCTCTCGTGCCGACGAGGATTCGAAACAGTAATCAAGTTGAATCTGATTTAAACTTTTTAATTTATTATTCCGTTCCGTGTCGTTCCGCAAAGTACCAATTGCTCTGAGGAATTGGTATTTAACGGAATCGAACGGAACCAGACATTTATAATGTAATAAAAGCAGTATGATAAAAAAAAATGGGTCTGACACCCCTTTTTGCAGAAGAAATAAGTGTTTTAGATAGCATTCCCGACCAGATAAATAATTAAGAATTTAAAACAAAGGCAGCTTAGACAAAAAGTCTTACTCCTTCCATTGGTAATTATATCTTTTAAAAGAGGCCTTCCACCTCTCGTGCCGACGAGGATTAGAAACAGTAATCAAGTTGAATCTGATTTAAACTTTTTAATTTATTATTCCGTTCCGTTCCGTTCCGCAAAGTACCAATTGCTCTGAGGAATTGGTATTTAACGGAATCGAACGGAACCAGACATTTATAATGTAATAAAAGCAGTATGATAAAAAAAAATGTGTCTGACACCCCTTTTTGCAGAAGAAATAAGTGTTTTAGATAGCATTCCCGACCAGATAAATAATTAAGAATTTAAAACAAAGGCAGCTTAGACAAAAAGTCTTACTCCTTCCATTGGTAATTATATTTTTTAAAAGAGGCCTTCCACCTCTCGTGCCGACGAGGATTAGAAACAGTAATCAAGTTGAATCTGATTTAAACTTTTTAATTTATTATTCCGTTCCGTTCCGTTCCGCAAAGTACCAATTGCTCTGAGGAATTGGTATTTAACGGAATCGAACGGAACCAGACATTTATAATGTAATAAAAGCAGTATGATAAAAAAAAATGTGTCTGACACCCCTTTTTGCAGAAGAAATAAGTGTTTTAGATAGCATTCCTGACCAGATAAATAATTAAGAATTTAACACAAAGGCCGGATAGACAAAAAGTCTTACTTCTTCCATTGGTAATTATATTCTTTAAAAGAGGCCTTCCACCTTTCGTTCCGACGAGGATTAGAAACAGTAATCAGGTTGAATCTGATTTAAACTTTTTATATTTATTATTCCGTTCCGTTCCGTTCCGCAAAGTACCAATTGCTCTGAGGAATTGGTATTTAACGGAATCGAACGGAAACCGACATCTTTAATGTAATAAAAGCAGTATGATAAAAACAAGTTAGACCCTTCTTTTTTGAATGAGTGGTAAGTGTTTTAGATAGCATTTCGACTTGATCAATATTTAAATAAACAGCTGCGCCATGAGCGCATGATACGCCCGTCGTCTTGTGAAAAAACATAAATCTTTTTTGAATAACACAGGGTTGTACAGGATGTCATGCTTAGTATATCCTGACTCCTTCCTTATTCCCGCTCAATAGGAAGATTGTACAAGATGTATTTGGAAACCCGACGCAACATTAGCCTGTTAAGTTTTAAGCAATAGAGATACAGCGCAACATGTGAAAAAAAACCCTCTTTTTTTACAAAATTCAATAACTCGAAAATATAAAAATGAATCATCACCAAAAAGTATACAGATCTTTAGATTAATATAACAAAGAAGTGTGTAAAGTTTTAAGCAATAATCATAAATCGTTTTTGAGATATGGTGCGACATGTAAACCCCCCCTTTTTTTTTTACAAAATACTCAATAACTCAAAAATGAAATTTTGAATCATCACCAAAACGTATACAGATCTTAAAATTAATATAACAAAGACATGTGTAAAGTTTTAAGCAATAATCATAAATCGTTTTTAAGATATGGTGAGACATGTAAACCCCCCCCCCTTTTTTTTTACAAAATACTCAATAACTCAAAAATGAAATTTTGAATCATCACCAAAACGTATACCGATCTTAAGATTAATATAACAAAGACATGTGTAAAGTTTTAAGTAATAATCATAAATCGTTTTTGAGATATGGTGCGACATGTGAAAAAACACACCCCTGTTTTAGTTACAAAGTGCCGTAACTCAAAAAGTTGTAATCTTATTTTCACAAAAAAGTATACAGATCATTTGACCATCATAAGAAACAACTATGTTAAGTTTCATGAAATTTTGATAAGTCGTTCTCAAGTTACGGTGCGACATGTTTACACCGGACAGACGGACAGACGGGCGGACGGACGGACGGACGGACACTGGACATTTGTATACCATAATACGTCCCGTCAAAATTGACGGACGTATAAAAAATAACACAAAGACAGGTTAGACAAAAGGTCTTTCTACTTCCATTGGTAATTATAAATTAAAAAAGGGGCCTTCCGAAGATGATTAGAAACAGTGATCAAAACTTGACAGACAAAAGATTGACGTGCGAGTTTAACACAATGTAATGTGATGTCTGAAACACTTCTCAAGCAACGTGGGTCCTATTTGGCACCACAAATAGCAGAGATCTACAAAAAGCTTGGCTGGGACAAAGAGACGTCTGCAGTACTCAAACTTTATTTATAGAACGAACAACATAAAAACAAATACACAATCCCGAACCTAATAACCGTTACACTATCCCCCCTTTTCTTTATAAACAGACAGTTCTCAATAAGAATATCTCTTATTTTTTTGCACAAATGTTTTTGTCAATCTTTGAAACGTAAGGGTTGGTTTATTTTGCGTCCATATCGACTGATTTTAGGTGGGTGCTTTTCTTTTGTCATCTGATGATTCCCAGGTAAGTCTGGAGCCTGTGTCCTCGACTCACTGGAATCTGAACTGTCATCCATCTTGGGTGAAATCTTTGGATTTAAGGCATCATTGAGAGACCCTATCTTCTTGGTTACGTTTGCATGGGTCTTACTACCACTTGAGACTGGACTCAGTGTCCCCGAATCACGTGATATAATCTCCTTCTGTTCTGATTCATCATCTTGTTTGGTTGAATTCTTGCCCGAATCTAAACTTTGTATCGTCTGTTCTAATGAACATATGATATAGTCTTCAAATAGTGAATTCTCTTTCTTTAAACTATCAGATTTATCGTCGTTAGCCGCATCATAAGCATCTGAAATTTCGACAACAAATTCTTGCGATAGCTTAATATTCTTGTTCTCAAACCCACCTGAGTCTGGAGCCTGTGTCCTCGGCTCATGTGGCACATTTGAACCAATCGCACTTACCTCGTCCCTGTCTGAAACATTATCTTTTTCAAGATTATCCTGTAGGCGAGTTTCCACTAAAACCGACCCAGTGTTGTTATTGTCTTGTAAGGAAGCTGGGTCTAAAACATCAACAATACTTTCTTTTAGACTTTCAACTCCTCCATATACATCTGTCTCGTCCATGGGCTTTAAAGTATCTAAAGTGGGTTCCATTTCAGCCGTCACTCTTGATATTTGGCAATCATTTTCTGTTCGATACCGTCCTGCTATCAGCTCATTATTTATCAGCAGATCACCTTGTTTGGCCATTATGATACCATCTACTTCTTTCAGTAAGTCTATTCCAATCAAAATATCATCTCTTATGGGGGCAATACATACTTTCCAAACTATCTCCTTTTTACCCAGTTGAAGCTTTGCAACAATATTCATGTCAGCCTCCATTTCTTTCCCATTTTCTGCATTCAATAAGCAAGCTTTTATACCGGTAGTACCGCTCAAACCAATACAATTTGCAAAGGATCTTGAAAGTACCGTTACATCTGCTCCTGTATCAACAATATCATCGACCTTATTGCCATTGACTTGAATTGGAATGAGTAAATCTTGTCCTCTGCCAATTTGATAATATATCTCCTTTCACAATCAGCACCAGTATCTTGTCTTCTCATAAGGCTGGGGGATCGTGATCTTTTTGGACAATCACGTTTGAAATGGCTTTTATCGCCACAAAAATAACATCCCGTTGACTGTGCTGTCAAGGTAGCTGGTTTTGAATCATGCAGCATGGCCCTTTCTAAAAGATCTCTTAGTGCTTTGATTTCATTCTGTAATGTTTGATTATCTGGTTTCCGAAATGAATTTACCAACTGCCTAACGCTGTCCATCCCTTCATATTGATCAGTACTCTTTTCCTCTTCATCTTTCCACGTAACGCGTCTGGTCCTTTGTTTTGTATTATAATCAACATCCCTGCCCAACGTAGCATGATAATTGTGGTGTAGTTGTACAACAATATCTAGTGCTGAAGATACAGTCTTAGGTTGGTGGTTTAAAGCTTCATATGCTATTTTGGCGTTCTTGTGGCCCTTCAAAAAGTGTTCCGCTGCACGATCCTCTTGTAACTCGATACTACTTGTTGGGTATGCTCTTGAGACTAATCGTCTTACTTCTTCAGCAAACTCTTCATTCTTTTCATTGTGTTGTCTTAAATCAGATAGTTTTTTTCGTGCAGTGGATGGGGGCTCTTTTCGGTTGAACCTGTTTTCCATGTGACGCGAAATGGATTCAAAACTATCTCTTTCCTGTCGAGTAATTGCGGTCATAAATTTACTCGCCTGTTCTCACAGGCACTAAATGTACCTATCTAACTTTTCCTCCTCTGTCCATTCGTTTCTCCTAGCTGCCCTGTTGAATGGGATAATAAACCCCTCATAATCATCCTTCCCGTCGAATGTTGGAAGTTTTTGGTGGGGAACGTCACTATTTGGTACTTTTTGTCTTGTCTGCTGTGTATTGTTACTACTGTGCATAGCTTCAATATCACTAGAAAACGAAGGTTGTATGTTTCTTATCAAATCTTGTCTATTATTTGTGTTCATAGAACTCGACCTAGACTCCCATCTTTATATAGTGCTTAACAACGGTTTAAAAGGGGGGAGTGTTGTGGTATCCCTTGGTTTTGATGACAATGGTGTGTGTGAATTAGCATTTGGTTTGGGACTATTCCCGCGACCAAACTGCAAACTCCCGTTCTGTCTGTCATCATCTAAATTCTGTGTTGTTGTATCCCTTTGTGTTGATGACAATGGTGTGTGTGAATTTGCATTTGGTCTGGGACTGTTCCCGCGACCAAACTGCAAACTTCCGGTCTGTATGTCGTCATCTGTATTCTGGGACGATGGCCTGGGACTGTTCCCTCGACCGAACTGCAAATATCCTATTGGTTGATTATCTAAACTAAATGAAGGTGGTCTGGGACTGTAACTGTAAATCCGATTTCGGCTTGCTATCTTGACCGAACAGAGATTGTCTGTGACTGTTCTCTTGGCCAACCTGAAAACTGTCAACTGGTTTGTTTTCGCCTAACTTAGGGGCTAGGTGTTCATTATTTCCATCATATAATCCATACTTTGGACAAATAGAAGACCCAGAAAAATCGTCAACTGTGTAACCGGAAGTATTAGTTCCTGTGCTCATAATGTCGGATTTCGATGTCTCCCGGTTCTGCAAAAACGTATTGTTCAATCCTTCTATACTTCTACTTTGTTGGTAGAGTAGCTGCATTGTATTGGCAGAAACCTCATCCTGTTTTCTAAACATATGTCATGGTGTCAGCCAAGGTTCCCATGTCGTTCCCCATTCTTTCTAACACGTTAAGCATTTTTATGCCCAACTGATCACCATTTGGCGGGGAATCTTCGCTGACTTTTCGATCAGAACCCGTCTCTACTACTGTATCGTCATTCATGTTTATTATTAAATTGCAATTTATAAAAGATTGTAATTTTCAATCCTGTGGATCGACGTGTACTGAAAATGATTCCCTATCTAACCAATACTCTATGCATATGTCAAGTGGTAATCTTCTAAACCATTTGTGTGCCCATATTCTTTTAGGATGAAGCCCGTCTCTTAGCAGGTGAAAATTAATATTTTGTCTGTTGTGTGATGACGAGTGGAATAGACCTGAGATAGTTGTGTAGAACAGTTTCACTCATAAGTCCTTTATTTTCTAAAATCGATCTGTAATACTTAAAAAAACACGTATTACATGAAACAGTCTAAAAATATGCAAATTATTATGATACAAAATGCAAATCTTGACTAAAATAAAATAAAAATTAAAAAATTAAAATGTTTTTGTATGTCCGGTAATTTAGTGACGAGGTCGGAGCCACCGGAATTATTTTTTTTCAAATGCACATTTTCGTCAGCTAAATTTTTTGTAAAATTAAAACAATTTTCAGTATTTAAAGTATAAAAATCATACGATCTCACCGGAATAATTATGTTTGGGTTGTGATTGACGGGGATCCGCTTCTGGATCGCCCAATCGTCGACTCACGTGGTTTTCCAAACTGGCAACTTTCCGATGAATTTCCAAACTTCTCAGTCGAATAAATTCACAATAGTCGACACTTCTGACACCAGTGTGATGCCTGAAACATTTCTCAAGCAACGTGGGTCCTATTTGGCACCACAAATAGCAGAGATCTACAAAAAGCTTGGCTGTGACAAAAAGACGTCTGCAGTACTCAAACTTTATTTATAGAACGAACAACATAAAAACAAGTACACAATCCCGAACCCAATAACCGTTACAGTAATTAAAAAAATGACACTGTCATAGTTTAGGTACACTTGTATTTCTACATCAAAAGCTTATGTCATTCGCACTGTATATTGTCAAAGTTGCGGACTTCTAATTTAATAAAAGGTTGATTTTGATATTTTCATTTGTAACCACTGTAATGACGCCGGGTATAATTGACGAGAGCTTTGTTTTTATTCAAGACATTTTTTCATTTTTTTTTTTAACTTAAATACACATACATGATATTCATTAGCACAATTTAAAACTTACATTCAAATGAATTCCAAGAGGATCAACATTACTCTAGACATACAAATGTAGCAACTCATTCCGAACTTTAATAATTAACGACAACTTTTTTTTGCCCATTTCATCATTTTTTTTCCCGAAAATTTTAAAATATAATAAGGAATGGATGGATTTTGGGTAACCTGCATTTGTGTTAAATTATTTATTAATGATCAGGTCGAGAATGCTATATAAAACAATTACCACTCATTCAAAAAAAGAAGTGTCAGCCTTTTTTTTATCATACTGATTTTATTACATTTGTAGATGTCTGCTTCCGTTCGATTCCGTTAAATACCAATTCCTCAGACCAATTGGTACTTTGCGGAACGTGCAATGTGAAAAATGCCCGGCAGGCATGGCTTTTTATCAGGAATTTAATGTAAAAAAACTCATCAAAATCGGACTTGAAATAAAAAACAAATATATTTTTTCAGCCCCCCCCCCCCCCATTGGCCCCCTTAATCTCGGGTCCCATAAGAGCAATATAAATCCGTGGGCAGTCTACAAATAGAAAATTTATAAGGAATATATAAAACAGGTTTTTATTACATTATAGATGTCTGTTTCCGTTCGATTCCGTTAAATACCAATTCCTCAGAGCAATTGGTACTTTGCGGAACGGAACGGAACGGAATAATAAATTAAAAAGTTTAAATCAGATTCAACTTGATCACTGTCTCTAATCATCGTCTGAATGGGCTGTTGAAGGCATCTTTTTAAAAATATAATTACCGATGGAAGGAGAAAGACTTTTTGTGTAACCTGCCTTTGTGTTAATTTTTTTATTATTGATAAAGTCGAAAATGCTATCTAAAACACATACCACTCATGCAAAAAGAGGTGTCAGACAATTTTTTTTATCATACTGCTTTTATTACATTATAGATGTCTGTTTCCGTTCGATTCCGTTAAATACCAATTCCTCAGAGTAATTGGTACTTTGCGGAACGGAACGGAACGGAATAATAAATTAAAAAGTTTAAATCAGATTCAACTTGATTACTGTTTCTAATCCTCGTCGGAACGAGAGGTGGAAGGCCTCTTTTAAAAAATATAATTACCGATGGAAGGAGATAGACTTTTTGTGTAACCTGCCTTTGTGTTAAATTTTTTATTATTGATCAAGTCGAAAATGCTATCTAAAACACATACCACTCATGCAAAAAGAGGTGTCAGACAATTTTTTTATCATACTGCTTTTATTACATTATAGATGTCTGCTTCCGTTCAATTCCGTTAAATACCAATTCCTCAGAGCAATTGGTACTTTGCGGAACGGAACGGAACGGAATAATAAATTTAAAAGTTTAAATCAGATTCAACTTGATCACTGTTTCTAATCCTCGTCGGAACGAGAGGTGGAAGGCCTCTTTTAAAGAATATAATTACCAATGGAAGAAGTAAGACTTTTTGTCTATCCGGCCTTTGAGTTAAATTCTTAATTATTTATCTGGTCGGGAATGCTATCTAAAACACTTATTTCTTCTGCAAAAAGGGGTGTCAGACACATTTTTTTTTATCATACTGCTTTTATTACATTATAAATGTCTGGTTCCGTTCGATTCCGTTAAATACCAATTCCTCAGAGCAATTGGTACTTTGCGGAACGGAACGGAACGGAATAATAAATTAAAAAGTTTAAATCAGATTCAACTTGATTACTGTTTCTAATCCTCGTCGGCACGAGAGGTGGAAGGCCTCTTTTAAAAAATATAATTACCAATGGAAGGAGTAAGACTTTTTGTCTAAGCTGCCTTTGTTTTAAATTCTTAATTATTTATCTGGTCGGGAATGCTATTCAAAACACTTATTTCTTCTGCAAAAAGGGGTGTCAGACACATTTTTTTTTATCATACTGCTTTTATTACATTATAAATGTCTGGTTCCGTTCGATTCCGTTAAATACCAATTCCTCAGAGCAATTGGTACTTTGCGGAACGGAACGGAACGGAATAATAAATTAAAAAGTTTAAATCAGATTCAACTTGATTACTGTTTCTAATCCTCGTCGGCACGAGAGGTGGAAGGCCTCTTTTAAAAAATACTAGAAAACACCCGCGAAATCGCGGGCATATACAGCTTGTGAACTGTTGTAGGATGATTTTTTGTAAAAGATATCTATATTGAGAATTACATAAAAGGTATCTCCCCTTTTCCAAAGTCCGATATTTGTTTCCTTTCTGTTAAATTCCATTATATTCGTGTTTCTGGTTTACGACCACAATTATTCTTCTCCTTTGCTACAATGCTTCTTTTGATAAAGTCAAATCAAATTAAATAGTTATCAAAAGTACCAGGATTATAATTTTATACGCCAGACGCGCGTTTCGTCTACATAAGACTCATCAGTGACGCTCAGATCAAAATAGTTAAAATGCCAAAACAAATACAAAGTTGAGGAGCAATGAGGACCCAAAATTCCGAAAAGTTGTGCCAAATGCGGCTAAGGTAATCTACTCCTGGGGTAAGAAAATCCTTAGTTTTTCGAAAAATTCAAAGTTTTGCAAACAGAAAATTTATAAAAATTTGCACCGTTTCAAACATGAAATAAATGTAACTGTTTATATATAGACCATTATCATTATTAAAAAATATGCTTCTATGACAATCCTTCAGTGCTTTTTTTAGAGACTTATTAATATGCCAATGGTAGGATTTGAATCATGTATAAATGACTAATACCGACTAAGGCTAATTTGAGGAGTTGTCGATCGGAGGGATCCTGATCCCGAAATCCCGGGCTTAAAACCATGAAATCCCGAGATGCAGAATTTAAAGAAATTCATATCCCGAAATCGAAAAATATATTCCCGGATCCCGTAAGGATCAATCCCCAAATCCCGAGCTTAAAAACACCCGATCCTGACGCCCCGAAAAAAAGTCCTGCCTCCCTCTAATCTCTACCATACTTTCATTTTTGCCAAATTACTATTTTCCCTTTTAACAATAAATCATGTATAGAAATTCCCTGACATCAAAGTAGTATAATCGTAAACGCGAAAAATATTTGTCCTCTCTAAGGGATATAATAGTTGTGATTTTTGCGATCTAAACACCGTGATACGGAGAACGCTCTACGATTGGTTGTTCTTGTGTCACATGTTTTACTTATTTTAATATAAGTGCAACTGGTATGACCCCCTGAATAGTAAACATTTAAAAAAAAAAACAGTAGACAGAATACAGAGATTCTCTATATTTTAAAAAAGTATAATCGTAGTTTACATGTAGATAAACGCGAACAATAATTGTCCTCTCTAAGGAGGTATAATAGTTGTCGGGTTCTTGCAATGTAAGCACCATGAAATGGAGAACGCTGTGATTGGCTTATCTGTTTTCTTTTTTGTTATCTATCATACGATTGGTTGTATTTGCGCATGTTTCAAACAGGAAGTCTTATCTATGACTAAAAGTCAGTCTGATGACGGAACCATTAGCGGACTTCTTTTTTGTCGTTTTTCTCCCAAAATAACTCAATTTGAATAATCATAAGAATGGATGACAAATGCGACTATGCATGTTACCTATAGGACACAGAGGCATGATGATTGATTTATTGTGGAAGGAAGAGAAGCGACACCAAAAATGAGATCTTCTCGTTTAATAGTATAGATAATTACCAATGGAAGGAGTAAGACTTTTTGTCTAAGCTGCCTTTGTTTTAAATTCTTAATTATTTATCAGGTCGGGAATGCTATCTAAAACACTTATTTCTCGTGCAAAAAGGGGTGTCAGACACATTTTTTTTTATCATACTGCTTTTATTACATTATAAATGTCTGTTTCCGTTCGATTCCGTTAAAAACCAATTCCTCAGAGCAATTGGTACTTTCCGGAACGGAACGGAACGGAATAATAAATTAAAAAGTTTAAATCAGATTCAACTTGATCACTGTCTCTAATCATCGTCGGAACGGGCTGTTGAAGGCCTCTTTTTTAAAATATAATTACCGATGGAAGGAGAAAGACTTTTTGTGTAACCTGCCTTTGTGTTAATTTTTTTATTATTGATCAAGTCGAAAATGCTATCTAAAACACATACCACTCATGCAAAAAGAGGTGTCAGACAATTTTTTTATCATACTGCTTTTATTACATTATAGATGTCTGTTTCCGTTCAATTCCGTTAAATACCAATTCCTCAGAGCAATTGGTACTTTGCGGAACGGAACGGAACGGAAAATTAAATTAAAAAGTTTAAATCAGATTCAACTTGATCACTGTTTCTAATCCTCGTCGGAACGAGAGGTGGAAGGCCTCTTTTAAAAAATATAATTACCAATGGAAGAAGTAAGACTTTTTGTCTAAGCTGCCTTTGTTTTAAATTCTTAATTATTTATCTGGTCGGGAATGCTATTCAAAACACTTATTTCTTCTGCAAAAAGGGGTGTCAGACACATTTTTTTTTATCAGACTGCTTTAATCACATTATAAATGTCTGGTTCCGTCCGATTCCGTTAAATACCAATTCCTCAGAGCAATTGGTACTTTGCGGAACAGAACGGAACGGAATAATAAATTAAAAAGTTTAAATCAGATTCAACTTGATTACTGTTTCTAATCCTCGTCGGCACGAGAGGTGGAAGGCCTCTTTTAAAAAATATAATTACCAATGGAAGGAGTAAGACTTTTTGTCTAAGCTGCCTTTGTTTTAAATTCTTAATTATTTATCTGGTCGGGAATGCTATCTAAAACACTTATTTCTTCTGCAAAAAGGGGTGTCAGACACATTTTTTTTTATCATACTGCTTTTATTACATTATAAATGTCTGGTTCCGTTCGATTCCGTTAAATACCAATTCCTCAGAGCAATTGGTACTTTGCGGAACGGAACGGAACGGAATAATAAATTAAAAAGTTTAAATCAGATTCAACTTGATTACTGTTTCTAATCCTCGTCGGCACGAGAGGTGGAAGGCCTCTTTTAAAAAATATAATTACCAATGGAAGGAGTAAGACTTTTTGTCTAAGCTGCCTTTGTTTTAAATTCTTAATTATTTATCTGGTCGGGAATGCTATTCAAAACACTTATTTCTTCTGCAAAAAGGGGTGTCAGACACATTTTTTTTTATCATACTGCTTTTATTACATTATAAATGTCTGGTTCCGTTCGATTCCGTTAAATACCAATTCCTCAGAGCAATTGGTACTTTGCGGAACGGAACGGAACGGAATAATAAATTAAAAAGTTTAAATCAGATTCAACTTGATTACTGTTTCTAATCCTCGTCGGCACGAGAGGTGGAAGGCCTCTTTTAAAAAATACTAGAAAACACCCGCGAAATCGCGGGCATATACAGCTTGTGAACTGTTGTAGGATGATTTTTTGTAAAAGATATCTATATTGAGAATTACATAAAAGGTATCTCCCCTTTTCCAAAGTCCGATATTTGTTTCCTTTCTGTTAAATTCCATTATATTCGTGTTTCTGGTTTACGACCACAATTATTCTTCTCCTTTGCTACAATGCTTCTTTTGATAAAGTCAAATCAAATTAAATAGTTATCAAAAGTACCAGGATTATAATTTTATACGCCAGACGCGCGTTTCGTCTACATAAGACTCATCAGTGACGCTCAGATCAAAATAGTTAAAATGCCAAAACAAATACAAAGTTGAGGAGCAATGAGGACCCAAAATTCCGAAAAGTTGTGCCAAATGCGGCTAAGGTAATCTACTCCTGGGGTAAGAAAATCCTTAGTTTTTCGAAAAATTCAAAGTTTTGCAAACAGAAAATTTATAAAAATTTGCACCGTTTCAAACATGAAATAAATGTAACTGTTTATATATAGACCATTATCATTATTAAAAAATATGCTTCTATGACAATCCTTCAGTGCTTTTTTTAGAGACTTATTAATATGCCAATGGTAGGATTTGAATCATGTATAAATGACTAATACCGACTAAGGCTAATTTGAGGAGTTGTCGATCGGAGGGATCCTGATCCCGAAATCCCGGGCTTAAAACCATGAAATCCCGAGATGCAGAATTTAAAGAAATTCATATCCCGAAATCGAAAAATATATTCCCGGATCCCGTAAGGATCAATCCCCAAATCCCGAGCTTAAAAACACCCGATCCTGACGCCCCGAAAAAAAGTCCTGCCTCCCTCTAATCTCTACCATACTTTCATTTTTGCCAAATTACTATTTTCCCTTTTAACAATAAATCATGTATAGAAATTCCCTGACATCAAAGTAGTATAATCGTAAACGCGAAAAATATTTGTCCTCTCTAAGGGATATAATAGTTGTGATTTTTGCGATCTAAACACCGTGATACGGAGAACGCTCTACGATTGGTTGTTCTTGTGTCACATGTTTTACTTATTTTAATATAAGTGCAACTGGTATGACCCCCTGAATAGTAAACATTTAAAAAAAAAAACAGTAGACAGAATACAGAGATTCTCTATATTTTAAAAAAGTATAATCGTAGTTTACATGTAGATAAACGCGAACAATAATTGTCCTCTCTAAGGAGGTATAATAGTTGTCGGGTTCTTGCAATGTAAGCACCATGAAATGGAGAACGCTGTGATTGGCTTATCTGTTTTCTTTTTTGTTATCTATCATACGATTGGTTGTATTTGCGCATGTTTCAAACAGGAAGTCTTATCTATGACTAAAAGTCAGTCTGATGACGGAACCATTAGCGGACTTCTTTTTTGTCGTTTTTCTCCCAAAATAACTCAATTTGAATAATCATAAGAATGGATGACAAATGCGACTATGCATGTTACCTATAGGACACAGAGGCATGATGATTGATTTATTGTGGAAGGAAGAGAAGCGACACCAAAAATGAGATCTTCTCGTTTAATAGTATAGATAATTACCAATGGAAGGAGTAAGACTTTTTGTCTAAGCTGCCTTTGTTTTAAATTCTTAATTATTTATCAGGTCGGGAATGCTATCTAAAACACTTATTTCTCGTGCAAAAAGGGGTGTCAGACACATTTTTTTTTATCATACTGCTTTTATTACATTATAAATGTCTGTTTCCGTTCGATTCCGTTAAAAACCAATTCCTCAGAGCAATTGGTACTTTGCGGAACGGAACGGAACGGAATAATAAATTAAAAAGTTTAAATCAGATTCAACTTGATCACTGTCTCTAATCATCGTCGGAACGGGCTGTTGAAGGCCTCTTTTTTAAAATATAATTACCGATGGAAGGAGAAAGACTTTTTGTGTAACCTGCCTTTGTGTTAATTTTTTTATTATTGATCAAGTCGAAAATGCTATCTAAAACACATACCACTCATGCAAAAAGAGGTGTCAGACAATTTTTTTATCATACTGCTTTTATTACATTATAGATGTCTGTTTCCGTTCAATTCCGTTAAATACCAATTCCTCAGAGCAATTGGTACTTTGCGGAACGGAACGGAACGGAAAATTAAATTAAAAAGTTTAAATCAGATTCAACTTGATCACTGTTTCTAATCCTCGTCGGAACGAGAGGTGGAAGGCCTCTTTTAAAAAATATAATTACCAATGGAAGAAGTAAGACTTTTTGTCTAAGCTGCCTTTGTTTTAAATTCTTAATTATTTATCTGGTCGGGAATGCTATTCAAAACACTTATTTCTTCTGCAAAAAGGGGTGTCAGACACATTTTTTTTTATCAGACTGCTTTAATCACATTATAAATGTCTGGTTCCGTCCGATTCCGTTAAATACCAATTCCTCAGAGCAATTGGTACTTTGCGGAACAGAACGGAACGGAATAATAAATTAAAAAGTTTAAATCAGATTCAACTTGATTACTGTTTCTAATCCTCGTCGGCACGAGAGGTGGAAGGCCTCTTTTAAAAAATATAATTACCAATGGAAGGAGTAAGACTTTTTGTCTAAGCTGCCTTTGTTTTAAATTCTTAATTATTTATCTGGTCGGGAATGCTATCTAAAACACTTATTTCTTCTGCAAAAAGGGGTGTCAGACACATTTTTTTTTATCATACTGCTTTTATTACATTATAAATGTCTGGTTCCGTTCGATTCCGTTAAATACCAATTCCTCAGAGCAATTGGTACTTTGCGGAACGGAACGGAACGGAATAATAAATTAAAAAGTTTAAATCAGATTCAACTTGATTACTGTTTCTAATCCTCGTCGGCACGAGAGGTGGAAGGCCTCTTTTAAAAAATATAATTACCAATGGAAGGAGTAAGACTTTTTGTCTAAGCTGCCTTTGTTTTAAATTCTTAATTATTTATCTGGTCGGGAATGCTATTCAAAACACTTATTTCTTCTGCAAAAAGGGGTGTCAGACACATTTTTTTTTATCATACTGCTTTTATTACATTATAAATGTCTGGTTCCGTTCGATTCCGTTAAATACCAATTCCTCAGAGCAATTGGTACTTTGCGGAACGGAACGGAACGGAATAATAAATTAAAAAGTTTAAATCAGATTCAACTTGATTACTGTTTCTAATCCTCGTCGGCACGAGAGGTGGAAGGCCTCTTTTAAAAAATACTAGAAAACACCCGCGAAATCGCGGGCATATACAGCTTGTGAACTGTTGTAGGATGATTTTTTGTAAAAGATATCTATATTGAGAATTACATAAAAGGTATCTCCCCTTTTCCAAAGTCCGATATTTGTTTCCTTTCTGTTAAATTCCATTATATTCGTGTTTCTGGTTTACGACCACAATTATTCTTCTCCTTTGCTACAATGCTTCTTTTGATAAAGTCAAATCAAATTAAATAGTTATCAAAAGTACCAGGATTATAATTTTATACGCCAGACGCGCGTTTCGTCTACATAAGACTCATCAGTGACGCTCAGATCAAAATAGTTAAAATGCCAAAACAAATACAAAGTTGAGGAGCAATGAGGACCCAAAATTCCGAAAAGTTGTGCCAAATGCGGCTAAGGTAATCTACTCCTGGGGTAAGAAAATCCTTAGTTTTTCGAAAAATTCAAAGTTTTGCAAACAGAAAATTTATAAAAATTTGCACCGTTTCAAACATGAAATAAATGTAACTGTTTATATATAGACCATTATCATTATTAAAAAATATGCTTCTATGACAATCCTTCAGTGCTTTTTTTAGAGACTTATTAATATGCCAATGGTAGGATTTGAATCATGTATAAATGACTAATACCGACTAAGGCTAATTTGAGGAGTTGTCGATCGGAGGGATCCTGATCCCGAAATCCCGGGCTTAAAACCATGAAATCCCGAGATGCAGAATTTAAAGAAATTCATATCCCGAAATCGAAAAATATATTCCCGGATCCCGTAAGGATCAATCCCCAAATCCCGAGCTTAAAAACACCCGATCCTGACGCCCCGAAAAAAAGTCCTGCCTCCCTCTAATCTCTACCATACTTTCATTTTTGCCAAATTACTATTTTCCCTTTTAACAATAAATCATGTATAGAAATTCCCTGACATCAAAGTAGTATAATCGTAAACGCGAAAAATATTTGTCCTCTCTAAGGGATATAATAGTTGTGATTTTTGCGATCTAAACACCGTGATACGGAGAACGCTCTACGATTGGTTGTTCTTGTGTCACATGTTTTACTTATTTTAATATAAGTGCAACTGGTATGACCCCCTGAATAGTAAACATTTAAAAAAAAAACCAGTAGACAGAATACAGAGATTCTCTATATTTTAAAAAAGTATAATCGTAGTTTACATGTAGATAAACGCGAACAATAATTGTCCTCTCTAAGGAGGTATAATAGTTGTCGGGTTCTTGCAATGTAAGCACCATGAAATGGAGAACGCTGTGATTGGCTTATCTGTTTTCTTTTTTGTTATCTATCATACGATTGGTTGTATTTGCGCATGTTTCAAACAGGAAGTCTTATCTATGACTAAAAGTCAGTCTGATGACGGAACCATTAGCGGACTTCTTTTTTGTCGTTTTTCTCCCAAAATAACTCAATTTGAATAATCATAAGAATGGATGACAAATGCGACTATGCATGTTACCTATAGGACACAGAGGCATGATGATTGATTTATTGTGGAAGGAAGAGAAGCGACACCAAAAATGAGATCTTCTCGTTTAATAGTATAGATAATTACCAATGGAAGGAGTAAGACTTTTTGTCTAAGCTGCCTTTGTTTTAAATTCTTAATTATTTATCAGGTCGGGAATGCTATCTAAAACACTTATTTCTCGTGCAAAAAGGGGTGTCAGACACATTTTTTTTTATCATACTGCTTTTATTACATTATAAATGTCTGTTTCCGTTCGATTCCGTTAAAAACCAATTCCTCAGAGCAATTGGTACTTTGCGGAACGGAACGGAACGGAATAATAAATTAAAAAGTTTAAATCAGATTCAACTTGATCACTGTCTCTAATCATCGTCGGAACGGGCTGTTGAAGGCCTCTTTTTTAAAATATAATTACCGATGGAAGGAGAAAGACTTTTTGTGTAACCTGCCTTTGTGTTAATTTTTTTATTATTGATCAAGTCGAAAATGCTATCTAAAACACATACCACTCATGCAAAAAGAGGTGTCAGACAATTTTTTTATCATACTGCTTTTATTACATTATAGATGTCTGTTTCCGTTCAATTCCGTTAAATACCAATTCCTCAGAGCAATTGGTACTTTGCGGAACGGAACGGAACGGAAAATTAAATTAAAAAGTTTAAATCAGATTCAACTTGATCACTGTTTCTAATCCTCGTCGGAACGAGAGGTGGAAGGCCTCTTTTAAAAAATATAATTACCAATGGAAGAAGTAAGACTTTTTGTCTAAGCTGCCTTTGTTTTAAATTCTTAATTATTTATCTGGTCGGGAATGCTATTCAAAACACTTATTTCTTCTGCAAAAAGGGGTGTCAGACACATTTTTTTTATCATACTGCTTTAATCACATTATAAATGTCTGGTTCCGTCCGATTCCGTTAAATACCAATTCCTCAGAGCAATTGGTACTTTGCGGAACAGAACGGAACGGAATAATAAATTAAAAAGTTTAAATCAGATTCAACTTGATTACTGTTTCTAATCCTCGTCGGCACGAGAGGTGGAAGGCCTCTTTTAAAAAATATAATTACCAATGGAAGGAGTAAGACTTTTTGTCTAAGCTGCCTTTGTTTTAAATTCTTAATTATTTATCTGGTCGGGAATGCTA
Organism: Mytilus trossulus; assembly: GCF_036588685.1. Taxonomy (NCBI): domain Eukaryota; kingdom Metazoa; phylum Mollusca; class Bivalvia; order Mytilida; family Mytilidae; genus Mytilus; species Mytilus trossulus. Next base: position 2,336,963 of record NC_086379.1, on the reverse strand, counting down.
TCTAAAACACTTATTTCTTCTGCAAAAAGGGGTGTCAGACACATTTTTTTTTTATCATACTGCTTTTATTACATTATAAATGTCTGGTTCCGTTCGATTCCGTTAAATACCAATTCCTCAGAGCAATTGGTACTTTGCGGAACGGAACGGAACGGAATAATAAATTATAAGTTTAAATCAGATTCAACTTGATTACTGTTTCTAATCCTCGTCGGCACGAGAGGTGGAAGGCCTCTTTTAAAAAATATAATTACCAATGGAAGAAGTAAGACTTTTTGTCTAAGCTGCCTTTGTGTTAAATTCTTAATTATTTATCTGGTCGGGAATGCTATCTAAAACACTTATTTCTTCTGCAAAAAGGGGTGTCAGACACATTTTTTTTATCATACTGCTTTTATTACATTATAAATGTCTGGTTCCGTTCGATTCCGTTAAATACCAATTCCTCAGAGCAATTGGTACTTTGCGGAACGGAACGGAATAATAAATTAAAAAGTTTAAATCAGATTCAACCTGATTACTGTTTCTAATCCTCGTCGGAACGAAAGATGGAAGGCCTCTTTTAAAGAATATAATTACCAATGGAAGAAGTAAGACTTTTTGTCTATCCGGCCTTTGTGTTAAATTCTTAATTATTTATCTGGTCGGGAATGCTATCTAAAACACTTATTTCTTCTGCAAAAAGGGGTGTCAGACACATTTTTTTTTATCAGACTGCTTTTATTACATTATAAATGTCTGGTTCCGTTCGATTCCGTTAAATACCAATTCCTCAGAGCAATTGGTACTTTGCGGAACGGAACGGAACGGAATAATAAATTAAAAAGTTTAAATCAGATTAACTTGATTACTCTTTCTAATCCTCGTCAGCACGAGAGGTGGAAGGCCTCTATTAAAAAATATAATTACCAATGGAAGGAGTAAGACTTTTTGTCTAAGCTGCCTTTGTTTTAAATTCTTAATTATTTATCTGGTCGGGAATGCTATTCAAAACACTTATTTCTTCTGCAAAAAGGGGTGTCAGACACATTTTTTTTTATCATACTGCTTTTATTACATTATAAATGTCTGGTTCCGTTCGATTCCGTTAAATACCAATTCCTCAGAGCAATTGGTACTTTGCGGAACGGAACGGAACGGAATAATAAATTAAAAAGTTTAAATCAGATTCAACTTGATTACTGTTTCTAATATTCGTCGGCACGAGAGGTGGAAGGCCTCTTTTAAAAAATATAATTACCAATGGAAGAAGTAAGACTTTTTGTCTATCCGGCCTTTGTGTTAAATTCTTAATTATTTATCTGGTCGGGAATGCTATCTAAAACACTTATTTCTTCTGCAAAAAGGGGTGTCAGACACATTTTTTTTATCATACTGCTTTTATTACATTATAAATATCTGGTTCCGTTCTATTCCGTTAAATACCAATTCCTCAGAGCAATTGGTACTTTGCGGAACGGAACGGAACGGAATAATAAATTAAAAAGTTTAAATCAGATTCAACTTGATTACTGTTTCTAATCCTCGTCGGCACGAGAGGTGGAAGGCCTCTTTTAAAAAATATAATTACCAATGGAAGGAGTAAGACTTTTTGTCTAAGCTGCCTTTGTTTTAAATTCTTAATTATTTATCAGGTCGGGAATGTTATCTTAAACACTTATTTCTCGTGCAAAAAGGGGTGTAAGACACATTTTTTTTTTATCATACTGCTTTTATTACATTATAAATGTCTGATTCCGTTCGATTCCGTTAAATACCAATTCCTCAGAGCAATTGGTACTTTGCGGAACAGAACGGAACGGAATAATAAATTAAAAAGTTTAAATCAGATTCAACTTGATCACTGTCTCTAATCATCGTCGGAACGGGCTGTTGTAGGCCTCTTTTTTAAAATATAATTACCGATGGAAGGAGAAAGACTTTTTGTGTAACCTGCCTTTGTGTTAAATTTTTTATTATTGATAAAGTCGAAAATGCTATCTAAAACACATACCACTCATGCAAAAAGAGGTGTCAGACAATTTTTTTTTATCATACTGCTTTAATTACATTAAAGATGTCTGTTTCCGTTCGATTCCGTTAAATACCAATTCCTCAGAGCAATTGGTACTTTGCAGAGCGGAACGGAACGGAATAATAAATTTAAAAAGTTAAAATCAGAACCAATGTTTCTAATCATCGTCGGAAAGGACGACGTGAGGTCAGTCTAGATATCATAATGCATGACTTGCAAATGCGTTAATTTCATGATAATTTATCAGGACAATCCGACATATTCATCTACAGAATAGTTCCCGATGTTATACATTATTGCACATAAGTATACATTTGTGTTATTTGTATATGGAAAACCGTAAAACACAGAAATTTTAAAGTTTGTTTTGTTTTAAAGATTTTTCGAAATTTTGATAAATGCCCCCTTTGGATACCTTAAATGAAATTCTGTTCCGTTCCGTTCCGTTCCGTAAAGTACCAATAGCCGACATAGTGTCACATATAACCGAAAAATATTCTGATCTTACTCATATCCTCTGTGGCGACTTGAACGGAACTCTCAAAACATCAAGGAAAACCCCCCATGATAAGCTTTTAAGAGCATTCAAAACTCAAGGCAAATGGATAAATAAAGGCAATCATTTGGATAACGATACTTTTTTCCATCACAATGGGTTATCTTCATCTCAAATTGACTATATACTGACTCAGGATTTGGATATAGTAGATAAAATAATAGAAAACACGTGTGGAAACAATCTATCAACTCATGTTCCAGTCTTCTGCGTCCTGGCAGCTAAAATACAATCTAACAACATTAAAAAAAAGTTCTAATTCAGGGGAAAAGTTTAAAATTGAATGGGATAGGGCGGATTTAAATAAGTACCAAGGAAAATTAAAAGAAACACTTCAAGAAAACCAATCTCCAAATTTAACCTCTACTGAACTGGTTGGAAATTTAATATACTGTTTAAAAAAAGCAGAAAAATTTGCTATTCCGTCAAGGATCATTAAACTAAATGGCCCCAAACTGAAGGTCTCAGCCGAAACCAAAATTTTGCTAAACATCAGTAAACAAAAACACAGGATATGGGATATTGGTGGTCGAAAAAGAGGCTTAGATGACTCCTTTAAACAACTTAAGGAAGCGAAATATAATGCCAGGAAAATGCTCCGGAAGGAAAGAGCTATGGAAAGGGAAAACTTTTTTAGTCAATTAGAACAGAAACCCTCATCAAAAACCTTTTTCCAACTCATAAAAAGGAATCTAGGCAATAACAAAACTTCTGTAACCCTAGTCATCCGTCATGAAGAAAAAGACATTACTTGCCCAGATGAACAAAGAGAATTCCTGGCCAAGTATTATAAAAATCTAGCCACGCAAAAAGATGATACAAATTTTAATGAGGAATATCTGTTTTAATATCAAACACTTTTGGAACTGGTGGTAATTTTGATACTAAGTTATCAGCTATAGTTGTAAAAAAGTTATTAAAATAGTTAGCCACTGTATTTGAGTCATGACAGTTCTCATTATCTATATTAAGTACAACTTTACTTTTCTCCTTCTGTTTTGTACTGTAACCCATACTTTTAAACTGTTTCCAGATATTTTTGGATTATTTTTATTTTCTTCTATTTTATTTTCAAAATATGAAGACTTAGCTTTGTTTACCTCTCTCTGGGTTTTATTTCTGCATTTACAATAATCGTAATAAAAATGTTTACTATTTGTTTTTTTATATATATTCAAAAGCAGATCTCTTTTTTGATTAAGTTCAATAATTTCAGAAGTCATCCATGGCTCTGTATGTTTTTTTATTTTAATATCTCTTTTAGGAGCTGCTTCATTTAAAATAGAAGTAAAAATATCTTTTTTGCCCAAGTTCCATTCACTTCTCTACATAAATATAATTCAGACCAATTAGCATCATTTAATTTTTTACAGAAGTCCTCTTTATTATAATTTTTGGTGGATCTCATTTTGATTAAATTTTCTCCACTATCTGAAATTGTTTTTCTCTCAAATTTTCTAGTAAAATATGTAATAAAATGATCACTAAGTCCAATTGGAATAACACCCGATTAACTGACTCTGTCTTCAGAGTTAACAATTACATGATCTAATAAAGTTTTACTGTTTTCAGTTATTCTTGTTGGTTCACATAACAATTGCTTCAAATTTGACATTTGTAAAATATTCATATAGTTTTTACATAAAGATGTCTTTTTATGTAATAAACATTTATTTATATCACCAACAATGTACAATTCATTTAATTGATTTAATTTATTTAATATTTCTTCAAAGTTAATAAGAAAGGACGCCTCTTTTGGTGGTCTGTAAACGGTCCCAATAGTAATCGTCTTGGTATTTGGTATTAAGATGTCTATCCAGAGGGCCTCAAGTCTGTCGTCGTGAAGATCTTGTCTTGGCGAAAACGCAATGTCCTCCCTGATGAATACACACACCCCTCCACCATTTCTAGAGTTGTCTAGTCTCACAATGTTGTATCCTTCAATGTGAATTTCAGCATTTTTTACTGTATTGTCCAGCCATGATTCTGTAATTGAGATACATCATTAATGTAATGACACATCATTAATGTGATGGATATACAAATCCTTCATTAATTAACGAAAGAAGAAGAAGAAGAGGTAATCCCATTACAACCCTCGTAAAAGGACGACTTCGTTTTGTGGCGACTCGTTTAAGTCGTTAAATACCGGTACGATTTGGAAATCCTTAAACTTCCGTTATGTTGTTTGGCGCAAAAACCAGAAAACAGTACAATAGCCAATATGAAAACATACATATATGTCACATAAATAGAGCTGTTCACATTCAAAGGTATGTTATGTTGAAATCAAATTGTCATAAAATATAAGGTAAATCAATAGAATTGTTTTTTTTACAGATATAAAAACAATACTGACAAATTCACGAGGCCACCCTTTAATAGTCCAAATAATTATGACGTCTTGAAAGGCTATTATATTTTTTTTCTTTGACGCCTTACTTCGAAATAATTAAGACGTCTTGAAAGTCTGTTAGGATTTTTTTCTTTGACGCCTTACTTCGAAATAATTATGACGTCTTGAAAGGCTGTTAGGATTTTTTTCTTTGACGCCTTACTTCATAATTATTTGGACTAGGCCACCCTTAACAAACTTAACCTTGAACATATCGTATTGGTTCGAATATTGGCCCCATTATGTAGGCGTGCCTACTGTAGCTGACGACGTCACATTAGTTTCTAATTGTCCATATGAAATACAGACTATGCTAGTTTTACAAACTTCTCATGCAAATAAATTCAGTTATTTGATAAGCAGTCAAAAATCTTGTGTTCAGAATTACAGATGTCGGGACTCTCACGACTTGTCCATCAATGGAGAACTTTTGGATACTCCAGTTAATGCTGTTCGTTTAGGAATTCAGCGAGATAAGCTCTCCTGTTCTGGAACTAAGGATGTAGTCCCATGTCGCATACAATTAGCTCGACAGACTGTTTATTCTCTCATGGGCGCTGGGTTATATGGACTCAACGGTGTTAATCCAAAAGTGTCCCTTCCTTTAATCCATTGCTACGTAATTCCAAGACTGTTATATGGGCTAGAGGTTATTTTACTCTCTAAAACTGACATTAGTAATCTCTCTACATACTTTACAAAATTTCTTAAGCGTATTCAACATCTTCCAGACCGTACAGCTAATGCTGCAGCTTATCTACTTTTAGGACAAATTCCTATTGAAGCAGAGCTTCATAAAAGAACACTAGGTATATTTAGAAACATTATTGATAATAAAAATTATGTTGAACGAGAATTAGCCTTCCGTCAACTGGCAATGAAAACAGAGTCGTCAAACAGCTGGTTTCGTGAACTCGTTACTATCACAGATCTCTATGATCTCCCGTCACCATACGACTTACTAAATCATCCACCATCTAAAGCTAGTTAGAAAAAAATGTTTGTATTGATTGCTTTGTAAATTATTACTGGTCTGCTAAACTAAAATCTGAAGCATCAGGAAAATCATCTCTTAATCTTTTGAACTGTGATGATGCTACATGTACATGTATTTGGAAATATTCATTCCATCTAGAATACATGTGGATCGGATCCTTATTCGACTCTTCGTGCTTGTATTGAATCTAAACTTGCGTGTAATGCGTATACACTTCAATGTGATGAAGCTAAATTTAGTAAATTTCAAGTGAACAATATATATATGTCCGCTGTGCGGCTTGGAAAAAGAGAACCGTATACATTTTATTTTAAGGTGCTGTAAACTTGAGTCAACAAGATATAACTTTTTACAAAGCTTAAAATCAAATTTCTCTAATTTTTGTGCTATTTTCACATTTCCTGACCGGTGTGAGAAAAGTATTTCTCCTCACTAGTGAAAAATCTGTTCTCGGCAAATGATTAGTCGAAATTTGATTATGACGTCAAAATGTTTTGTTTTCTTCTCAATTTTTCTATTGTGACGTCATGAAAACATGAAAAAAGGCGACCTTGCCTGATGACGTCGTATATAAAGAGCACAATTTTATGAAAATCTTTGAAAAAGAACGATAAAAGGCATTAGAGAAAGAGATTCCGACACTATAACTCGTGTATTACGATATTTCTCCACTCTCGACAGTTAAATTTTATTATTTAAAGGGCTCGGCAAGCCTCGCGCTTTAAATAATAAAATTTAACTGTCTCGAGTGGAGAAATATCGTAATACACTTGTTGCAGTGTAAGAATCTATATGTCCATGTGAACGAGGCATTAGTGATAGTGTACTGTTGTAGGAATCAAACATAATTTACTTGAATATTAACAGTGGATAGTGAACTTATATTAGTGACAGTGTATTGGAGTTAGAATCGAACATGAACTTGTCAAATGATTTTTGACCCTGTTCCCTATTCAGAAAAGGATGTACATAATAAATCTTTATTGCAAAAAAAACATCAAACCCTGACGGGTTAAAATGCAAACATAGTAACATGAATCTTCTTTTTTCCTTTGATCTTTTTATGGAATAACACAGAGACGACAAGCACGTACCAAAATGTATGCTCTAAATTGAAGCAACCAAATAATATTGCATGAAAGGTCACATGGGCCTATATAACTCAATGGGAAAACTGCCATGAAATAACCAACAACATATTAACCAATATTGCACGAGTAAGCTCCGCCTCCTTAGGAAAAGATTATGCCTACAAAAAAAGCACACACAAAAATGTCAATTTTATTAGAATTCTTATAACAAAATACAAATCTTTAAATCTGTGTAGGTTTTCTCCGCCAGACAGACAACCAAAAAAATGAAACGACTACGCATTATTTTTTTCAAAATAGAACCGATTTTTTTTTACAAATTTTCTTTGTACTTTTGAAACATAAACCTAAAATTGATCATTACATATTGAAATGAAATTTTGTTCAAATGCAGAGCTTAGTTCGTGAAAGTTGAAGTTGCAATTTGAAAATTGAACAACCCCTTTAGTATTTGTAACGTCTTTAAGCATTTCTGGTGTGGTCCGTTGACGTTTCGTCGGTGGTGTGGCTAACACACTCGTATTTTCAGTAGTTGGTTCATCACTAGAATTTTCCTCGAAAAAGGATACTTCTGCAGTTGTGGTGGCATCTCGAGGAGGATTAAGCACATTTGAAACCTTTTTCTGTTTGTTTCATTTGAAGTTTTGTAGGTTTCGGACAGCATTTGATCTGTGCCCCGTTCTACCCATTATCTTCCTGTTCCTCAATCCCTGCTTGGTATAGTTGAGTCGCACATGTACGCTTGCCTGAATGATTTGAAAAGTTGCCCTGAATACCACCTTTCTGACAAATTTCCTTCATGAAAAGGTCCAATTTGTTAATGTCAACAGCCTGCTTTCCATATCTAATAGTTTGCTCAGAATTTCCCTCGAGTGGTTACGGTCAAAGATGCCATCATTACCGAGCGCCTCTAAATATTTCTGAAAATGTGTAGCAATGCATCGAGGACCTACAATGGTAATAGAAAAGTTAATGAAGTTTGCAGATAGATGATTTAAATATAAAACAAGATGAAAATATCTCGTCCATTAAATATTTGACTTTATATTCACGGCAAATTATTAAAAATTAAACTAAAATATAATATACACAAATACACAATATTCTTAGGAATATTACTTGCTTATAGTTACATATTAAATAATAAAGCAACATGAAATTAACAAATAAAACTTATCATGCACAGAACATGTGAAAACTGGATACAATCTATTTAATCCTGTTTTGTAATGGGTTGAAAATCACATTTAACAGTATATTTAACATACTGTTAAAAGTACTGACAATGCAATCAAATATGGCTATTCAGCTGACTATATATGCGGTTTGGGTTTTGCTCATTGTTGAAGATGGAACGGGGACCTACAGTTGCTAACTTCTATATACAAGTTATTTGGTCTGTGGTGGAGTTTTCTCATTGGCAATTATACAGCATATTCTTACTTATATAAATGTATAACATAAAGAACCATTTAGAAATTACAAATAAATGTCTTACCTTCTTCGGAGTAATGTTTGATATCCTTGTTATCCAGACTAAGATGGGATAAACCTCCTTTGAAAGTTTTTGTACTCCTCCCTATGAAGCGCACATACTTTCCAGTTTGGTCGGTCCCAATTTCAAATTGGGAACAGTCTAGATTACGGTGTTCATCTCGTCCTCGCAAACCAAAACGTTTGCATGCATAGAAAAAAAGCAGTATGCTGGAGCGATACAGAATTCGTCATTCCAAAAACCCCCTTTTGCCACAAATTTTCTTCATCTTGTAGACTGAGAGGAATAGCTCTTTTAACTTTTGTTCCGAACCCTTTTGATAACAATTCTTTCGTCCGAGAATCAAGGACGCGTCTGAAAGTAACAAATCTCAAGTCTTTTTCGTCAAGAAAGTTCTTATCATTCACGTTCATGTCCTTGCAATAGCGCAATAATCCACATATTATGCTATAGAGTGACTTGGGGGGATATTCCTCGCCTTTCTTATTACGCACTTCAATCACGAAACGTTGTAGCCAGTGGTTCATTTCGGCAGCTTCTAGCATATGTATGTGAGCAATACTATCGCCATGTTTAGATCTTGCGATTCTCCATTCATTAAAAACACCAATAGACCACTTTGTATTCTTTTTCGTGTTCGCGTTTGTTTGAGACGATATCAGCTTTTCTATATCCTCATCTGAAACTGGTGCAATGAAACGCACCGGTTCGACATCCTCATCTAAAACGGGTGCGGTAAAACGCACCGGTTCGACATCCTCATCTTTTAAGTCGGTTAGCAAGAAATCTCCTAGCTCAAATGTTCCCAAGTGGTAGTAATACACAGCCTGTGATACACTCATGTTATAAAATGGTTCCATATTTGAATGAATTTGCGACAGTCTAATATTCTCCTCTATTGATTCCGACGCATTGGCTAACGACATGTCTTCCTCGACTTCTTGAAGAACCTGCAAAATAGTAAAAATCGTTTCAAGAGAATGAAATAATCATATTTCCCAAAAAAAGGTCCAATCTGGGGCATATAAATGACATCACATCACAGTAAAAATTTACCGATTCACGATTAGAAGCACATGCATTTTGAACATTAACTTCCCTTTTTGGGGCCCCAAGGTAAAAACAAATATTTTCGCTTGGGGATCTTGTAGATAGTAGAAAAAGGCATGGTATCGACTGATTATTAATTTTTAGGACTTGGTATCAGTTTGATATTGTAGTAAATTGTACATATGGAAAAATAAAAACATTTTTTTTTAACATTTTGGCAAAAAAAGGGGGTCGTGCCTCAATATGACAATGATTAGCGTAAATCATTTTATTTCAGTTTAAAAAATAATACACACCTGAGAGAGAACCAAATCATTCGTATGTACATTTTCAATTTCAAGCCAATCTGGTAGAGAATCTAAGGGTAGAGAGAATGCGTCTGCCATCATCGCTTCCTTCAGAATCATGCGCTTTGATAGATTTTCGCGCCAAACGTGATCCTTTTTTTTTGCACGGACTGTGATGGGCGTGTCATTCATGTCACAAATCATTTATAGCAACGCCTTCCTCGTTAGCCAAATAAACTTCTCACGCTACGCGTTCGAAAGTTTATTTCTCTAACTCGGAATACTATGCTATAAATATAACACAAGTTACAAAAAACATAATAGTATATGATAAATGTTTTAAAAAAGTGAAGCTGATATTAATAACATATATATCAATATATATATATACAACTCGTCTAAACATCAACCCAACAATGTTAGATCTGTAAATTTGCTTTCGCAATTTTTTGGTTCTTCCCTCGCCGGGATTCGAACCCATGCTACTGTGATATCGTGACACCAAATCGCCTGCACTGCAGCCGTCCCGCTAGACCACACGACCACCTGGGCTCTCAAAAAAAGAGCTTTCGGTGGCCATATGTTACCTTTCCACGTCAGTTTTAATCTAGCGGCGTACTACAGTACATGATATATAAGGCATGAAGATGTTATTGTTACAGATCAGCTAAATTATCTATAGTAAAGGATCCTACAAATTAATGTAAGATACAGTCACAGAAAATAATTATATTCATAAGTACGTCTGAGTCAGTGACAACCCTACAACAGATGTATCCATCGGATCGCCATCAATGATGGTGATACATGGCTGTGTACATAATGTATATACAACTCGTCTAAACATCAACCCAACAATGTTAGATCTGTAAATTTGCTTTCGCAATTTTTTGGTTCTTCCCTCGCCGGGATTCGAACCCATGCTACTGTGATATCGTGACACCAAATCGCCTGCACTGCAGCCGTCCCGCTAGACCACACGACCACCTGGGCTCTCAAAAAAAGAGCTTTCGGTGGCCATATGTTACCTTTCCACGTCAGTTTTAATCTAGCGGCGTACTACAGTACATGATATATAAGGCATGAAGATGTTATTGTTACAGATCAGCTAAATTATCTATAGTAAAGGATCCTACAAATTAATGTAAGATACAGTCACAGAAAATAATTATATTCATAAGTACGTCTGAGTCAGTGACAACCCTACAACAGATGTATCCATCGGATCGCCATCAATGATGGTGATACATGGCTGTGTACATAATGTATATACAACTCGTCTAAACATCAACCCAACAATGTTAGATCTGTAAATTTGCTTTCGCAATTTTTTGGTTCTTCCCTCGCCGGGATTCGAACCCATGCTACTGTGATATCGTGACACCAAATCGCCTGCACTGCAGCCGTCCCGCTAGACCACACGACCACCTGGGCTCTCAAAAAAAAGAGCTTTCGGTGGCCATATGTTACCTTTCCACGTCAGTTTTAATCTAGCGGCGTACTACAGTACATGATATATAAGGCATGAAGATGTTATTGTTACAGATCAGCTAAATTATCTATAGTAAAGGATCCTACAAATTAATGTAAGATACAGTCACAGAAAATAATTATATTCATAAGTACGTCTGAGTCAGTGACGAAAGCTCTTTTTTTGAGAGCCCAGGTGGTCGTGTGGTCTAGCGGGACGGCTGCAGTGCAGGCGATTTGGTGTCACGATATCACAGTAGCATGGGTTCGAATCCCGGCGAGGGAAGAACCAAAAAATTGCGAAAGCAAATTTACAGATCTAACATTGTTGGGTTGATGTTTAGACGAGTTGTATATACATTATGTACACAGCCATGTATCACCATCATTGATGGCGATCCGATGGATACATCTGTTGTAGGGTTGTCACTGACTCAGACGTACTTATGAATATAATTATTTTCTGTGACTGTATCTTACATTAATTTGTAGGATCCTTTACTATAGATAATTTAGCTGATCTGTAACAATAACATCTTCATGCCTTATATATCATGTACTGTAGTACGCCGCTAGATTAAAACTGACGTGGAAAGGTAACATATGGCCACCGAAAGCTCTTTTTTTGAGAGCCCAGGTGGTCGTGTGGTCTAGCGGGACGGCTGCAGTGCAGGCGATTTGGTGTCACGATATCACAGTAGCATGGGTTCGAATCCCGGCGAGGGAAGAACCAAAAAATTGCGAAAGCAAATTTACAGATCTAACATTGTTGGGTTGATGTTTAGACGAGTTGTATATACATTATGTACACAGCCATGTATCACCATCATTGATGGCGATCCGATGGATACATCTGTTGTAGGGTTGTCACTGACTCAGACGTACTTATGAATATAATTATTTTCTGTGACTGTATCTTACATTAATTTGTAGGATCCTTTACTATAGATAATTTAGCTGATCTGTAACAATAACATCTTCATGCCTTATATATCATGTACTGTAGTACGCCGCTAGATTAAAACTGACGTGGAAAGGTAACATATGGCCACCGAAAGCTCTTTTTTTGAGAGCCCAGGTGGTCGTGTGGTCTAGCGGGACGGCTGCAGTGCAGGCGATTTGGTGTCACGATATCACAGTAGCATGGGTTCGAATCCCGACGAGGGAAGAACCAAAAAATTGCGAAAGCAAATTTACAGATCTAACATTGTTGGGTTGATGTTTAGACGAGTTGTATATACATTATGTACACAGCCATGTATCACCATCATTGATGGCGATCCGATGGATACATCTGTTGTAGGGTTGTCACTGACTCAGACGTACTTATCAATATATATATATATATATAATAATTGACGAATGTGGACCTTATTTTCGCAATTCCATAGATTGCTTTATATAGTCTACAACACTAGACAAAATATCCTTATTGGGATCTAGAATAGTTTTAAGTTTAGAGTTTGAGTCAAGATGGTTAAAATTGGATAATGGGTTTTAATTGCATTTATAAGGGAATGTCTTACATTACTGTTAATTTTGGCAATGGAGGAAAAAGTTTTGCTCATCATCTAAAATTTTTCAAACTTTGCACAGTCTGTGTTCTCTTTAAAAAAATTTATAACGTCCTAATTCAATTTCCAAATTATGATCACTTACACGTAATTTTGTTAAAAGTTGACGACTATTAAAATTGTTTAGATTGTGCAAGAAGTCCTCAAATTTAATTTCATTTTTAAGTTTACTATAAAGATAGAGTTTTGAACTGTTGTCAATATTTGAAAGTTTTTCAAGAGTGATGTTATTATACTTTTCCTTCACAATCTGTTTTTTTTTAAAATTTGAGTATTTTTTATTAGTTTAAAAGGTTTATCAAAATCAACATATATTCTTCTTCATCAATATTAAATTCTTTAAAAATATGCTTGGCAAAAGTGTACCAAGTATATATTCCATCTTTAGTCATACATGTAGATTTATTTACTGCAAAAGCTTCTTTAACAAGAGTATACTATAAAGATAGAATTTTGAACTGTTGTCAATATTTGAAAGTTTTTCAAGAGTGATGTTATTATACTTTTCCTTCACAATCTGTTTTAAAAAAAATTTTGAGTATTTTTTATTAGTTTAAAAGGTTTATCAAAATCAACATATATTCTTCTTCATCAATATTAAATTCTTTAAAAATATGCTTGGCAAAAGTGTACCAAGTATATATTCCATCTTTAGTCATACATGTAGATTTATTTACTGCAAAAGCTTCTTTAACAAGAGGGTTATTTTCATGTCAGTTAATTCTACAAAAATATAATAAAACTTGAGTTTAATAAAGGAGTCAAGCGGAAATCGTCCCAACTCAGACTTTGCAGCTACATGTATATTACATGCGGTTTTTTTAATTCCAAGAACAGTTTTACAAAATTTATGATGCACTTTTTCAAAGTTGATTCTATCTGTCAATGATAATTAAGTATCACAGTTACTTCCATGCAAAGTGGCTCTATTTATGGCTTAAAAGTTGAGTAATAATCTTTCATAAACCAGATCTCACTATTATATAAAATTATGGGTTTAATTAAGGAATCAAATAATTTACATGATAAATCAACAGAGACATGATGAAAATTAGACATATATTTTTTTATGAAAATAATGCTTTTAAGTGCTTTCTTGGATAGCTCATGTGTAGATCTATTAAATTTTCCTTTATTATCAATAATGTTCCCAAGAAAGTTATACTCTTTAACTTCAGTTAACTGATTTTGTTTATAAAAAATTTTTGACTCAAAAGTATTTCTAAAATGAAAAATCATAATTTTGTTTTTATTTGTATTTACAGTCAGCTGCCATTTGTAGCAATATTTTTCCAGTTTATTCAAAGCAGATTGTAAACCGTTTTGTGATTCTGATAATATTAAAAGATTATCTGCAAAACTAAGACTACTTATTGGTGTTTTATCTAAATACACAGGATCACATGTCCCATCAAAAATTGAATGGAGATCATTAATAAAACAATTAAACAATGTGGGGCTCAAACTGTCCCCTTGTTTGACCCCTTTATTTATTTTAAAAAATTCAGATAATATAGAGGTGGTGGTAATGTGTATTAACGTGTGTAATATTGAAGTCGATGATTGGATTATATTCTACACTGAAAAGTGGGTCGCCTGATATAGGCGGAAATGTACGGACTGAAAGACTTATTTGTTTGGCATTGGGACCCACACTATTACATATGGATCATTTTATGTAAGACAGTCAGTTTTATTGATTTGCAGAGTTAACCAAAGTACCCAGAAAAAACACAGAACTCAGAGACAGGAAACTGACAAATTAACCATATAAAATGTATGATGCACGTGAAAATTGAACAGTAATTGTGGGACTGCCCATTGAAGAGGAATCTGGATCCGTTCCGTGTTCGCTCTGATTCTCGTTCGCCCTAGGACCTGTTCGCCCTACTTCTTGTTTGCCCTAGGACAGTTCACGCATATTTTTCATAGCATATATTTTATTATAGGATACATTTGTAAAGTTCTAAGACAGACTAAGTTATTGCTTGTTGGAAATTTCGCCGACTATTTATCTTGTTTTGCTGTATATTTACTATCATTTAATTTATCTGTAAGTAATGTAATCACTCTGATTTCATTTAATATCATATAAATTGTTTTTAATGTATATAATTACCTTACACGTTTGTGTGCTTTGCGAGTTTTAATCCCCTTCATAAACTTGTCTTACTGTATTGAGACTTTAAATTAATTGAAAAAGTATTGAGAAATTAAGGTGTGCTGTGACTTATTGTGTTCTGTATTTGCTTACATTTATAAATTAATTCAGAGAGAAAAGACACTTTCCTCTTCCATATATATATCAAATTTGTCAAAACAAACTTGAGATAAAAGAAGCCAAGCTGTGAAAATACAGTTCCTTTTAATGTCTTTAATACAATCTTATATTCATTGTTTAAACTCCTACCAAGCTGACCTCTTTATTTTATTTTTTATTAATAATGCATCATTAGCAATTAATACAGCAATAAAGTGATTTCAAAGACATAATAAATATACCTTAACATTATTCTAAATTGCAAACGAACCTAGGGCGAAGGAACCCACCACGAACGGACCTAGGGCGAACATGTTCCTAGAGCATATGGACCTGTATTCATTGAACAGAGACCTGATGTCACATCTTGAAGATGTGGTCACAGTTTGGTATTAAAATAATCATATTTTAAATGGCTCAACCACTATGGTTCCTTGTACAAATAGACAATGATTTAAAACTTTGATTGTTTGCTTTGGTTTTATAAACATCACTTTCTACACCATATGGGCAATTTCATGGCAGTCAGTTTTTTTGACAGACTAAACCGTAGTACTAAAAGGAAAGCGCCAACCTGTGGGAGGAAACTGACTAACCTTATCACATATGACATGAAAATAGAACCTTAATTTGCAACTGTCCAACTAGGGCTCAAACCAACACCTAGAAGTACATGTAAGGTGTGACAAACTACCATAATATAAACACGCCTACTGCCCCTGAGTTTTCAGGATAAAGGATCTGTACCAAATCAGGATAGCAAAATATTAAAAAATTGGGAGGTTGGCACAAATAGACATGATGGAGAGTTGTCTCATTGGCACTCACACCACATCTTCCTATATCTATGGTGTTTATACTGATATTATCCCAGTGCAATGTTTTTCAGGGCTAGGTTTAAAACGTACATGTATGATAAATTCAAAATGGAAATATATGCAGCAGGACAGACAATTGTTGCAGATTTACAGGTTTATAGTAGTTTTGTAACAGTAGATGTTAGCCTGGTACAAAACATTCATATTTTGAAGACTAGCATCTGGTGTCATTTGAAGTACTTAGACAAAAAAATTATAAAAGAATAAAAGGATAACAATGTGCATTTGTCATGTTTGTTTTAATTAAAACACATATATTCCTTCCATGAATTGCATATACATTTATTTAATTTATTACAAATCTTTGTCAGTCAAATGTATGTTTATAGGGTATATATACAGTTATGTACAATGTAATTTCTGGGCTTCTGTTTATACTTTAAAATACTGTGTGATATGCTCCTTCCTTAAAGGGGTTGTCAGTGTATGACCTGATGCCCATAGTTCCATATAGCCACTTGTTTGTTTTTACCAATAACGATGAGGAATTTTTTAGCATTTATTTAATTATTGTTCATGTGTATACATATGACCTTATGTCCTGAATCCCCTATAGCCACTTGTTTGTTTTTACCAATAACCATGAGGAATTGTCTAACATTTATTACTGTTAACGGTTGTGAGTCGGTGTATGACCTTATGCCAAGAGTCCCATATACAATGTAGCCACTTGTTTGTTTTTACCAATAACCACGAGGAATTGTCTAACCCTTATTACTGTTAATGTTTGTGAGTCAGTGTATGACCTTATGCCCAGAGTCCCATATAGCCACTTGTTTGATTTTACTAATAACCATGAGGAATTGTCTAACATTTATAACTGTTAACGGTTGTGAGTCAGTGTATGACCTTATGCCCAGAGTCCCATATAGCCACTTGTTTGTTTTTACTAATAACCATGAGGAATTGTCTAACCCTTATTACTGTTAATGTTTGTGAGTCAGTGTATGACTTTATGCCCAGAGTCCCATATAGCCACTTGTTTGTTTTTACTAATAACCATGAGGAATTGTCTAACCCTTATTACTGTTAATGTTTGTGAGTCAGTGTATGACCTGACGCCCAGAGTCCCATATAGCCACTTGTTTGATTTTACTAATAACAATGAGGAATTGTTTAGCATTTATTACTGTTAATGTTTGTGAGTCAGTGTTTGACCTTATGCCCAGAGTCCCATATTACCACTTGTTTGATTTTACTAATAACAATGAGGAATTGTTTAGCATTTATTACTGTTAATGTTTGTGAGTCAGTGTATGACCTTATGCCCAGAGTCCCAAAGAACCACTTGTTTGTTTTTACCAATATAAACCATGAGGAATTGTTTTAATAGCGTTTATTACTGTTAATGTTTGTAAGTCAGTGTATGACCTAATTGACCTTATGCCCAGAGTCCCATATAACCACTTGTTTGATTTTACCAATAAAGATGAGGAATTGTTTAGCATTTATTACTGTTAATGTTTGTGAGTCAGTGTATGACCTTATGCCCAGAGTCACATATAGCCACTTGTTTGTTTTTACCAATAACCTTGAGGAATTGTTTAGCATTTATTACTGTTAATGATTGTGAGTCAGTGTATGACCTTATGCCCAGAATCCCATATAGCCACTTGTTTGATTTTACCAATAAAGATGAGGAATTGTTTAGCATTTATTACTGTTAATGTTTGTGAGTCAGTGTTTGACCTTATGCCCAGAGTCACATATAGCCACTTGTTTGTTTTTACCAATATGTCATGGTGTGTTATTTGGCTTACATTTGTGTTAGTGTTATTTTGGATAAAAAAATATGTTTTATTTTAAGAAAGAAAATTTTATGTTTGTATTTAGTAAAATTTTAATTAATGTGTTTATTTAATTTTACCTCTGCTGTGGCATTAGTACTCAAAATGTCACAGTTTGCTCAAAGCACTTTATTTTGAAATATTAATTGTAATTAGCATATATGTCACTTTGAAAGTTTAAGATTTTATCAAAACATTATAGGATTAGGCTTTAATTAATGTCTATTTTTGCTAATGAGAGTATTATTAACGTGTCGGGACAAGTTGAGTTATTTCAGATTTTAGTATAAATATTGTTGGGAAATTTTGTAAAAGCAGTCGGTAGATATATATTATTGACCTTTTTTTTCTTAGTTTTTTCATTTCTAAATATCGGCTTTTTAATAGTTGTAACAGAGCTGGAGGGTATCATTTATCAGTTCATGATTTCTAAATATAAGAAACATAACCCCGTTGAATCTGACAATATACACTAAAACTTCTACAAAAGTTTTTATTGTTAAAGTAGTACACTAAATCAAGTACTACCAAGATAGCACTCTCTGGTATACATCTATACTATACATAACTGCAAACATGAACACTTACAATTTATTACACACAAATATGTTACAACAATACATTATAGATTCTAATTATACATACACAGTAATATATATATATATATTTTTCTTCTCAGAGAACGTAGACTTCTAAGTTTAAGAAACTTTTATAAGTGAGGGTGCTATCTTTAAGTCAAATTCAATATACAGAGAATCACAATTTACCAAGGATGTACGAGCCGCGGTATAATTGTATTAATGTGTATACAATGTACGGGAATATGTCAGACCCCTTCTACGATTTGCATATTTGTAAAAGTCAGATATGTCTATCCAAAAGTATATGATACTTACAGTTTTCATGTTTAAAAAAACAAACACACCTACCTACCTACCAAATCATTTAATATTTATATACAAAGAAGGCTAAGTTACAAATAACGGAATAACAAGCTCACATAAATTTTTCTTCGTAATATAAATTAACCAATAGATCATCAAGATAATTAAAATACACACTATAGCTCAGATTTAAATCACAAGATTAATTAAATTTAAGGAAAAAAAACTCACAAAATTTCTATAATATGAATATAACTAATATAGGCTAACACCTAAATAATGATAAATTTAAAACATTTACTTGAAATGTTTTTTATATAAGGTAATCTGGCGCAATACCCGCAAGGGTAGTCGCCATTAAATTTTATTTAGTAGTAGTAGTAAAAGCAGTCAGTGTTTCGGAAGCGTAACCTCACACTACTCATGTCATTATACTGGACCTATAAGACTGTTCATTGTGTAATCATACGTTTTTTGATTGAGTTAAGTCTGCCAATTGATATTTTATCGTATGTTTTTATATGTTGTGATGTTATGCTATTGTTTCAGAAAAAGGGAGAAGGTTTGGGCCCATTAAAACGTTTAATCCCGCTGCAAATGTTTGCACCTGTCCTAAGTCAGGAATCTGAGTACAGTAGTTGTCGTTTGTTTATGTAATATATTCGTGTTCCTCGTTTCTTGTTTTGTTTATATAGATTAGACCGTTGGTTTTCCCGTTTGAATGGTTTTACACTAGTAATTTTGGGGCCCTTTATAGCTTGTTGTTCGGTGTGAGCCAAGGCTCCGTGTTGAAGGCCGTACTTTAACCTATAATGGTTTAATTTTTAAATTGTTATTTGGATGGAGAGTTGTCTCATTGGCACTCACACCACATCTTCCTATATCTATTAACCAGTCTACCAGTTGACTGTGTAGTGTGAGACAAAATTTATCTCTGACTCATAATTTAACTTTGGAAATACTTTTGAGAAACTTTTATTTTTGAGACTTTTATATTTTGAATTGAGATTAAGTACATTTTATGATTTAGTAATTTTGGCATTTATTTTATATTTTACATTTTAAGGAGAAATAGTTTTACTTTGGATTTGTTATTTTAATTGATACTTTGTACTTTAATTAGATTATTATTATTTGGCATTGTTGATTGATCGAGTTGTCATCATTCGTTTAAATTGTTACAGTAATTAAATTATGAAAACTTTCCTTGCGTTTTAGCTATGCCTATCAGAACATTAAGTCTAGCGATAGACTGACCCCCTGTCCCTTGGTTCCAGCACATACGAGTTAGCTCCCCTTATCTAACAGTGCTCTGGAGTGGACCTTGGTGACAGATATAAACCATGAGAAATTGTCTAACATTTATTACTGTTAATGTTTATGAGTCAGTGTTTGACCTTATGCCCAGAATCCCATATAGCCACTTGTTTGATTTTACCAATAAAGATGAGGAATTGTTTAGCATTTATTACTGTTCATGTTTGTGAGTCAGTGTATGACCTTTTGCTCAGAGTCCCATATACAATGTAGCCACTTGTTTGTTTTTACCAATAACCATGAGGAATTGTCTAACATTTATTACTGTTAATGTTTGTAAGTCAGTGTATTACCTTATGCCCAGAATCCCATATAGCCACTTGTTTGTTTTTACCAATAACTATGAGGAAATGTTTAGCATTTCTTACTGTTCATGTTTGTGAGTCAGTTTATGACCTTATGCCCAGAGTCCCATATAGCCACTTGTTTGTTTTACCAATAAAAATGAGGAATTGTTTAGCATTTATTACTGTTAATGTTTGTGAGTCAGTGTATGACCTTATGCCCAGAGTCACATATAGCCACTTGTTTGTTTTTACCAATAACCATGACAGGGTTGGCAAAGTATTACCCGCCCGGGAATTCCCGGGTGGGAAAACCCAGGTTTTCCCGGGCTGGACAATACTCCCAGAAATAGGGAATAGTGGGCATTACTGGGCAATATGATTTTTTAAGCTTATTTTAATGTAAAATAGTAAAGTCTTGGTGTAGTTTAATAGTATTACTGCTAAATATACACTTTTTATACAGATAACCATTGACAGTCATTTCTCAAAGAATGAAAAATTCAATTTCATTCGAATTCCCTTCTATGTAGCCAGAATACAAGATTTGCACATAAGCACAAATCATTGTTTCAATAATCCATACTTTGAAAAAAAAATATTGCAATGTTGAAGTGAATTGTTTATTTAAATGTTATACATTCATACATTTGTCATATTGCTAAATAAACACCCTAAGGGGACATGCCATTAACACTTGAAAAACACAATAAAATTGAAAGGGCTGATTATTGTTACATAAACAAATCTGCATTATAATCAGAATAATTACTTACTAATTAGTGACAGTACATATGTATACTTTAATTAAATGTATTTTTTCTTACATGTAATTCATTTTTGTAATTGTTAATTTTTAATAGGAGTTATATTTATTTAAAAAAAAGTTTTTTGCTTTATGAATTACATTTGAACAGGTTTACCTGAATCCAGACAAACAAAAAAGGTTATATATATCTTAAATGTATAAAATTTGTGTTTGATCACTGAATCCTCTATAAAATTCAGACTAGTATTTTAAATTACCCAGTATTGCCCAGTATTACCCACTAAAACCCAGTAAAACCCGGGTTTTCCCAGTATTTCCCACTGGGCTGGGCAATACTCATAAAACCCGGGTTTTTGCCAACCCTGAACCATGAGGAATTGTCTAACATTTATAACTGTTAATGTTTGTGAGACAGTGTTTGACCTTATGCCCAGAGTCCCATCTAGCCACTTGTTTGTTTTTACCAATAACTATGAGGAAATGTTTAGCATTTCTTACTGTTCATGTTTGTGAGTCAGTTTATGACCTTATGCCCAGAGTCCCATATAGCCACTTGTTTGTTTTTACCAATAAAAATGAGGAATTGTTTAGCATTTATTACTGTTAATGTTTGTGAGTCAGTGTATGACCTTATGCCCAGAGTCACATATAGCCACTTGTTTGTTTTACCAATAACCATGACAGGGTTGGCAAAGTATTACCCGCCCGGGAATTCCCGGGTGGGAAAACCCAGGTTTTCCAGGGCTGGGCAATACTCCCAGAAATAGGGAATAGTGGGCATTACTGGGCAATATGATTTTTTAAGCTTATTTTAATGTAAAATAGTAAAGTCTTGGTGTAGTTTAATAGTATTACTGCTAAATATACACTTTTTATACAGATAACCATTGACAGTCATTTCTAAAAGAATGAAAAATTCAATTTCATTCCCTTCTATGTAGCCAGAATACAAGATTTGCACATAAGCACAAATCATTGTTTCAATAATCCATACTTTGAAAAAAAAATATTGCAATGTTGAAGTGAATTGTTTATTTAAATGTTATACATTCATACATTTGTCATATTGCTAAATAAACACCCTAAGGGGACATGCCATTAACACTTGAAAAACACAATAAAATTGAAAGGGCTGATTATTGTTACATAAACAAATCTGCATTATAATCAGAATAATTACTTACTAATTAGTGACAGTACATATGTATACTTTAATTAAATGTATTTTTTCTTACATGTAATTCATTTTTGTAATTGTTAATTTTTAAAAGGAGTTATATTTATTTAAAAAAAAGTTTTTTGCTTTATGAATTACATTTGAACAGGTTTACCTGAATCCAGACAAACAAAAAAGGTTATATATATCTTAAATGTATAGAATTTGTGTTTGATCACTGAATCCTCTATAAAATTCAGACTAGTATTTTATATTACCCAGTATTGCCCAGTATTACCCACTAAAACCCAGTAAAACCCGGGTTTTCCCAGTATTTCCCACTGGGCTGGGCAATACTCATAAAACCCGGGTTTTTGCCAACCCTGAACCATGAGGAATTGTCTAACATTTATAACTGTTAATGTTTGTGAGACAGTGTTTGACCTTATGCCCAGAGTCCCATCTAGCCACTTGTTTGTTTTTACCAATAACTATGAGGAAATGTTTAGCATTTCTTACTGTTCATGTTTGTGAGTCAGTTTATGACCTTATGCCCAGAGTCCTATATAGCCACTTGTTTGTTTTTACCAATAAAGATGAGGAATTGTTTAGCATTTATTACTGTTCATGTTTGTGAGTCAGTTTATGACCTTATGCCCAGAGTCCCATATAACCACTTGTTTGATTTTACCAATAACCTTGAGGAATTGTTAGCATTTATTACTGTAAATGTTTGTGAGTCATAGTTTGACCTTATGCCCAGAGTCCCATATAGCTACTTGTTTGTTTATACCAATAACCATGAGGAATTGTTTAGCATTTATTACTGTTAATGTTTGTGAGTCAGTGTATGACCTTATGCCTGGAGTACCATATAGCCGCTTGTTTGTTTTTACCAATAACCATGAGGAATTGTTTAGTGTTTATTACTGTTAATGTTTGTGAGTCAGTGTATTACCTTATGCCCAGAATCCCATATAGCCACTTGTTTGATTTTACCAATACAGATGAGGAATTGTTTAGTATTATTACTGTTAATGTTTGTGAGTCAGTGTATGACCTTATGCCCAGAATCCCATATAACCACTTGTTTGATTTTACCAATAACAATGAGGAATTGTTCAGCATTTCTTACTGTTGATGTTTTTCAGTCAGTGTATGACCTTATACCCAGAGTCCCATATAGCCACTTGTTAGTTTTTACCAATAACTATGAGGAAATGTTTAGCATTTCTTACTGTTCATGTTTGTGAGTCAGTTTATGACCTTATGCCCAGAGTCCCATTTAGCCACTTGTTTGTTTTTACCAATAAAGATGAGGAATTGTCTTTATTTTATTACTGTTAATGTTTGTGAGTCAGTGTTTGACCTTATGCCCAGAGTCCCATATAAGCACTTGTTTGATTTTACCAATAACCATGAGGAATTGTCTAACATTTATTACTGTTAATGTTTGCGGGTCAGTGTTTGACCTTATGCCCAGAGTCCCATATAGCCACTTGTTTGTTTATACCAAAAACCATGAGGAATTGTTTAGCATTTATTACTGTTATTAATGTTTGTGAGTCAGTGTATGACCTTATGCCCAGAATCCCATGTAACCACTTGTTTGTTTATACCAATACCAATGTGGAATTGTTTAGCATTTATTACTGTTGGAGTTTTTCAGTCAGTGTATGACCTTATACCCAGAATCCCATATAGCCACTTGTTTGTTTTTACCAATAACAATGAGGAATTGTTCAGCATTTATTACTGTTGATGTTTTTCAGTCAGTGTATGACCTTATACCCAGAGTCCCATATAGCCACTTGTTTGTTTTTACCAATAACTATGAGGAAATATTTAGCATTTCTTACTGTTCATGTTTGTGAGTCAGTTTATGACCTTAAGCCCAGAGTCCCATATAGCCACTTGTTTGTTTTTACCAATAACAATGAGGAATTGAATAGCATTTATTACTGTTAATGTTTGTGAGTCAGTGTTTGACCTTATGCCCAGAGTCCCATATAGCCACTTGTTTGATTTTACCAATAACCTTGAGGAATTGTTAGCATTTATTACTGTAAATGTTTGTGAGTCATAGTTTGACCTTATGCCCAGAGTCCCATATAGCTACTTGTTTGTTTATACCAATAACCATGAGGAATTGTTTAGCATTTATTACTGTTAATGTTTGTGAGTCAGTGTATGACCTTATGCCTGGAGTCCCATATAGCCACTTGTTTGTTTTTACCAATAACCATGAGGAATTGTTTAGTGTTTATTACTGTTAATGTTTGTGAGTCAGTGTATTACCTTATGCCCAGAATCCCATATAGCCACTTGTTTGATTTTACCAATACAGATGAGGAATTGTTTAGCATTTATTACTGTTAATGTTTGTGAGTCAGTGTATGACCTTATGCCCAGAATCCCATATAACCACTTGTTTGATTTTACCAATAACAATGAGGAATTGTTCAGCATTTCTTACTGTTGATGTTTTTCAGTCAGTGTATGACCTTATACCCAGAGTCCCATATAGCCACTTGTTAGTTTTTACCAATAACTATGAGGAAATGTTTAGCATTTCTTACTGTTCATGTTTGTGAGTCAGTTTATGACCTTATGCCCAGAGTCCCATTTAGCCACTTGTTTGTTTTTACCAATAAAGATGAGGAATTGTCTTTATTTTATTACTGTTAATGTTTGTGAGTCAGTGTTTGACCTTATGCCCAGAGTCCCATATAAGCACTTGTTTGATTTTACCAATAACCATGAGGAATTGTCTAACATTTATTACTGTTAATGTTTGCGGGTCAGTGTTTGACCTTATGCCCAGAGTCCCATATAGCCACTTGTTTGTTTATACCAAAAACCATGAGGAATTGTTTAGCATTTATTACTGTTATTAATGTTTGTGAGTCAGTGTATGACCTTATGCCCAGAATCCCATGTAACCACTTGTTTGTTTATACCAATAACAATGTGGAATTGTTTAGCATTTATTACTGTTGGAGTTTTTCAGTCAGTGTATGACCTTATACCCAGAATCCCATATAGCCACTTGTTTGTTTTTACCAATAACAATGAGGAATTGTTCAGCATTTATTACTGTTGATGTTTTTCAGTCAGTGTATGACCTTATACCCAGAGTCCCATATAGCCACTTGTTTGTTTTTACCAATAACTATGAGGAAATATTTAGCATTTCTTACTGTTCATGTTTGTGAGTCAGTTTATGACCTTAAGCCCAGAGTCCCATATAGCCACTTGTTTGTTTTTACCAATAACAATGAGGAATTGAATAGCATTTATTACTGTGAATGTTTGTGAGTCAGTGTTTGACCTTATGCCCAGAGTCCCATATAGCCACTTGTTTGTTTTTACCAATAACCATGAGGAATTGTTTAGCATTTATTACTGTTAATGTTTGTGAGTCAGTGCACATGTATGACCTTATGCCCAGAGTCCCATATAGCCACTTGTTTGTTTTTACCAATAACCATGAGGAATTGTCTAACATTTATTACTGTTAATGTTTGTGAGTCAGTGTATGAACTTATGCCCAGAGTCCCATATAGCCACTTGTTTGTTTTTACCAATACCAATGAGGAATTGTCTAACATTTATTACTGTAAATGTTTGTGAGTCAGTGTTTGACTTTATTCACAGAGTCACATATAGCCACTTGTTTGTTTATACCAATTACCATGAGGAATTGTCTAACATTTATTACTGTTAATGTTTTTGAGTCAGTGTATGAACTTATGCCCAGAGTGCCATATAGCCACTTGTTTGTTTTTACCAATAACAATGTGGAAATGTTCAGCATTTATTACTGTTAATGTTTGTGAGTCAGTGTATGACCTTATGCCCAGAGTGCCATATAGCCACTTGTTTGATTTTACCAATAAAGATGAGGAATTGTTCAGCATTTATTACTGTTAATGTTTGTCCGTCAGTGTTTGACCTTATTCACAGAGTCCCGTATCTATAGGCACTTGTTTGTTTATAGCAATAACTATTTGCCACTGATTATTAAGCAACCAACAATCAATTAAACTTAAGGTTAACAGGGGTAATGCCATCATCAGTGTTTAAATACCTGTAACTCAACGTTTAACGCTAAAGTCTATTTTTCTTTGCAATATAATATTTTGTCAAATGCTAAAATTTTATCTTTGTCATGTTTGTGTACATGTTTGCTAAAATTTTATCAATTTTCTGCAAAGCTAAAATTTTATCTTTCTGGATGCTTAAATTTTAGCTTTTGGTCTGAAAAAGAACCAGCTAAAATTTTAGCTCTCCTTTATATTACTTATTGATTTAAGCTAAACTTTTATGTTATTATAGTTTTATTGCTTCAGGACTGATGAAGATTGTACAGCAGAATAAAAATGATTGCTCATTTGGGATTATCTCTTGTCCTTGATATATAGTTAAACAAGTGCAGAGATATTTTTGCCTGAGCTTTTGTTCTTTTTCATCAATGTTCAGAAAGAAGAAATAGAGACAAATGATAGAAGAATAAAGACAAATTTGGTAAGTTTTTAAATATTGATAAAGTTATAACATTTTGAGGTAAAATTTTAGTTTTTTGCAATATTCTTTAAAAAATCTACTCTTGAGAAAATGAGACAGTCTCAAAATTTAAAATTCTCCCTTATAGGCAGTTTTATTAATTTATATTAAAATAAAAAGATTAGCTAATTTTATAATAAAAAAGTTTCACACAGTCAGTTTTACGTACTTGTCAAAACAATAATAAACCTATTTTATATCGATGGTCATTACCGATGGTCATTACCGATTTGTTATTACTAGTGAATGGCGATAAATAAATTCCAAAAAATTCTTAATGAACTGTTACACAAGAAGTTTCTGGAAAGTAACATAGTTTACATAGTCGTCTTGTGAATAGGGTGTTTTGCAATCATGTTACGATATTTGAGATCTAGAGCTTCTTGAAAACACCGTTACATAGAAATATGAAAAGGATCGTGCACAACCAAGACTTTCAAACGCAAAAATATATGATACCATATGAAAGTAAATATCACCCCAAGCCTACATGCAAAAATGTAATTAGCGATGAAAACTATAGCATCAATATTCAATTTTTACGAAGTATTTGAATTATAAAAATAACACATTGTCATGTAACCATCATTTTTTTTAGATAAAGTTTTTCTACTATTGAAACTTTTATAATCTTATTTAAAAAAAATACCTATATGGTCCAAATACTCATATGGTCTGGCCCGTTAATAACCAAACGAGTATAATACTCATATGGTCCGACAATACGCGTACGGTCGGACCATATGAGTATACGCATATGGTCCAAATACTCATATGGTCCGGAACATATATATATGCCACCGAAAGCTCTTTTTTTGAGAGCCCAGGTGGTCGTGTGGTCTAGCGGGACGGCTGCAGTGCAGGCGATTAGGTGTCACGATATCACAGTAGCATGGGTTCGAATCCCGGCGAGGGAAGAACCAAAAATTTGCGAAAGCAAATTTACAGATCTAACATTGTTGGGTTGATGTTTAGAAGAGTTGTATATAAATTATGTACACAGCCATGTATCACCATCATATAACTCGTTTAAAAATCAACCCAACAATGTTAGATCTGTAAATTTGCTTTCGCAAATTTTGGGTTCTTCCCTCGCCGGGATTCGAACCCATGCTACTGTGATATCGTGACACCAAATCGCCTGCACTGCAGCCGTCCCGCTAGACCACATGACCACCTGGGCTCTCAAAAAAAGAGTTTTCGGTGGGCATGTGTTACCTTTCCACGTCAGTTTTAATCTAGCGGCGTACTACAGTACATGATATATAAGGCATGAAGATGTTTTTGTTTACAGATCAGCTTAATTATCTATAGTAAAGGATCCTACAAATTAATGTAAGATACAGTCACAGAAAATAATTATATTCATAAGTATGTCTGAGTCAGTGACAACCCTACAACAGATGTATCGATCGGATCGCCATCAATGATGGTGATACATGGCTGTGTACATAATGTATATACAACTCGTCTTAACATCAACCCAACAATGTTAGATCTGTAAATTTGCGATCGCAAATTTTTGGTTCTTCCCTCGCCGGGATTCGAACCCATGCTACTGTGATATCGTGACACCAAATCGCCTGCACTGGAGCCGTCCCGCTAGACCACATGAACACCTGGGCTCTTAAAAAAAGAGTTTTCGGTGGGCATGTGTTACCTTTCCACGTCAGTTTTTATCTAGCGGCGTACTACAGTACATGATATATAAGGCATGAAGATGTTTTTGTTTACAGATCAGCTAAATTATCTATAGTAAAGGATCCTACAAATTAATGTAAGATACAGTCACAGAAAATAATTATATTCATAAGTATGTCTGAGTCAGTGACAACCCTACAACAGATGTATCGATCGGATCGCCATCAATGATGGTGATACATGGTTGTGTACAT
This sequence comes from Mytilus trossulus, assembly GCF_036588685.1. NCBI lineage: Eukaryota > Metazoa > Mollusca > Bivalvia > Mytilida > Mytilidae > Mytilus > Mytilus trossulus. The sequence goes on along the minus strand of NC_086379.1, from coordinate 2,308,235 downwards.
AATGTATATACAACTCGTCTTAACATCAACCCAACAATGTTAGATCTGTAAATTTGCGATCGCAAATTTTTGGTTCTTCCCTCGCCGGGATTCGAACCCATGCTACTGTGATATCGTGACACCAAATCGCCTGCACTGGAGCCGTCCCGCTAGACCACATGACCACCTGGGCTCTCAAAAAAAGAGTTTTCGGTGGGCATGTGTTACCTTTCCACGTCAGTTTTAATCTAGCGGCGTACTACAGTACATGATATATAAGGCATGAAGATGTTTTTGTTTACAGATCAGCTAAATTATCTATAGTAAAGGATCCTACAAATTAATGTAAGATACAGTCACAGAAAATAATTATATTCATAAGTATGTCTGAGTCAGTGACAACCCTACAACAGATGTATCGATCGGATCGCCATCAATGATGGTGATACATGGCTGTGTACATAATGTATATACAACTCGTCTAAACATCAACCCAACAATGTTAGATCTGTAAATTTGCGATCGCAAATTTTTGGTTTTTCCCTCGCCGGGATTCGAACCCATGCTACTGTGATATCGTGACACCAAATCGCCTGCACTGGAGCCGTCCCGCTAGACCACATGACCACCTGGGCTCTCAAAAAAAGAGTTTTCGGTGGGCATGTGTTACCTTTCCACGTCAGTTTTAATCTAGCGGCGTAGATATATATATATATATATAAGTTATAAATGATGAGAACACATTTTCATATTTTGATTTTTTCTTACTGAAAGAAAAAGCGAAAGGTATTGAATTTCGACCAACAGACTGTGGAGAAATATATGCAAAAAGAGAAAACGGGATTTACACAATTTTTCCGAATTCATCCAGTAGCATTGGTTATTCAGTCTATTGTGATTTTGAAACGGATAACGGAAATTGGACGGTAATTGCTTTTCTTTTTTCTGACTAATGTATTTTATACATTTTGCTTATTTTTGTACAAAAAGTCAAATCACAAAAATACAGAACTCAGAGGAAATCAAATCGGAAAATCCCTAAACACATAGCATAATCAAATGACAAAACACATAAAAGACAATTGTAATATTCCTAACTTGGTACAGGCATTTTAAAATGTACTTTTCTGAATCACATTCATATATGGTCTATACATTGTAAGCTGTCCAAATAAAGTAGTATTAATTTGTTATCATAAATGAATACTTTGTCATGAACGGAATTCAAACTTCGATGCATTAGTCTATATAAATACTTTATCGCGGGCAGGAGAAATAACTTGATACATTATGTCGAATGAATGCTTTATTATGGTGACTTGGTAATAGAAATATGGTCATTACTGGTCAAGTATCAGAACAAATGAAAGAATATACAACATTCATCACTTGTTATCGTGAAAGAATATCTACCTTTATGCTATACATGCTATAAGTATCATGATTTTATAATAATTTCAAAATGTTTTGATATTTATGTTTAATTTTGTAATTTATATTGGTCAGGTCTTTCAGAGGAGAATAAACGATACCACAGACTTTTTCAGAGGATGGGAGGAATATGAAAACTGATTTGGGAATTTGGAGGCTGAATTTTGGCTTGGTAAATTTATATGCTTTATATTATTTTAGAGGAGCAATAACTATTGGTATTGTGATTGATTGATTGATTGGTCGATTCATTTATTGATTGTTTTAGCATAACTATGCGTTAACATTAATTAAGTAGTTGAGGTCACAAAGTCTTAATATGCAATAATATTAAGAGCTGAGCAGAGTGATATAGACAGTGGGACGACCGATGTACTATATCTTAACTATTTTCTTAATTGGTGAAGGAAGCCTTATTAGTGGCCGGAAAGAACCGTCATTTTTAGGATTAAACCTTATGAAGTAGAACTAACGTCGAACGCACATGTCGCATGTTAGTTTTGGCCGCGCAATCTCAGTATTTGCTGCTTAACGCTTTAGTGGTAAGAGCACTTAGACCATTCGGGCTACCGATACTCTCAATTATACATTTTAGATTATAGACAAACAATTAACACGAACCACATATATATATCCAGAAAGTATGACTTTGTGCGAGACCAAACTACAGAGGAACTAAAACAGTATAAATTCACTTCTGTAAGACGTTATATTCTTTTTTTACATCATAATTTCCTCCTTTTTATGCCGTTGGATTGCTGTCCTTTACTTTATACATTCCAAGCTTTAATTTGATGTTTCAGGACGATTTTAATATGATTTCACACACAAAAAACTCGTCAATAGTTCCGCGGAACGCAGTGTCTCTCCTGTGATGTTGATTAACAATAGTTGAATTATGACTACCAAAAGCTATGACTAAGTTCAATACAAAACGAGCTGCAAACAATTATTCTGCAGCTGATACTTCTTGATCAATATGATTGCTTACCAGTTCCGTTATTCTTCATAGAGGATTGACAAAGTCTTAAACATCAATCTTAGACTGTATGTGAATGTCATTTACAAAAAGCTTACAAAAGAACTTTACTAAAACATTTGAAAACAAATATTGTTCTAGACACTAGAAAAAATAATGTGAAGACGCCTTGTCCTATCTCTATGACGTGGTCTCAGGCAAGACAGAACACATTATATATATATATAAAAACACCAAACAATTTTAAAACCGTTTCAGGTAATCGGAAAATCAACGAATTAACGTCGAATGGACAACATCAATTAAGGGTAGATCTTACTGATTTTGACGGGAACACCGGATATGCGAAATATTCCAGGTTCTCTGTCGGTAATGCTTCTACCCAATACAAGCTTGAAGTTGGTGGATATAGCGGGAATATTGGTGAGTAAACGTACGTTAACGTCATACTGTGCTTTATGTGAGTATCTTTTATATTCTGGTTGTCGAAAAAAATGGTTTTAAGAAGAATACTATGCTGCTTTGCAATTCAATCGGTAAACAAAGTTGATACTATCATATCTGTATGGCCTGGTCTTGATTTGTACTAAACCCGTAAGATTACATATGTTCTAATCAACTATCAATTGATCACTTCTATAATCTTGCCCTCGGCAAGGTTAACTGTAGATTACCGTTACTGTATTTTGCAAAAATACCAGAGAGACAGACAAACACATTAATCGAAAATAAACTGACAACGCTATGGCTTAAAGAATTAAAAGACAACCAATTGTCCTAATACGACAGTTTACTTAAATTCACATCTAATGAGATGAAGCCAAACCTGATATGAATTTATTGACCGGACAAATTTCGTATTAGGACAATTGCACACTGTGCTGCTGTTAGATTACAAATTTACATATTCAAATTCATTTACCCGGACAAAATGAACCAAATTTATTTAGATATTTGATCCAAATTGAGGATAAAACAAGTATAAGGACTATAAAGCAACTCATTTTTTTATAACATTCAATGGTATTAGGAAGATAATTCCAGTTGACGTAATAAAAATTGTATGCAATTTATTAGGACACTATCAGCTAATCGAATTGCGAGAAATTACTCTAAAGTAGGATAAAGTTTATTACACATATTGTAGTTCAAGTGTTATCATACCTAGATCAAAGCTTTATCAATACTCATTTCACTCGGATCAAAACGTCATTTTGTTTTGAGTAATTTAAATGTTATTGTGATGATGTTCAGAAAAATTATCTAGTGTGTAACGATATTGTTTCATATGTATTTCAATTCTTTGAATGGAAAATAATTTGCATTATAATAAGGGGATGACATTAACTAGTAAGGACATTGATGACAATCGAAATCCATGAAAAAGTTTTTCAAAGATATTGCGTTGACAGTATTTAAAGTAGTTTGTTCACCCCTTTTTTTTTTTTTAAATCAAAACCAATGTAATGAAAACCATTAAAATTCGTGTATAACGATATTGTTTCATATATATGTTAATTGTTTTGAATAGGAAATAGTTTGAAGCATAATAATGGGATGAGTTTTACTACAAAGGACAGGGAAAACGATCTTCATTATATAGTTAACTGTGCGAATGACAGAGGTGGAGCCTGGTGGTATCACTCCTGTACATCCGTCAATCTTAACGGACAATATCTCCAAGGTGAACTGAATGACTTAAAAAGTATTCATTGGTACATGTGGAAGAAATCAAGCATTTCATTAAAATCATCCGTGATGATGTTTAGAAAAGTGTATCCAACAGGTTAAAGATAAAAAAAAATGCATTTTAATTTTTAAACTTTTATTATATTTCGTTCATTTTATACGTTTGATTACTTTAATTTAGTTGTGTTTATATAAAAAAGCGTAGTAGTGCGTTGTCTGGATTTGCTTGTCCTGAATGTGCTTGAAATAATTTTCATTAGACTTGATTAAAACAAGAAATAAATTTTGAATAAACTGTTTTAAAATAAATTCAAACGTAAAGTTTTCGTGGTCAAATCCATATATCAGATACCTTAAGCATTAGGTCTTCTATAAGTGATTATTGTTCATTTTGTAAGGTGTACATTTCTGCCTGGCATGGTTCACCTGACATCATTTTCGTGGTTTATTGGTCAATAGATATAGGAAGATGTGGTGTGAGTGCCAATGAGACAAATATCCATCCAAATAACAATTTAAAAAAAAAAAGTAAACCATTATAGGTCAATGTACGGCCTTCAACACGGAGCCTTGGCTCACACCGAACAAGAAGCAAAAAAGGGTCCCAAAATTACAAGTGTAAAATCATTCAAACGGGAAAACCAACGGTCTAATCTATATAAAAAAAAAGAGAAACGAGAAACACGTATATATAACATAAACAAACGACAACTAATGTACATCAGATTCCTGACTTAGGACAGGTGCAAACATTTGCAGCGGGATTAAAAGTTTTAATGGATCCAAACTTCTCCCTTTTTCTGAAATAATAGCATAACATCACAACATAGAAAAGCACACGAAAAAATATCAATTTGCAGACTTAAGTCAATCAAAAAACGTTAATAAAACACAATGAACGAATAAATTTGATCTGCGATATCTGAATGCAAATGCACAGTTGATAAAATATAAGAGACAAACGAGTCCAAACAAAGCCATGACAAGATACCACTAAGAAATATTTAACCCTTCGAAAATATTGATCAATATTCACTTAAGAAAAAGAACGGTTTTAAAAAAAAAAATTTAAATCTTGAAGTTTATACAAATTTAGTAAGAATAAGTGGAAAATTGAAGATATTCCAAATAATCAAAGCTGGTATATTGACAAAATCCATATAAATATAAAATAACAAAAAAACATTATAAACAGTATCAACAGGTCGAATTAACATGCAAATACGACTTGAGAGTACTCGCAGTTACTGACAGCTAGTTAAAAGCCAAAACCAATTAATAATGAGAAATCATGCATCAGAGACTAAAATCAACTAAAACACATCCCAGGTATTTAGTATTTTAACGTCATTAACAGTCAGAGAAGGCATGACTTGTGCAATGCCAAAAATAAATGTATCGACAGGTTGTAGGATAGTTAGGAACGACTTCTAAAGAGATAAAAATTAACGTGTCTGTGTCTCTATACATCTCGTCTCAAAAGATAATAAAATTTAGTTATGTTTTAATTTGCTAATGAGAATGTTTAGTTTTCTTGTTTAAGTCTGTTTTCTGCGATAATTCAACCAATAGGTCAACTTTGGTTGATCTATTGAAAGGTGTTCGTGTATTTCTGGATTGGTTAATCTGACCTTGTCCTCATTGTTTTCGATCTTATGAAGTTTATTTGATGTTTGTAGTAAAGCTTTATATTCATGAGAATCAACATCAAATCAATGGTGAGCAAAAAAAGCAAGACATTTCTGCGTGTGCACTCTTGTTTGATGTATAATTACGGGTCATATATATATATATATATTACAATGAATTTGTATAATTAGTGATTATGTAGAATCCCTGAAATTTTCAGGAATCATGTAGAATCACTGGACAGTTTAGGGATTATATATAATCACTAAAATTTTCAGGGATTATGTATAATCTCTAGAAAAAATGGCAGGGATTATACATAATTACTGGAATGAAGAAATATAAAAAAGAAGATGAGGTATGATTGCCAATGAGACAACTACAATGTATCCTCAAAAGACCAAAATGACACCAACATTAACAACTATAGGTCACCGTACGGCCTTCAACAATGAGCAAAGCCCATACCGTAATACCAGCTATAAAAGGCCCCGATAAGACAAAGTAAAACAATTCAAACGAGAAAATAAATAGTTTTATTTATAAAGAAAATTAATAAAAGTCATATTAAAACAGCATTACACTGTATAAACATAAATTGTAAAATGCTAAGCACAGAATATCAAAATGATAACCCTATTGTTCTAAATGGTAGGCACAATATATTAAAATGTTAAACACAATGTATTAAAATGATATGCTAAACATCTGTTTTTACGAAAATATCTACATTTTAGAAGAAAAAAAATCTTCACAAATTGAATAAGATTTTATAACCAGCCTAAGAGAAATTTAGTGTTCAGTAAAAACATCTGTAGGTCCCCCCTTTCAAAAAAGGGAATTAGCAACCTCGAACTGGTTCGAGCAAGATACCATGTTATTTGCCAGGCGATATATTTTTTCAGACTTCTGATGAACAATTACAATTATGTTTTTTGGGATTCTCTCTCCTTTTTTACCCTGTGGAATTGCTTTGAGAATATAACGCCAAATGCCAGCATCCTCAAAATTTTTGTTTTTATTGTCAATCCTTAGTTTTTCTATACATTTAGATGTGTACGTTCATTCTGTTTGAATTTCTTTTCCATTTGAACAAAAACAAAAAATCAAAAAACAGGTGTTCCATAATCTTCTTCCCCATTTGTTTTACATTTACCACGAATCACATGCTCTGTGGATTTACAAATAGGACATAAATATCCATTTTTTGACGCTGGCTTTTAATAAACAAACAATACATGTAAATTTATCGCTATAAAGCGAAAATGGATATTATTAATTTTGTTTTTAATCGGTGTCATGAATACCTATCTGGAACTCACCCTGTGAGTCGAAATATTTTGTCGGTTCGGAATAACCCCATCGAAACCCAACAACCTTGTTATCGTTCCAACACCGTAACCGTAATAGGTAAAAGAAAAAACAAAGGGTGAAATTTGTTCAGGACCAGACCCCGGTTCTTCGTTACATTTGGATCGAAAAGATTCAACGACTCATTGGTAGGGTTGGCCACCAAAACTCAAAAACCGTAAATCGTAGACACCTAGAATCTTCACCAATCATCATCAATTAATGTATCCTTGAAAAATACCTCAAGGTCAAATTTGTATGTTGACCTTGACCTTTGATCTAACACCTTGTTATTGAATAATCTCAGAAACCATTATACTAACAGAAGTTTTAAATAGTGGAAAATGTTTGGGTCATTACGGCGCAACTTTGTTAAATTTTGACCAAAGAGATTTGACCTTTTTAGAAGGGGCATAAACCCTGTTTTGGGTTTCTGAAATGACAGAATCAGCTTTTACTATATAATCAAAGGTCCTAGACCCATGGGGTTTTCAGCAATGACATTGGAGACTAATGACCTTGATAAAGGTCAAAAGGTCAAAGGTCAGCGTCATGTCCCATATAGCGAATTATGTGTTTTTTTAACTTATTTAAAGGATTTGTAGTGTGTTTTAAAGCTTTTCAATACATTCTACGTCTATTGAAACATGTATTTTACCTTACAAAAGGAAAGACCTCTCAATTGTTCAAAAACAATAGACATTTTAATTTGTCTATATTTTTTTTTTATCAAACAAAGGATCCTTAAATTATTCATAATTCCTGAAATTATATTAGGGAATTTGTAGAATAATTATTAAAATGTTCAGTGATTATGTAAAATCACTGGTCATTTTCAGGGATTATATATAATTACTAATGATTTTAGTGATTCTACATATTCCCTGAAAAATCAGGGATTCTACATAATCCCTGATTGTACAAATTCACTGTAACATATATAAGTTCGATACATGTCTGGTATTTTTCAACTTGAAGGTGCTAACCATTATATTATTACAAGTACCATGACATGAGTTATGCTTGTACAAATAAGGAGAAGTTGTATAATTACCAATGCGAAACAGTTGGTACAAATAAGGAAAAGTGGTATAATTACCAATGGGTCAGTCGCTTGTACAAATACGGAGACGTAGTACTATAAACAATGAGACAACTATCCACTAGAGTGCAAATTACGTCAGTTAATATATATGGTTTATCCAGTAAATCAAGCATAACAAATATACAACGTGTGACCGAAAAATACAGTAATGTTGTATTCTGTGATAGCGTAACATTTGAAAACTCTTTAGTTCATAAATTTGATTGAATATAGTCTTCACAGGAAACTCATATCTTTAAAATATCTTGATAATTGTGACATTCTTGTCACATTTTGATTCCAAAAAGTTGTGCATAATACGGCTTAGGTAATCCTTTAATTTCATGGGATAAAAAAATCCTTAGTTTTTTGAAAAATTCAAATTTTTGTAACAAGGAAATTAAAAAAAAAATTATCATATAAATGTTCATGCTGGCTACTGGGCTGGTGATAGCCTCGGGAACGAAACGTCCACCAGCAGTAGCATCGACTCAGTGGTGTAAATAGATACCAAAACGGACAATGAATAAACGCCTGGCCATTCATACTTAACTTATCCTAAGCATTCTTCTGGTTGTACCGTCTACTTCTATAATTGCGTTTTTTACATGTTTTCAAATGCTGTGAAAATACAAAAGAGAAAAAGAGAATTCGTCACTTGATAGTAATAAGGGTCAATCATAAGAGTTGGAAATCAAGAACACAAGACACACATAAGATTAAAATACTGCAGCAAGGATATTACAACTTAAAGAAATAATAAAGAATAATATTTGATTTTCTTAATTTTGACAAACATTGTGTTGTGTGAATTGAAATCAAATCGCTGGAAGATAAAACAAAATAAAAAATTAAGAAAACATAATGATATGGTAGTAAAACAAATCATTTATTTTGTCACCCGAATTGATTACTTTAGAGTTGAATGACTTTTCAAGATCAAACTTTTTCTGACAGATTATATATTTCTTCCCATAATCCCATAATTTTCAACAATTTTCAGTAATTTGGTAAATCTTGAAAATTTTTATCAAAATATAATCCTCTATAATTTAAGGGCAAAGTTCATTACAGATAGAGAAAATTGTAAGTAGCAAGAATGTTCAGTAAAGTAAGATCTACAAACACATCATCATCACCAAAAAAACAATTTTGTCATAATCCTTCTGTGTCCTTTGTTTAATATGCACATAGATCAAAGTGAGCGACACATGCTCTTTAGAGCCTCTAGTCTATTATCATCTTAGAATTCAGTAATCCAATATGTCTTTTATTTATAGTTGGATAAAAAATGCAATTTTATTACGTGTGCATGCAAAACAAATTGCTTGGGAGAAGGGTCTAAATACAGCACAAACAACATTTTCCAAAAGACCAAAAAAGTGAAAAAGTATATTTTAACAAAACGTATTTGACTAACAAGTCGAAAAACTGATGTTCTTAAACCCTGTTGACTGCCATTGGCGATTGCCAAATAAACGTATCACTAGATGTATATATATATATATATATATATATATATATAACTCGTCTAAACATCAACCCAACAATGTTAGATCTGTAAATTTGCTTTCGCAAATTTTTGGTTCTTCCCTCGCCGGGATTCGAACCCATGCTACTGTGATATCGTGACACCAAATCACCTGCACTGCAGCCGTCCCGCTAGACCACACGACCACCTGGGCTCTCAAAAAAAGAGCTTTCGGTGGGCATGTGTTACCTTTCCACGTCAGTTTTAATCTAGCGGCGTACTGCAATACATGATATATAAGGCATGAAGATGTTATTGTTACAGATCAGCTAAATTATCTATAGTAAAGGATTCTACAAATTAATGTAAGATACAGTCACAGAAAATAATTATATTCATAAGTACGTCTGAGTCAGTGACAACCCTACAACAGATGTATCCATCGGATCGCCATCAATGATGGTGATACATGGCTGTGTACATAATGTATATACAACTCGTCTAAACATCAACCCAACAATGTTAGATCTGTAAATTTGCTTTCGCAAATTTTTGGTTCTTCCCTCGCCGGGATTCGAACCCATGCTACTGTGATATCGTGACACCAAATCGCCTGCACTGCAGCCGTCCCGCTAGACCACACGACCACCTGGGCTCTCAAAAAAAGAGCTTTCGGTGGGCATGTGTTACCTTTCCACGTCAGTTTTAATCTAGCGGCGTACTGCAATACATGATATATAAGGCATGAAGATGTTATTGTTACAGATCAGCTAAATTATCTATAGTAAAGGATCCTACAAATTAATGTAAGATACAGTCACAGAAAATAATTATATTCATAAGTACGTCTGAGTCAGTGACAACCCTACAACAGATGTATCCATCGGATCGCCATCAATGATGGTGATACATGGCTGTGTACATAATGTATATACAACTCGTCTAAACATCAACCCAACAATGTTAGATCTGTAAATTTGCTTTCGCAAATTTTTGGTTCTTCCCTCGCCGGGATTCGAACCCATGCTACTCTGATATCGTGACACCAAATCGCCTGCACTGCAGCCGTCCCGCTAGACCACACGACCACCTGGGCTCTCAAAAAAGAGCTTTCGGTGGGCATGTGTTACCTTTCCACGTCAGTTTTAATCTAGCGGCGTACTGCAATACATGATATATAAGGCATGAAGATGTTATTGTTACAGATCAGCTAAATTATCTATAGTAAAGGATCCTACAAATTAATGTAAGATACAGTCACAGAAAATAATTATATTCATAAGTACGTCTGAGTCAGTGACAACCCTACAACAGATGTATCCATCGGATCGCAATCAATGATGGTGATACATGGCTGTGTACATAATGTATATACAACTCGTCTAAACATCAACCCAACAATGTTAGATATATATATGTTACCGGCATTTTCTAAATTAAGGCATTTTGTAAAATGACTGAATTTTTAGGCATATATATATATAAACGAGTCTAAATTGAAACTACGTTCAAACCTATGATTGCGTTGGATTAAAACCGCAATCTTTATACGTGTGCATGTAAAACAAATTTCGTTGTAGAAGGGTCTAAAAACAGCACAAACAACATTTTCCAAAAGACCAAAAAAGTGAAAAAGTATATTTAAACAAAACTCATTTGACTAACAGGTCGAACAACTGATGTTCTTTAACCCTGCTGACTACCATGTAGGTAGCTCATGAATCTTTGTGCATATTATATATATATGTTGTGTACAAGTTATCAGTATGTACAAATTATGATTTGTACAAAATTTGACTAAAATTCACTTATAACTTGTACATTGTTGTACAATAAGTTGAAGTATGGATTTTGTTATAAAGAGCAGATACACACTTCAGAAATTGTATTCAGTTACCACATAATAAACCTTATTTACAAAATACAAATATTTACCCCGATGGAGACAGGAAAAGTAATTGATACATGCATGTCAGATAACTTTGATAGTACAATAAAAATTGACCCCAATCACAATTCTGATAGTATAATAGAAATGAGCCCGAGTGACAATCAAGATGACACTGACGTTGAAACACCAAGCATACATGAAAGGAAGCGTGCGATGTCTGGCCAACAGATCAAAACCGAATATTTAACCAAGAAAACGAAACGGAAATAATCAGAACTTGCTGTAGGGGAAAATGTCATTATACCAATTCCTCATTGTGATTGTGCCCCATCAAACAAGCGATTCAGAACTATTTTTTCGTGTTTTGTAAATAGGGTTTATTGTGCGGTCATTGATTACAAATTCTTTAATGTTTATCAATGCTTTTTTTTTTTAATAACAAAATCCATACTTTAAATTATTGTACATGTTATCGGTGAATTGTATTCATTTTTTTTACAAATTGTAAAATTGTACAAGCGCTTTTTGCACCAATTATAATTTGTACAATTTCTTCTCATTGATGCCCATAGGGTTGACCGAGGTAAGGTGATATTATCATATCGAAAATTATCGAATATTTGGAAAATGGGATGTCCGTTTGGTTGTACATGGTGAATAAGTTTTCGCCCTTTGCGATCGGAATCGGGACGTTAAATACGAAGTCTTGTCCTACACTGTTTGTACGAACGTTTCGGAATCATTTTAACAAATGTATAAGGATAAGGGACCGTAGAATATCATTAGGTTTCAGCAGCATCTGTCTTAATCCCTTGTTTTTAGGATCTCTTGGTTGATAAGTGTAGTTTCATGTAAACAAAGTGCTCATGATTTTACCTTTTCTATTTTTAACTTAACTGTCTTTTTTTCAGATTATAAAAAAGAAGTTGTGTCACCTTATTTGGTTAACAACACACACTATTTGTTATATGTATGTACTCAAGAATGTGCGGAATTTTCTACCGTAGTAGAAAATGAAGATTAGTTATTGATGAAGTGTCCAAATACTATTTTTAGTTCAGTCGTATATAAATTTACTTTATAGAAGTGGCGATAGTTACATATTACATGCTATGCACTATGATTGACTGGGAAATACAAATCTGACATTTAAGGTCAGTGTGAGTCTGAAATTAAAGATACGTAAAACATATCCAATTTAGAAACGGTTTAACCATGTGTATGCAAATGTCTCCATCAAATATATACAGGTATATTCGACTGTATTAATTTGTTTGTTTGACAGCAGATGTCAAATGTTTGTTTCCGAAAAACTGAACTTGAAAAAATCCTTTTCTAACTCATGCTTATATTTATAGTTAAATACATATCCTAGCATGGTCTTATGATAATTCTAACATCTGTCACAAGATATATATATTCGGACATGTAACAGATTATTTTGCGTAAAAATAGAAAATGGCGATTTACTTGCATACTTGAAAATGTTACTTGCATATTACGTTCTTATCTTTATCTATGCGACTGAGTGGTAAACGCAATAATTTAAACTCGCATTTTGAAATATTCTATATGAATCAATCAGGATTTTTCTCAAAATCGTAAAATTTAACATCGCATTTTAGTCTAAAATGACAAAATCGCAATAATAAATGCACGCAATTATTTCTGAATTTACAGTACTACATATGAATAAGACAAAAATAGTTTGAGGGTTATCACATTACAAGCGAAGGAATGACCATCCTGAGACATGACTCAGCCAAGTCCTTATATAAAAAGGGGACATGTGGTATGGTTTCCATTGACACATATATACAACGAAGATCAAATGAAATAAATGTAGGCAATTAAAGGTAATGTACGGCCTTCTACAATGAGACAAACCTATGCCGTATATTCGACTAAAAAAGGTCCAGACATGAAAAATATTAAACAATTTAGTTGAGAAAACGTAAAGGCCTAACTTATAGCAAAGCAATTTACGAAAAACAAGCATGACAGACACAAACCAACGACAACTACTAATCTTCATGCTGGCATATACAGAATGTTGCAGCGTTAAAATAGTTTGCTTTTGCCAATTCCTCCCCATAACATGGGACGTTAGCATAAGATATATGTTGGGACAATTTCATATCGTAAGATACTTTCATTGACATTACTCTGATTGTCATATTTAAAATATCAAAATAAAGCATTTAATAGTGTGTGTCTTATACATGTTCGAAGCATAGATGAGTGAAGAGAAAATTCTTTCCGTCATTGTTTTCTGTCGGACTAAAATCTAATAAAACTTAAGAACTTTTTATCATAAAGATTTTAAACGGATAACATAGATTATGCGTAGTAGTACAGTTGAACATGTAATTTCTTTCAAATACGTCAATGAAATAAATTGTGTTGACGTAATGTCATGTGTCGCTCGAGTCATCAAAACGGAAATGAATTTGATGAAAGTACTTGTTTTCCACTTCGATATTATGTTACTTTCCTTTTTAGCTTTATTTGAAGAAGAATGGATAAAATGAAGACAGCCATTGTTATATTGTATATAGCATTTATGGATTTATTTTCTGGAACTTTCTATGTTACAGGTACAGAACATTTTGCTTATACATGTTATATACATAACTATAAAAAAAAACATACAATTGAAAGATAATTGATAAAAACATATCGCTAACATAATGAAATGTAGCTTTAAATCTTTTACGCATTTGAATTCAATTTATAACTTCACCGGATACATCCACAAAATTATAAATCTGTCTACCACTGGGAAACGCGGAAAACATAAATGTATTCCTTAGTTAGATGCATGCATATACAAGTGTTGTAAGCAATGATACTTCGTGCAAATGTTCCGAAGAACGTTGAACTCTCTAAGTCAAAACTTTGAAATAGTCCTATTGAAAATAAAAGACTGTGTTTCAAGTTGGAGAATTATCTCAGTAGCAATCATACCTCATCTTCTTATTTTTATATTTTATCTTCACACTTTACATAAATCTCTGAGAGCGGAACTTTTGTATTAGGAATGACATACATGTTTCCACGTAAATAAAATCTCCCGTTAAAAGCCTGTGTGGTGCATTGACGCGTTATTGTGAGTGCCATCGCTTCATTTGGACAGGACATTATAGAACGATGTCTGTATAATATATTCATAAAATAGTAGACACGTTTTACACGTGATGATCCAAAAACACAAAATTGTAATACTAAAAAAGTTAAAAAGTTAAATGTTTTTGAAGAGATATTTCATTTTATTGAAAAAGTAACAGACTGATTATATTTATCATAACTTAAACATGGTTCTCTAGCACATAACCTAGACCACTGGGCTTTTGTTGGCTACATACCAAACATAGTTTTTGTCAATCGAATAAAACCTTTCCTTGTCGCCTTCATCTAGAGTGTTTGCTAGTCGATCTAATTGTGTACTGATATTAATAAGTGAACAAGATACAAATCCTACTTATGTATATGCGTTTTAAAATAACATTTTACTTGTAAAGTATTTCTAACAAGTATGACCACATACTTGACGTATGTTTATTCAATTGATATACGACGGAAAACTAACTAAACCTGATCCTTCCTGGTTGTTTACAATGGGGAAAATATTGGAGTTTGTAATTTTGTTATGTTGCTGTGCTTTATATTTTGTTAATATGCAGACAAAAGGTAGTAACTATTTGATAGATCATACGCATTTGACAACTGCGGTTTACTTTAAACGGTTATCCATTAACTTTAGATAAAAATACAGGGAGGTAATATGATTTGCGGAGTGCCTATTGTTCAAATATAAAAATCTCAAATATTTTTTTTTAGATATTTTGTAGTCATGTCAGGTTCAGATGAACAAGTTTGACATCGTTTAAATGCAGTTGTTTATCAATAATTACATTACATGACAAATATTTCATAAGAACCTGTAATTTTGATTGGCTGACAACATTCACGAAGCACTGCAATATCATACATTTTATGCGATTCATTTAGTACAATCAGTTTCATTGGTAGTTGACAAATATTTTGAAGGGTTAGAACCCACATTCTATCTTTCATTTAATGCATGTTTTAACCAAAATATTTACCAAAACTGAAATTATTTTAAAATGCTTCGCAAGGTAAACTCAATCTGCAACAGTAAAATCTACGTTTTACCGTAAGGCCAAGATTAAAATACAATACAGTTCATTTCCTACTTCTTCTAATGTTATTTCCGTTAAAAAATAAATAAACACATGGCTACAAGTGCTATCCGTGACAGTGTGAAAATATTGCATTAAAAAAAATGATGTTACTTTTTGGCTGCATCTTTAAAATATAATTATAAAAATGCTTCTTTTTATAATTCATGGGGTTGTAAAAGCGTTAACTGTGCACACATGTTTAATAAGTCGCGCTTCATCGCATTAAACAAAATATGATTCGGCCAACGCTGGTACACACCAAAACCTTTATTTATAAAAAGAAAAAAAAGAAGCATTCAATTCTTATTTAATTTGTCTTTGAAAATATGCTATTGAGTGGTAAACTTTGGACCAGATATTTGATGAATATGTAAAGTACAATGTATGCATGTATAGTTTAAGCATAAAAGTCAAATGATTAGCGTAAATTATTGAGAAAATCGGAAATTATGCTGTGTTTGTACTGTGTCATGATTTTTCTACCAAGTACGTTATTTCGAATAAATATTTTTCTTTATATTTGATTTAGAATAATAAAATTACATGTATGTTTCATTATATTCCGTAATTTTGATTCGCTAAAAACAACCGGGAGGCACTGCATCATCATATTCCATTTCTGTATAAAATACAAAAGATATGCCCGCGCGTTCTATCCGTGACTATGAAATAAAAATCATGAATGCGTTACGGAAACTAAAGAAACTATAAACGCACAATTAGAATCCGTATCGATTTTTTAAACCGGCATTTCGAGTAATCGAGACCATAGCAATGCAATTGTATGTCATATGATTGCGTCGGAAATAGAAACATGTATGTGCCTCTTCTCTGTTGTTTTTTCTTCTTTTTTTTTCGTTGTTCTTTCAATCTATGTTTGAGGTGCAACTTTACCAGATACAATTGTATGACCTCTTTCTTGTCCTGTAAATGATTCAGGAGTCTTCCCTCTTTGAAGTTTACACTTGTATTCATTATGACCACTAAACATCCAACCACACTCACCATCATCGAAAGTACAACTACTGTTAACCATTTCTGTTAAAGATATCTTTTTTTTTTGTTAACAAAAATAGAACAGCTGTATTATATACTTCTAGTTAATACAAGTAGATTGAATGTGTTATGCAATCTATGTCGGTTGGGCTAGCTGTATCAGTCATCCGTGATAATATCGATATCAGTCTTTAGCAAACGCATAACATGTATGACGTCATGTGATCGATATCAGTTAAAGTTTAAAAGGCTTTATCAAATCCAAAAATGAGCACATGCGCAGAAAATCTCAAACTAAGGTCAACTATAGATTGGATGCATACATATGCAAATGCGCGCGAAGTATTGTCTTTTAAGTGTCATAAAAATAAAAGTAAATATCGTCAAGCGCCGGTTTAGTTATTGTTAGCTAATTCTAATTTAGTACTGGTAACATCAAGAATATTTTTAGATATCGGCAAAGTTGACATGTATTTGAACAATTTGTCATTAAGATTAATAATTGCTATCGAATACAAATTTTATGGTCACACATACACTTTCTTTTTAATATTATTTTTGCTGGTTATTATTTTTTCAGACATCATTTTTTTCTTTTCGCCCTTTTTGACTTCATTGTTTTGTAAAATCTTCCAATCTCCCATTTCTCTTATACTAAATGAATTAAGGCTCAATATTCATCTATGCATTAATATGAAATAGATACGTGTCCATAGTCATTGAATATGCAGAAATATTGAATAATCGTAGAAATAGTGCATGATGTTTCTTTACTACAACGCATTTTAATGGCATCCGTCTGTTTTTCTTTCCGATTACACTTCTAAAATTGTGAACATGGTGTTGTGTGTTGCTCTACATTTAAATCAACTATTGTGATTGTCGTGTTCCCAGCACAGCTGTTTAAACTTGAGTTGCTCACAACGGTATTTTCTGGAAAACCTGCAAAATTAATATAACAATTGTTGATAAATTTGATTTGTTTTTTTCTCAAATGTATCGAATTAGTTTGTTTTACAGCGCTTATTCGCGTGTGATGTTTAATTTATTTATTTCATGAGGTATATGCAACTGTCGTTATTTCATGCACGTTGTTTTTTTATTGTTCTTATTATTGTTTTTCTAGTGTTAAATGTATTAAATAAAAATAAGGAGATGCAGTATGATTTGCCAATTAATGAGGCAACTATCACCAGAGACCAAATGGCATCGGTAGGTAATCATAATTTTTATTAGGTACAAAAAATATGATGTTTTCTCTGTAAAATATAAAGATAAGAAGATGAGGTATGATTGGCAATGTGACAACTATCCATCAGAGACCAAATAACAATGAATAACGCAGAGGTTAACAGATATAGGTCTCTGCACAACAATAAGCAAAACCCGTACCTCACAGTAACTGTTTGGATGGGCAACCGTGTTCGAATGCATATTGCACTATTACAATGTAGCTAAATGCTTTTTTGGAGACACTTCATCATGTTGGCAATTTGTTAGATTATAATCTTAATTAAGCAATTATATAGATATAGGAAGATGTGGTGTGAGTACACATGTTTCAATAATATTAGAGCAAAATTTTGTGTACCTTGTACTTGTATAACCCCGTATATTCCTGGTTTACATAACAGTCCATTTGGTCTATAATTGACACTGAGGATGCTTTAATCTCAAGACCGTAAACTATACAATATATAAACAAATGTATTCACACACGTTTACAGCTTGAAAGCTAAGTGAAGACTGCCCAAGCAACAGTTCACAAAACAATTTAACATTCATTCAATGTTAATGATCTCAAAACATTACAAAGTGTTCTGATAAAATATATCTATTATTGTCCAATCTTATACAATAATAATCAGATTATTGTTCTGCAGCTATACTTAATAGTAAAATAGCGGTACTTGCTTCTTTTGTAGTTAAGTGTATATCATCTTTCAAACTTTTAACTAACATCGGAATATGTCGTAAATTATTGAAATCTATAATCTATTTGGGTATTTGAAATAAAGAAACATTATATTTAAGAATAAAGAAACATTTTAAACAAGAAATATTCAATTTAAAACGACACTCAATAACGTTCGTATACATCACTTTTTGAATTATTTGAAAGATTCCTAACGTCACTTATCTTCTGGTTAAATTCTCCACTTGTCCCCCGAATTGCTCGTCTCGGGCATAAACTGTACTATATCATTCTGCTATGGGTAATTCTTTATATATTAGCTGATAGCGTGAAACACACTACAAACATCACGAACATAGAAAATGCACATTTGAACCATTTTAAATAGTAAATAAAGCAGGGGTTCAGGCAGGAAACGTGGACAGCTTTCCTTAAATGAGCTAGATTATTCTAAATGTTCAGGTAATTATGGCTGCAAAAAGGGGAGGGAGTCAGTAAAATTTTATTTGAATGGTTTTGATTGTTAAACCCCTGCGATTCTGTACTTTTTTTTTACATATATTTCAACCGACTGCTACTCATTTTATAACGACAACTAGCATAATTGGGACGATAATAAACTGAGGATAAATTATGTTTACGTAAGCTGTGCTTTATCTCATGTATAAAAAAAATCAACAGCTGATTGTTGTTTATACATGTACGTATTATCTAGTGGCAAATACATCAAAATATTAAAACGAATCTAAGAAAAGTTATTCCCTTGAAAAGTTATTCTGAAGTTTTCTTAAAGGTTTATGTAAATAGAAACGAAAAAATATATAAGCTATCACTAAGTTGATCAGACTTGGTGAGATAATACATTGTGAAAAAGCATGGCCTTACTATATTTACAATGTTTCTAATGCACTTTTCCTTCATTTTTGCTTTGACCCTGAGCATAAAAGTGTTGAATTAAATGATTTGGTATGAGGTCGGTGGGTTCCCATGTATTTTGAGAACTACTAAATCCTCGTCATCTATTAAGTGCTGTTTAATATTGCCTCTTTTTCTAAACTGGAGTTTTAGTTCGACCTCATACATACATGTATCTTATACATCTTTTACATACGTCTATGCAGTATGATGTAGAAGGTGCATGCGGAAAAACTATTTGCACCACTTTCGATACCACAACTGAAAAAATCAATGGGTTTTCAGGAAATTATAATGAAGAAGACTATGCAAGAACCCTGATGTAAAGAATTTTCAACATACCTTCAATACTTAATATTAGTAAAAAAGGCAAGACATGTAAGCGGGCGCATCCTAGTTTCTATATATTTGTTGGTTGTTATGTGGAGATTTACTCCATTAAATTAATTATATTGGCAAGACATGCAGGCGTGTGCACTCTAGTTTTTATATATATTTATTTATAGTTATGTTGAGATTTATTTACAAATAAGTGAACTAATTATATTGTGTTTTTCAGCTGATGGAATGTCTACAGTTTCTTCAGTTATTGCCACAACGAACGATTCAAGTGAAGGTATACATTTAAACTTCTGAAATTATTGCTGTCTAAACATTTACAAGTTAACAGCCTTTTCTGCTTAGCATCTTTTTATATCGTTCTTGGTCTTAATTCATCTGTGTGCATCTTTGCTGTCAAGTTTATTATTCATTCTCATCAACGTAGGACCGAACGCATTGGACAAAAAGTAGCACAAAGTATCTTCTATTCTTCAAATAACTACGTTATTGTTTGAGGTGTATGAAACAGTTGGTTTGACCTCCTGTATAACCCCTGCATTTTGTTTAGATATTCTAGCGTCTTTCCCATTACTACACAAAGAGCAGTTCATGCGTAACCTTCAAAAGAAGATTGCATTTATCATTTAACTTTATTTTCTGTAGATGTTTTATCATAGATGATGTCCTCTCGCTTAATGAAAAACTGTTCCATCAAATAAAAGAGGATACCACATAATATAGTTTAGTCTGTTTCACATATTGGCTTATATCTTTTGGTTGACATCAATGACCTGGTAAGATCAAAACTTTACGACAAACCAGATAAAACAGATATCCAGTTGTAAAATTTCCTTATATACATGTATGTGGCAAAATTGAAGCAGACCATGCACTTTGGGTATATACATATATACAATTCTAAATTGAAAACAACGTTCAATTCTGTGATTGCGTTGGATAAAAAGATTGTATACGTGCGCATGGAAAACGATTTTTTTGGTAGAGGTGTTTAAATACAGCACAAACAACATTTTTCAGAAGTCAAAAAAGTTCAAAAGTATATTTTAACAAAACGTATTTGACTAGCAGGTCGAACAACGTATGTTCTTAAACCCTGCTGATAGCAATTGCCGATTGCCAAATAACGGATCAACAGATGTAACAAAATGATCTTTTTATTAATTTAATAACAAACAGAAAACAATAAACTTGCAGAAAAGATGATATACCGCAAACATAAGGTGCACAAATTTGTACACCATATCCGGATTTCGACAATTAATGTTTCTTCGGTAATTTTAGGAATCAAAACAGTATTTGGAAGACCATATAACTTACCGCAATTTAGGATAGACTCTTGGATTTGAAGAGTCCAAATAGGATGAATGGATTATATAAACCCGAAGGCAAATATAATACAAGCCAAAATGAAAAAAATATAAACAATTCTAAATTGAAAACAACGTTCAAACCTATGATTGCGTTCGAAAATAGTAAAACAAAAAATTATACTGTGCATACAAAACAAATTTCCTGGTAGAGGGGTCTAAATACAGCACAAAAAACATTTTTGAAAAGACCAAAAAAAATGAAAAGGTATATTTTAACAAAACGCATTTATATATAACAAAAAGCATTTATATATAACAAAACGCATTTATATATACATGTATATATATATATATCATATAGAGGTTGAGTCTTATGTAGACGAAACGCGCGTCTGGCGTATTAAATCATAATCCTGGTACCTTTGATAACTATTCTATCATTTTTTCCATAAAGATAAAGTATTGCTGCGTACATAGCAGATGATTTTCCAAATGTTCAAAATAGTTAAGTTCAGTCAATAGTTATTTTTTTTTTAAAACGCTGTTGCGATTTGGTTGACCAGTAGGGAATATCTGTATCATCAATTACCACAGAAAACCGACATATTCAAATTATCTAAGCCAAACCCCAGTCCTCAATAACTCGATTTAGATATTACTTAATGCATATTATCATCTTCTGTTTACTTGCAATAAACATCATGCCGAGTGCCATTTAATTACATTTTAGGAACATGTCAGATAATACCTGCTTTCTTTAAGTACGTGTTGCTTAGTCTATAGTTAACGTTAAGGGCTTTGCTAATTGTTGAAGGTTGTACGGTGACACCTAGTTGTTCATTTCTGTGTCATTTAGTCTCCTGTGGATAGTTGTCTCATTGGCAATCATACCACATTTTCATATTTTGATATGTAACGTTTTGTAAACTGTAAACTGCTGTTTCGATAATTCTTTGTTCATTTTTTCCTTTTCTGTCAGATGCTTGGTATTTTTCTTAGATTTGTGATATTTTCATTATACCCTTGGAAGCTTTTTTCCTTTCATCGAATGTGCACATTACATTTTTTAATGAACTCTTATCAAGTGAGGTATTAATTTTATTGAACTCATGCTTACAGAAAAAACTTTCATAATAGCACACTTATTCTATTCACCCATATTTCAACAAGTTGACAAATATAATCAAATGTCTTTCGTGAGCTGTATCATATTTTTTATATTTTTTATTCTGCATGAATCCTGTACGAACTACTAATTCATCCATGGCATTCAGTTCAATAGTTACTATATATCAGATACGATTCTGAAGAAAAAAAATAGTGTGAGTCTTCTGTAGAAAGTAAAACATGATAAGGCTCAACACATATGTGCACATTATTAGAATCCATCAATTGCAATGTTTATTAAAGTTTCGATTATTCCATATATTTTAGCAGTTTGTACTTCCCAAAATAAACAGACTTCATATTTCAACGGAAACTATTTCAGTCTCAACATAAAGGTTGATTATAACCTCGGTTCATCATTCTTTTTTTTTTTATCATGCATAGATACTATTAAAACAATATTCATCATGTGTTTGTTTTTAGCTGCGGAAAACACAACAGATGAATCAGTTACTACATCAAGAGACGTACCAAGAGCAAGTAGGTCTTAATTCTGAATACAACATGAGAATTAATGATTTTCTCTTCAGTAAAAGACTCATATATTATTTTTGATCCCTTTATTTCGTCTGACTCAATAGAGTTGAGATCAAACTGTTCCATAACTTTTTTTTTAATTCTGTAGTTAATGTATAATTGTTGCTGCATGTCGAAACACGACATTGTTATGTAAGGAAACATAGATTCTAGATAACAGACAATTTCAGCATACTACTCTAAGACTTACACTTGCCTTTAGTTACCTTATATTTATCTTTCATTTATTCCAATCACCAAAATATGCAAGTTTCATAATTTAAAAATCGATTAAACATTTTCCCATAATTGGTTTGAACAAAATAATGATTGAATAACGGTACTTTTAAATCACGTCGTCTGTAATTGTACACGTTTCTGTAAAAGTAATCACAGTTAAGAAAAAAAATCGTTGCTTTCACTTAAAACTATTTGGCGTATCTCTTTGCTAAAATGCTATGTTAATAACAATGATAGAAATGGCAAATAACGTGACACGGACACGTGACGATTTATTCTAAAATTGCAATTTTGTCCTATTTAAACTATGAACCTTGCAAAATATTATGCATGGTTCAAGTTCAAAAATGCATTGCTTTCTTTTTTTTTATATTAAATTTAGGTATGAAAATATGAAATTCATACATATATTTTTTCATATTAAGAAGATTAACATTTAGCAGATGATAAATATAATCTATAGACTGCACGTTAAAATTACGCTGAAAAAAATTACTCCCGTAGAATCTATTGTAAAATGCATACCAGTTCCCTGTCCCGGAGAGGTAAAAATATTATTTATTTCCAATCTTGTCCCATGATGCAACTGATAGACACTATAAATTACGTGTCGCCTTTTGTGAAGTTTATCACACATATCGATTTAGCATTATTCTTCCATTGACTTCTACTTCACCAATATCATTTAGTTAAAAAAATCACTAAGGAATCGATTCAAATCGTTAGTTTAAAAACAAAACAAAAACATTGTTTTGCTTCCCTGAAAAATGAATTGAGATAGGAGGACACTCGAAAATATTTTAATATACTATTTTTAAACTTTTAGTTTTGTACACCAATGAAATAATGTTTGATTTATTAATTAGACTGAATAAAGAAAGTAATTGTCATTATAATAAAAAGCTAACGTTAAAGCTCACATAAACAATTAATGTGGTTATACAAGGTGTTATTAACAGGTTGTCCTCTTTCATATCCCACCATTATTCAACAAATGTGATAGGTTCGTGAGATTTCAAATATTTAAACATGGAAGTTAAATAAAGGCAACAGTAGTATACCGCTGTTCAAAACTCATAAATCAATGGACAAAAAACAAAATCTGGGTAACAAACCAAAACCGAGCGAAACGCATTAAATATAAGAGGAGAACAACGACACAACTCCGAAACGCAACACACACAGAAACAGACCAATCATCAGACAAAACATCACGAGAATAACAAATGTAACATGAAAACCAAATACATGAATTTGGGATAGACAAGTACCGTAAAACTCTATAGCCATTTCACCTTTGAGGCGGAGATTATTATGATAATCAAATGTTATGTTCAAGACAATGATAGCATTATTGTTATGGTCGATATATTAATATATTGATTAATTTCTTTACAGTAATTGATACCAGTGTAACAAGTGATACCAGTGGTACAAATATTTTAGCAACTGGTAAAGACTATTTTACGCTTATTATGTATTACTTGTGCACATCAGATTATCTGATATAAAATAGAACTGGAAGATACAGAGGGACATTCAAAACTGATACGTCGACGGAAAACTGGCCACACCATTGCAAAACAAACAGAGACGAAAAAATACCATTTACCCCACAGTTTAAATTGGCCTGCATTTACCAGGCATTACAAAACAAAGCTTAATTAGATCAAATGTATTAAAAAAAAATACATTAAAAATTAATAAATTATCTAGTGCTTAGAAAGCATAACAATCCAGAATGTGTCCTTCGCTGGTAACAACAAATTTTGAAATAAAATTATTCCATTTTGCCGCCAACCGATAACTGTAAAGGGTATGTCATATTATTATTTTTTTTACATTTTGCAGGTTTAGTTATAGGCTTGGTTATTTGTGGTTTATTACTAGCATGTGCTGTAATTGTGATTGTTGTCCTCATAAGAAGGTATGTTTATATAATGTTTTACTTTGAGTGTTTTCAATATTCCTTCTTGAAATGTTCCACGTAATGTTCTTTATATTTGGTAGCTTATAATTCCTAAATCTTTTTAAAATTAATATTTGATTCTAATTTAAAAAAAAATCGTATATATGCGTGAAGTTTTCTTGCGGAAATAATGTTTTCATATTTCTATTACACTACAAAAAATTACCTTTAAAATGAAAACCATTAGAATTAAAGCAATATACTCTTTATGCATGTTTTTTTTAGGTTAATACATTATACAGATTACTTATTTTTACATAGTGCATTTGAGTCATAATACAAAAATACTTCTATACTTAATGTTTATTAAAGGCGTACATTCAAGAGCAGACCAAGAGAAAAAATAAGAAACAATCTAGGAGGAAGTCAAGATATAGCTGTACCACTAATTACCGCTAATCATTCCAGACTTATGCAAGACGATGTCAAAAATAGCCATACTGCATTTGCAGTGCGTCTGAACACAACACTATCAGACAATCAAGCTCTAAATAATGATAACTATTCGACGGTGGATCAGACAACTGAACAAAGATTTAATGAGACTAAAGACGACGGAACTAGACCAACAGACAGTTATAGGGCATTAGATCCATCCGTCACAGGTTTCAATCGAAATTTGTGTAACACTCCTTCAGTTTATGAGTTTGCAAAGCCTGTTGGGGATACAGAGAACAACATTGGCGATGAGGATCGATATGGTTTCACTGCTGAAGGAGTCTACAATCATTCGGGAAGTAATCGTAACGAGGAATCAGAGAATAACATTGGCGATGAGGATCGATATGGTTTCACTGCTGACGGAGTCTACAATCATTCGGGAAGTAATCGTAACGAGGAATCAGATAATAACATTTATAACAATTCCGTTGATACCATTTATGACTCCGGAAGTCATAAAATAAATGACGAAAAGAAAGAAGATGGCGATGAGGATCAATATGTTTTATCTGATGAAGGAGTCTACGACCATTCGAGAATCATTCGTCACAATGAATCAGAGGATAATAATTGTAACAATACCGTTGATTCTATTTATGACTCCGGAAGTCATAAAATAAATGACGAAACGAGAGAAGATACATATGATCATTTCTTCGGACAAAAAACCGAAGATCAATATGATATCTCAACAAGGACATGAACCCATACAATAGACATATAATATATGTATATAGATATTCTGTACTCGGATATTCTAACACAACAGGTGATATCTTGTTAATAAATATTTGGTAGTAGTTTAAAAAATGTCCAACATTTTTCAGTGTTCAATGTCCAGAGATGTGTTCACATGCGGATTTTACGTTGCAATATGTAAGGTACGATCAATTTAGTTTTGACAACCATATTAATGTATCAATAAATACTTTTCGTGAAAAAGGGTAACAAAACCATATGCAGTAATAAACTATCAAGGAAACGAGAAAATGCCAAGAAAATAGTTTTTTTCTATTTCGTGGACACCAATGCCAATTATCTTCATTATTCATAGCTACCACATTAAGTGTTTCGTGGAATTTCAAAACAAATTTAATGTTGTCATAAATTGCACGGGAGTGAACAGTGGTACAGCAAACGTCGAATTCCCTCACACAATGTTATCACACACTATAGTATTGATTAAAACAATAATAAATTTTGAATGGAAATTTTTTTAAATATTTTGTATTTAAATCATTAGCCATTTACAAAAAAAATAAAGAAGAAAAAAATTCTACAGTGAAATCATTTTCAATCAATTTGAAAAGCTGTATTACTGTCTAGGTCAGAGATTTTTGTAAATAGCAGATTTAATTATTTTTTACACGGTTGCCTAAAACATAAAGTAATGATCAATAACAATAAGTTGGTTTCTGTTTAGGTCGTCAGAAGAACTAAGAGCAGGAAACATTACAATTTAACTTGAATCAAACGTGTGTCATTATATTTGTAATGTTTATTGTTATGTGTTTATTCCATTAGTCCATTATCAGTGATTATTGGGTGTATTTTGTGCTCAATAAAATTCTTCGTTTTTTTCTGACTTGTCACTGACTGTTCAAAACTTCGGGTGCACTATTTGACAACACAGATTAAAGACATTTTCAGCAGATCTTGTCTATGTTGGATTTATTTGCTATTTTTGTTGTACAACTTTCGAATGTTTGCACTACCCGGCGATGGCTTGTTGTTGGCCCGTCCCGTTCGTGCACCAATCAATCCGTAATAATTTCAGTTGCACTTAATCAGAGCATACTATAACTTCATGATGGATGTATTTCTATTCTGTTTTATTTCAAATTTTCGTTTTCCATTTATATGCACTCTTAAGGTGACTGGGAAATAGAGATATGATCACTTTTGTATTTTTCGACCAGCAGTAAAAAGCTAATTTGAGGTGAGACGTCCCTTTAACTGAGCAGAATATACTAGTACAGAACAAAGTCTAGTTAGATTGGGTATCTTTAATACGTCCCCTTGTGCCGAAAAAGTGCCAAGTTCTATGTACGTCGTACACCCTTTACAGATGTCGTTAGGGATCCGAAAATACCCTGTTCAAAGGCTAGATTGCTGGTCATATCCAATATACCATAATTTGTCAATCACAATTCAAATATATTCATACAGGGGGTCCTCTATTACAAAATTTGTTTGTGCAACACCTACTTTTTTGTACTTATAATTATTTTTTCATGTCATAAACATGGATGAAATTTGTGGACGCTTAACAATCAACCTTTTATTTATTTCTGTGATTCGACTTCTTTCTCAACCAGTTTGGTCAGCAATAATAACTTCATAGTTTACTCCTCATGCACTGCATGTTTGACTGCGGGAATTATGTTTTCCGTCACAGAAAGCTCGACATGAAGATAGTGGTCTGGCGGCGACATTCACTATCTTCTTAAAAGCTTCGTAATTTAGATGGTAGAATACCTGGATGCTTCATTCTTTGCATACAGACCTTTCGTTTGTCATATATAAAAAAAAGAATATGTGGTATGATTGCCGATGATACAACTATCCACAAAAGACCAAAATGAAACAAGCATTAACAACTATGTCCATTGTCCTTGACCTCATTTCCATGGGTCAATGACTACTTGTAGGAAAAGTTAAGAGCTTTGTTATGTTATGAGTTATATGATAACTATATTTAGTATGTGCGTATACGTACCTTGCAATGTACTCATGCAGATTTCATCTGACCTTGTTCTCATTTCAAGTATTAGTGAACAAGGTTTAGTTTTTTGGTCAAGTCCATATATCAGATACTAAAAGCATTATGTCTTTTATATTTGTTGTGTGGAATGATTGTAAGGTGTGCATAAAGAACTGGCAGGAGTCACCTGGCCTACCTCATTTTCATGGTTCAGTAATTTTGGTATTTCGGTATAAAAAATTATATTACTATATAAAGTGGGTCAACTTTATTTGGTGTATGGAAATTTTTTACGATGTAGATTTCAATCTATCGAGTTTTGTTTACCTTGACCTCATTTTGAAAATTCATGACTTGTAACCAAAAGATCAACTATTTTTGTGGAATGTTAATAAGGTGTGAATGTCTGTGTGGCAGGTATTATCTGATCATGATTTCATTTTGGTCTGTTAAGTTTTCTTGATTAATAAAATTGAGAATGGAAATGGGGAATGTGTAAAACATACAACAATCCAACCATAGAAAAAAACAACAGCAGGAGGTCACCAACAGGTCTTCAATGTAACGAGAAATTCCCGCTCCCGGAGGCGTCCTTCAGCTGGCCCCTAAACAAATATTTATACTAATTCAATGATAATGAATGCCATAATTATCTCCAAATTGTACACAAGAAACTAAAACTAAAATAATACAAGAAAAAGTGTGTTTCTAGATACTATTAGTAATAGATCAACTATATATAATGCATAGATTGGTTGTACATGTTGTGAGGTGTACATTTCTGTCTGGCATGGTTTACCTGACCTTGACCTCATTTTCGTGATTCATTGGGCAATGTTTAATTTTCTTATTTAAGTCTGTTTTCTAAGATACTATAAGCAATAGGTCAATTTTATTATTAAATGATTGCAACGTATACATGTATTTCCGGTTTAGTTAATCTGACCTTAACCTCATTGTTTTCGATCTTATAATGTTTATTTGATATTTGTAGTAAAGCTTTATATTCAGGACTATCAATATCAAATCAATGGTCAGCAAAAAAGGAAGACATTTCTGCGTGTGCACTCTTGTTTGCTGTATAATTACGGGTCATATGTATATAAAAGTTCGATACATGTCTGGTATTTTTTCAACTTGTAGGTGCTTACAATTATTTATTTTGTACCATGAGTTATTCTTGTACAAATAAGGAGAAGTTGTATAATTACCAATGAGAAACTTCTGGTACAAATAAGGAAAAGTGTTATAATTACCAATGGGTCAGGCGCTTGTACAAATACGGAGACGTAGTATTATAACCAATGATACAACTATCCACTAGAGTGCAAATGACGTCAGTCAATATATATGGTTTATCCAGTAAATCAAACATAAAAAATATACAACGTGTGAACGAAAAACACAATAATGATGTAGTCTTTGAAAGCGTAACATTTGAAAACTCTTTAGTTCATAAATTTGATTGACTATACTGTTATACCACTATCCCAGGTTAGGGGAGGGTTGAGATCCCGCTAACATGTTTAACCCCGCCACGTTATTTATATATGTGCCTGTACCATGTCAGGAGCCTGTAATTCAGCGGTTGTCGTTTGTTTATTTGTTACATATTTGTTTTTCGTTCATATCTTTAAAAGATCTTGAAAATTGTGACATTCTTGTCAAATTTTGATTCCAAAAAGTTGTGCATAATACGGTTAAGGTAATCTTTTCCTGGGATAAAAAAATCATTAGCTTTTTGAAAAATTCAAAATTTTGTAACACCAATTTTAAAACAAATGACCATAAAAAATTATATTCATGCTGGTTACTGGGCTGGTGATAGCCTTGGGGACAAAACTTTCGCGCGGCAGTAGCATCGACCCACTGGTGTAAAAAGTTACCAAAACGGACAATGAATAAACGCCATACCATTTATACTTAACTCATTGTAAGCATTCTACTGGTTGTACCGTCTACTTCTATAATTGCGTTTTTTACATGTTTTCAAATGCTTTGAAAATACGAAAGAGAAAAAGAGAATACGTCGCTTGATAGTAATAAGGGTCCATCATAAGAGTTGAGAACACAAGACAAACATAAGATTAAAAAACTGCAGCAAGGAAGTTACAACTTAAAGAAATAATAAAAAAATATTATTTGTTGTTCCTAATGCTGACAAACATTGTGTTTTGTGAATTGAAAACCAAATCGCTGGAAGATGAAAAAAAAGAAAATAAGAAAACATAATAATACGGTAATATAATATATCATTTATTTTTTCTCTCGACTTGATTACTTTAGAGTTAAATGTGTTTTCTAGGTCAAACTTTTTCTGACATATTATATATTTCTTCTCGTAATCAAGAAAGTGACATTTGATAAAAACAAAATAGGGGGTGTTTTATTCTTCTTTACTGTTACAGTGCTAACAGTCTGAGTTTGGAAATTGTTTCCATATCTTTGATTAATCACTGTTTGAAAGAGTAAAATATAAGAGTTTTCATCTGAACATCTTTAATAAATTATCTATTATCAAAAAGTTCTAGGCCCATTTATATTAAGTTTAATTCTTAAAGTTTCCTACATCAAATAAAGGCAACAGTAGTATACCGCTGTTCAAAACTCATAAATCCATGGACAAAAAACAAAATCGGGGTAACAAACTAAAACCGAGGGAAACGCATTAAATATAAGAGGAGAACAACGACATAACACCGAAACGTAACACGCACAGAAACGGACCAAGCATCAGACAAAATACCACGAGAATAACAAATATAACATGAAAACCAAATACATGAATTTGGGATAGACAAGTATATAGTCTCTACAATTTTCTAAATCATTTTAGTTTTTCTACATTGTTTTATGAATATTTTTTGGAATTTTACTTGTTTCTCGTTTATTCATAATACATTTTTAGTCTCGGACAGAAAGATATAAAAAAAAGTTTTATCTCAAGCTACTCAACTTAAAGGAAAATGTACATGGAAAGTCCCTAATCAAATGGTAAAATATAAAACACATCAAATGAATGGACAACAACTGTCATTTTACTGACTTGGTACAGATATTTTATTATGAGTAAAATGGTGGATTGAACCTGGTTTCATAGCTAGTCATAAACCGCTCACTTATATGAGTGTTGTTTATTCTTTAGTTTTCTATATTGTGTCATGTGTACTTTTTTATGTCTGTTAGTCCTTTTCATTTTTAGCCATGACGTTGTCAATTTATGTTCGATTTATGAGTTTGACTGTCCCTCTGGTATCTTTCGTCCATCTTTTATATGAAAGTCGCATCAAATTCCATTTCATTGACAACGATGCGCCAACAAAGGAACAGGCATATTAGGTAATAATGTCCAAAATAGGGGAATAGAAGTCAACATTGTGTTTTAATCTTCATTACTTAAAAAAAAATGTAACTAAGAAACACAGAATGACATATAAACCAAGCATATAAGCAAACATCAAAGACAAGAATACACAAAACTATTGTACAATAACACCATGATACAAACCATTATCTCTTAGTACATCAGTTGTTCTTGAACAGTTTTCAACCCTTTCGTTTTGTAAACAAGCTTTTTTAGGCTCACCTGGCCAATAGAGCCAATTTTTTCATCACTTGGCGTCCGTCGGCCGTTGTCGTCTGTTAACTTTTACAGAAATCTTCTTCTCGCAAACTACTCGGCCAAACTTAACCATACTTTACCATAATCAGCATTTGGGTATCTAGTTTGAAAAATGTGTCCGGTGATTCGGCTAACCAACCAAGATGGCTGCCATGGCTAAAAATAGAACGGAGAGGTAAAATGTAGGTTTTGGCTTATATCTCTGACACCAGAGCAAATCTGAAATGGAGTAAAATTGTTTAACAAGTTAAGATCTATATAAAAAAGAGCACTTATGTTCAGCATAGTAAGATAAACAAATAAGTCAACATGAACAAAATGGTCAACTGACCCCGTAAGGAGTTATTGCCCATTTTGTCATTTTTTATCAATTTTCGTAAATTTTTGTTATCTTCCACAAAAATCTTCTCCTCTGAAACTACTGGGCCAAATTTAACAAAACTTAGCCCCAATCATTATTATGATATGTAGTTAAAAAATGTCCCCCCCCCCTATGCACATAAACCAAAGTGAGCGACACATGCTCTTAAGAGCCTCTAGTCCATTATCATCTTAGAATTCAGTGATCCAATGCAACATGTCTTTTATTTGGCTTTTGTCTAAACAGATTTTTTTCATTTCAATGTTCATCAATAGTAGCATTTATGTGTATTTTTAGTTGCTGTTTATCAAGCTTTTGAATAATATTGGGTTTTTTTTCTGAAAATAATATCAACTTGATCGTGGATAATTAGGTCTTTCCACTTTTCTGTGGAAAGCCTATTGTATTTGTTCTGATTATTATTATTATTATTATTAGGTCTTTCCACTTTTCTGTGGAAAGCCTATTGTATTTGTTCTGATTATTATTATTATTTTTTTTTTTTTTTTCTTCCGCCAAATTTTGTTCTTGCGATAAATGTTTGTTTCGCAATATGTCGCTTAGATTTTTTTCATATTGTATCGTATAGTTTATGCGCTTTTAAATTTCACCCTGCTAAGCCGAACCATTTTCTTTGTAAGAGTTATCTCCCTATTCACTGTTTGTCATGTGTGTGCATCTCCTTCGTAACAAAATAAGAAAGCGACAAAATTCTTTTTACAAATTGTTCGTTACATCCTCAGGAATTTTTGGCTAATTTGGATCGAAGCGATTCGATGAAATTTTATAGGAGTTATGTACCTTTACGGAATAAATTTGTCGGTTTGTTTTTTTAACTCATAAACCTTTAACCGTATAACCCTGGAATGTTTTTATTTGAGTCCCCTGATTCCTAACTTAGAAAATTAGGTCAAGGTCAAAGGTCAAGGTCATATTTTAGATTTTCACATGTCTTTGATTTCCCTATAACTCTTGAACGGTTATAGATACAAAAAAATTAAGCAGTGAAAAATGCTTGGTACTTCAAGGGGCAACTTTTTTACATTATGACTATATTGATTTTACCATCATGTAAGGGACATAACTCCCATCGATGGTTTTTAAAAAGCCATTTTTAGGCAAAACTCTTAAACAAAAGGTCCTTGACCCATAGGGTCTTTTGCAATGACCTTGTGGAGCAATGACCTTGACGAAGGTTACAAGGTCAAAGGTCAAGGTCATCAAATTATGTGGTTTTGGCACTATTTAAACATTTTTATGTGTGTTTGAATTTCAACCAACCAACCAACCAACCAACCAACCAATCAATCAATCAATCAATCAATCAATCAATCAATCAATCAATCAATCAATCAATCAATCAATCAATCAATCAATCAATCATGATCATGACCAATCAACCAATAATGATCATGATCAATCAATCAATCATGTTTCCGTCTCATGTGTTTCTTATAGGGTTCAACCAACCAACCAACCAACCAATCATTCGCAATCAATCAATCAATCAATCATGATCATGATCAACCAATCATGTTTCCGTCTCATGTGTTTAATATAGGGTCCAAGATCTTCTTTGTGTCTTTTTCCGTGTTTCAATTGACCCTATCCAACGTGTTTAACCAACCAACCAACCAACCAACCAACCAACCAATCAATCAATCAATCAATCAATCAATCAATCAATCATGATCATGATCAACCAATCATGTTTCCGTCTCATGTGTTTAATATAGGGTCCAAGATCTTCTGTGTGTCTTTTTTCGTGTTTCAATTGACCCTATCCAACGTGTTTAACCAACCAACCAACCAACCAACCAACTAATCAATCAATCAATCAATCAATCAATCAATCAATCATGATCATGATCAACCAATCATGTTTCCGTCGCATGTGTTTAATATAGGGTCCAATATCTTCTTTGTGTCTTATTCCGCGTTTCAATTGACCCTATCCAACGTGTTTAACCAACCAACCAACTCACCAACTAATCAATCAACTAATCAATCAATCAATCAATCAATCAATCAATCAATCTGTATGACTGTTTATTCATGATTTTATTGAAGGAGAACTCTCAATTATTCAAGAAAAATTGAAATTTAATATTGTTCTTACGTCACTTCTGAAAAAAAATCCACATGTTCTCTGAAACTACAAGTACAATCGACCTCAAAATTTGCAGTCGGCAGGGCATACATGTACTAAACGTTTATAAAAAAACTTGGTGCAGATATCTCTCAAAGCTTTTCCTAGAGAAAATAAATGGCAATGCCGTAAAAATCGCTTGCTAGGTCCGTAAATCTCAGTAAAAACCTACAATAAAATGTCCGCTCTGAGTTTGAAATACTAACCTGTGTTACAAACAGGTGCTGAAAAATGTACATTATCAGAAAATAATCAATAAATGTGTTTTAAAGTTACACCGGATCAATTAAATCCAAAACATGCACTGCTTGTGAACTGTCATCAAAATGTCAATTTCCTACAATGACAAAAGAAATTACATTGTGTACATTCCATCTCTATAGATGTTGTCTGTTTAACGTCCCCACCTAAAAAGAAATAAAAAGACTATCTTTTCGTTATTATAAACCCGTGTCACGTGATGTGGCGCGCGCGCTGTACCTAAAATAAAAGAAAAACTTTCCAAACTAAACATGAAACTTCTCCGGTAACAATAATATAGACCCCATACAGAAACGAACAAACAAACAAACAAACAAGCCCCCCCCCCCAAATTCAATTAATTTTAAAGGGGGAAAGACCCCCTACAATTGCTTTTTTAAAGCAATTGATTTATATTGTAAAAAACCTTTTTAACCATTCTGTTCCGTTAATAAAAAAAAAAAAAAATCTCCCCGAGACCCCCTTTTGCCCCCCCCCCTTTTTTTCTTAACCCTCCACTTACAACTGAATGTAGGTTGTGTGCTATCTATCCTATCAACGTAAAACGAACGACAACTCCAGTTTTATCCATATTATTAGGTCTTTCCACTTTTCTGTGGAAAGCCTATTGTATTTGTTCTGATTATTAGGTCTTTCCACTTTTCTGTGGAAAGCCTATTGTATTTGTTCTGATTATTATTATTATTATTTTTTTTTTTTTTTTCTTCCGCCAAATTTTGTTCTTGCGATAAATGTTTGTTTCGCAATATGTCGCTTAGATTTTTTTCATATTGTATCGTATAGTTTATGCGCTTTTAAATTTCACCCTGCTAAGCCGAACCATTTTCTTTGTAAGAGTTATCTCCCTATTCACTGTTTGTCATGTGTGTGCATCTCCTTTGTAACAAAATAAGATAGCGACAAAATTCTTTTTACAAATTGTTCGTTACATCCTCAGGAATTTTTGGCTAATTTGGATCGAAGCGATTCGATGAAATTTTATAGGAGTTATCTACCTTCACGGAATAAATTTGTCGGTATGTTTTTTTAACTCATAAACCGTTAACCGTATAACCCTGGAATGTTTTTATTTGAGTCCCCTGATTCCTAACTAAGAAAATTAGGTCAAGGTCAAAGGTCAAAGTCATATTTAAGATTTTCATATGTCTTTGATTTCCCTATAATTCTTGAATGGTTATAGATACAGAAAATTTAAGCAGTGAAAAATGTTGAGTACTTCAAGGGGCAACTTTGTTACATTATGACTGTATTGGTTTTACCATTATTTAAGGGACATAACCCCCATTGATAGTTTATAAAAAGCCATTATTAGGCAAAACTCTTAAACAAAAGATCCTTGACCCATAGGGTCTTTTGCAATGACATTGTGAAGCAATGACCTTGACAAAGGTCACAAGGTCAAAGGTCAAGGTCATGTACATATGTGATTTGGGGCACTACTTGATTTTTTTTATGTGTGTTGGCCAACCAACCAACCAACCAATCAATCAATCAATCAATCATGATCATGATCAATCAACCAATAATGATCATGATCAATCAATCAATCAATCAATCAATCAATCAATCATGTTTCCGTCTCATGTGTTAATTATAGGGTTCAAGATCTTCTTCGTTTCTTTTTCGCTGTTTCAATTGACCCTATCCAACGTGTTTAACCAACCAACTAACAAACCAAATAATCAATCAATCAATCAATCAATCAATCAATCAATCAATCAATCAATCGATCATGATCATGATCAATCAATCAATCAATCAATCAATCATGTTTCCGTCTCATGTGTTTAATAAACGGTCCAAGATCTTTGTTTCTCTTTCGCTGTTTCAATTGACTCTATCCAAAGTGTTTAACCAACCAACCAACCAACTTATCAATCAATCAATCAATCAATCATGATCATGATCATGATCAATCAATCATGTATCCGTCACATGTGTTTAATAAACGGCCCAAGATCTTCTTTGTTTCTTTTTCGCTGTTTCAATTGACCCTATCCAACGTGTTTAACCAACCAACCAACCAACCAACCAACCAACTAATCAATCAATCAATCAATCAATCAATCAATCAATCAATCAATCAATCAATCAATCAATCAATCAAGTAATCAATCAATCATGATCATGATCAATCAATCATGTTTCATGAAAAAATTGAAATTTAATATTGTTCTTGCGTCACTTCTGAAAAAAAATCCACATGTTCTCTGAAACTACAAGTACAATCGACCTCAAAATTTGCAGTCAGCAGGGCATACATGTACTGAAAGTTTATAAAAAAACTTTGTGCAGATATCTCTCAAAGCTTTTCCTAGAGAAAAGAAATGGCAATGCCGTAAAAATCGCTTGCTAGGTCCTTAAATCTCATTAAAAACCTACAACAAAATGTCCGCTCCGAGATTGAAATACTAATCTGTGTTACAAACAGGTGCTGAAAAATGTACAATATCAGAATATAATCAATAAATGGGTTTAAAAGTTACACCGGATCAATTAAATCCAAAACATGCACTGCCCGTGAACTGTCATTAAAATGTCCATTTCCTACAATGACAAAAGAAATTACATTGTGTACATTCCATCTCTATAGATGTTGTCTGTTCAACGTCCCCACCTAAAAAGAAATAAAAAGACTATCTTTTCGTTATTATAAACCCGTGTCACGTGATGTGGCGCGCGCGCTGTACCTAAAATAAAAGAAAAACTTTCCAAACTAAACATGAAACTTCTCCGGTAACAATAATATAGACCCCATACAGAAACGAACAAACAAACAAACAAACAAACAAACAAACAAACACCGCCCCCCCCCCAATTCACTTAATTTTAAAGGGGGAAAGACCTCCTACAATTGCTTTTTTAAAGCAATTGATTTATATTTATTATTATTTTTTTTTTTTTTTTCTTCCGCCAAATTTTGTTCTTGCGATAAATGTTTGTTTCGCAATATGTCGCTTAGATTTTTTTCATATTGTATCGTATAGTTTATGCGCTTTTAAATTTCACCCTGCTAAGCCGAACCATTTTCTTTGTAAGAGTTATCTCCCTATTCACTGTTTGTCATGTGTGTGCATCTCCTTCGTAACAAAATAAGAAAGCGACAAAATTCTTTTTACAAATTGTTCGTTACATCCTCAGGAATTTTTGGCTAATTTGGATCGAAGCGATTCGATGAAATTTTATAGGAGTTATGTACCTTTACGGAATAAATTTGTCGGTTTGTTTTTTTAACTCATAAACCTTTAACCGTATAACCCTGGAATGTTTTTATTTGAGTCCCCTGATTCCTAACTTAGAAAATTAGGTCAAGGTCAAAGGTCAAGGTCATATTTTAGATTTTCACATGTCTTTGATTTCCCTATAACTCTTGAACGGTTATAGATACAAAAAAATTAAGCAGTGAAAAATGCTTGGTACTTCAAGGGGCAACTTTTTTACATTATGACTATATTGATTTTACCATCATGTAAGGGACATAACTCCCATCGATGGTTTTTAAAAAGCCATTTTTAGGCAAAACTCTTAAACAAAAGGTCCTTGACCCATAGGGTCTTTTGCAATGACCTTGTGGAGCAATGACCTTGACGAAGGTTACAAGGTCAAAGGTCAAGGTCATCAAATTATGTGGTTTTGGCACTATTTAAACATTTTTATGTGTGTTTGAATTTCAACCAACCAACCAACCAACCAACCAACCAATCAATCAATCAATCAATCAATCAATCAATCAATCAATCAATCAATCAATCAATCAATCAATCAATCATGATCATGATCAATCAACCAATAATGATCATGATCAATCAATCAATCATGTTTCCGTCTCATGTGTTTCTTATAGGGTTCAACCAACCAACCAACCAACCAATCATTCGCAATCAATCAATCAATCAATCATGATCATGATCAACCAATCATGTTTCCGTCTCATGTGTTTAATATAGGGTCCAAGATCTTCTTTGTGTCTTTTTCCGTGTTTCAATTGACCCTATCCAACGTGTTTAACCAACCAACCAACCAACCAACCAACCAACCAATCAATCAATCAATCAATCAATCAATCAATCAATCATGATCATGATCAACCAATCATGTTTCCGTCTCATGTGTTTAATATAGGGTCCAAGATCTTCTGTGTGTCTTTTTTCGTGTTTCAATTGACCCTATCCAACGTGTTTAACCAACCAACCAACCAACCAACCAACTAATCAATCAATCAATCAATCAATCAATCAATCAATCATGATCATGATCAACCAATCATGTTTCCGTCGCATGTGTTTAATATAGGGTCCAATATCTTCTTTGTGTCTTATTCCGCGTTTCAATTGACCCTATCCAACGTGTTTAACCAACCAACCAACTCACCAACTAATCAATCAACTAATCAATCAATCAATCAATCAATCAATCAATCAATCTGTATGACTGTTTATTCATGATTTTATTGAAGGAGCAAACTCTCAATTATTCAAGAAAAATTGAAATTTAATATTGTTCTTACGTCACTTCTGAAAAAAAATCCACATGTTCTCTGAAACTACAAGTACAATCGACCTCAAAATTTGCAGTCGGCAGGGCATACATGTACTAAACGTTTATAAAAAAACTTGGTGCAGATATCTCTCAAAGCTTTTCCTAGAGAAAATAAATGGCAATGCCGTAAAAATCGCTTGCTAGGTCCGTAAATCTCAGTAAAAACCTACAATAAAATGTCCGCTCTGAGTTTGAAATACTAACCTGTGTTACAAACAGGTGCTGAAAAATGTACATTATCAGAAAATAATCAATAAATGTGTTTTAAAGTTACACCGGATCAATTAAATCCAAAACATGCACTGCTTGTGAACTGTCATCAAAATGTCAATTTCCTACAATGACAAAAGAAATTACATTGTGTACATTCCATCTCTATAGATGTTGTCTGTTTAACGTCCCCACCTAAAAAGAAATAAAAAGACTATCTTTTCGTTATTATAAACCCGTGTCACGTGATGTGGCGCGCGCGCTGTACCTAAAATAAAAGAAAAACTTTCCAAACTAAACATGAAACTTCTCCGGTAACAATAATATAGACCCCATACAGAAACGAACAAACAAACAAACAAACAAGCCCCCCCCCCCAAATTCAATTAATTTTAAAGGGGGAAAGACCCCCTACAATTGCTTTTTTAAAGCAATTGATTTATATTGTAAAAAACCTTTTTAACCATTCTGTTCCGTTAATAAAAAAAAAAAAAAATCTCCCCGAGACCCCCTTTTGCCCCCCCCCCTTTTTTTCTTAACCCTCCACTTACAACTGAATGTAGGTTGTGTGCTATCTATCCTATCAACGTAAAACGAACGACAACTCCAGTTTTATCCATATTATTAGGTCTTTCCACTTTTCTGTGGAAAGCCTATTGTATTTGTTCTGATTATTAGGTCTTTCCACTTTTCTGTGGAAAGCCTATTGTATTTGTTCTGATTATTATTATTATTATTTTTTTTTTTTTTTTCTTCCGCCAAATTTTGTTCTTGCGATAAATGTTTGTTTCGCAATATGTCGCTTAGATTTTTTTCATATTGTATCGTATAGTTTATGCGCTTTTAAATTTCACCCTGCTAAGCCGAACCATTTTCTTTGTAAGAGTTATCTCCCTATTCACTGTTTGTCATGTGTGTGCATCTCCTTTGTAACAAAATAAGATAGCGACAAAATTCTTTTTACAAATTGTTCGTTACATCCTCAGGAATTTTTGGCTAATTTGGATCGAAGCGATTCGATGAAATTTTATAGGAGTTATCTACCTTCACGGAATAAATTTGTCGGTATGTTTTTTTAACTCATAAACCGTTAACCGTATAACCCTGGAATGTTTTTATTTGAGTCCCCTGATTCCTAACTAAGAAAATTAGGTCAAGGTCAAAGGTCAAAGTCATATTTAAGATTTTCATATGTCTTTGATTTCCCTATAATTCTTGAATGGTTATAGATACAGAAAATTTAAGCAGTGAAAAATGTTGAGTACTTCAAGGGGCAACTTTGTTACATTATGACTGTATTGGTTTTACCATTATTTAAGGGACATAACCCCCATTGATAGTTTATAAAAAGCCATTATTAGGCAAAACTCTTAAACAAAAGATCCTTGACCCATAGGGTCTTTTGCAATGACATTGTGAAGCAATGACCTTGACAAAGGTCACAAGGTCAAAGGTCAAGGTCATGTACATATGTGATTTGGGGCACTACTTGATTTTTTTTATGTGTGTTGGCCAACCAACCAACCAACCAATCAATCAATCAATCAATCATGATCATGATCAATCAACCAATAATGATCATGATCAATCAATCAATCAATCAATCAATCAATCAATCATGTTTCCGTCTCATGTGTTAATTATAGGGTTCAAGATCTTCTTCGTTTCTTTTTCGCTGTTTCAATTGACCCTATCCAACGTGTTTAACCAACCAACTAACAAACCAAATAATCAATCAATCAATCAATCAATCAATCAATCAATCAATCAATCAATCGATCATGATCATGATCAATCAATCAATCAATCAATCAATCATGTTTCCGTCTCATGTGTTTAATAAACGGTCCAAGATCTTTGTTTCTCTTTCGCTGTTTCAATTGACTCTATCCAAAGTGTTTAACCAACCAACCAACCAACTTATCAATCAATCAATCAATCAATCATGATCATGATCATGATCAATCAATCATGTATCCGTCACATGTGTTTAATAAACGGCCCAAGATCTTCTTTGTTTCTTTTTCGCTGTTTCAATTGACCCTATCCAACGTGTTTAACCAACCAACCAACCAACCAACCAACCAACTAATCAATCAATCAATCAATCAATCAATCAATCAATCAATCAATCAATCAATCAATCAATCAATCAAGTAATCAATCAATCATGATCATGATCAATCAATCATGTTTCATGAAAAAATTGAAATTTAATATTGTTCTTGCGTCACTTCTGAAAAAAAATCCACATGTTCTCTGAAACTACAAGTACAATCGACCTCAAAATTTGCAGTCAGCAGGGCATACATGTACTGAAAGTTTATAAAAAAACTTTGTGCAGATATCTCTCAAAGCTTTTCCTAGAGAAAAGAAATGGCAATGCCGTAAAAATCGCTTGCTAGGTCCTTAAATCTCATTAAAAACCTACAACAAAATGTCCGCTCCGAGATTGAAATACTAATCTGTGTTACAAACAGGTGCTGAAAAATGTACAATATCAGAATATAATCAATAAATGGGTTTAAAAGTTACACCGGATCAATTAAATCCAAAACATGCACTGCCCGTGAACTGTCATTAAAATGTCCATTTCCTACAATGACAAAAGAAATTACATTGTGTACATTCCATCTCTATAGATGTTGTCTGTTCAACGTCCCCACCTAAAAAGAAATAAAAAGACTATCTTTTCGTTATTATAAACCCGTGTCACGTGATGTGGCGCGCGCGCTGTACCTAAAATAAAAGAAAAACTTTCCAAACTAAACATGAAACTTCTCCGGTAACAATAATATAGACCCCATACAGAAACGAACAAACAAACAAACAAACAAACAAACAAACAAACACCGCCCCCCCCCCCCCAATTCACTTAATTTTAAAGGGGGAAAGACCTCCTACAATTGCTTTTTTAAAGCAATTGATTTATATTTATTATTATTTTTTTTTTTTTTTTCTTCCGCCAAATTTTGTTCTTGCGATAAATGTTTGTTTCGCAATATGTCGCTTAGATTTTTTTCATATTGTATCGTATAGTTTATGCGCTTTTAAATTTCACCCTGCTAAGCCGAACCATTTTCTTTGTAAGAGTTATCTCCCTATTCACTGTTTGTCATGTGTGTGCATCTCCTTCGTAACAAAATAAGAAAGCGACAAAATTCTTTTTACAAATTGTTCGTTACATCCTCAGGAATTTTTGGCTAATTTGGATCGAAGCGATTCGATGAAATTTTATAGGAGTTATGTACCTTTACGGAATAAATTTGTCGGTTTGTTTTTTTAACTCATAAACCTTTAACCGTATAACCCTGGAATGTTTTTATTTGAGTCCCCTGATTCCTAACTTAGAAAATTAGGTCAAGGTCAAAGGTCAAGGTCATATTTTAGATTTTCACATGTCTTTGATTTCCCTATAACTCTTGAACGGTTATAGATACAAAAAAATTAAGCAGTGAAAAATGCTTGGTACTTCAAGGGGCAACTTTTTTACATTATGACTATATTGATTTTACCATCATGTAAGGGACATAACTCCCATCGATGGTTTTTAAAAAGCCATTTTTAGGCAAAACTCTTAAACAAAAGGTCCTTGACCCATAGGGTCTTTTGCAATGACCTTGTGGAGCAATGACCTTGACGAAGGTTACAAGGTCAAAGGTCAAGGTCATCAAATTATGTGGTTTTGGCACTATTTAAACATTTTTATGTGTGTTTGAATTTCAACCAACCAACCAACCAACCAACCAACCAATCAATCAATCAATCAATCAATCAATCAATCAATCAATCAATCAATCAATCAATCAATCAATCAATCAATCATGATCATGATCAATCAACCAATAATGATCATGATCAATCAATCAATCATGTTTCCGTCTCATGTGTTTCTTATAGGGTTCAACCAACCAACCAACCAACCAATCATTCGCAATCAATCAATCAATCAATCATGATCATGATCAACCAATCATGTTTCCGTCTCATGTGTTTAATATAGGGTCCAAGATCTTCTTTGTGTCTTTTTCCGTGTTTCAATTGACCCTATCCAACGTGTTTAACCAACCAACCAACCAACCAACCAACCAACCAATCAATCAATCAATCAATCAATCAATCAATCAATCATGATCATGATCAACCAATCATGTTTCCGTCTCATGTGTTTAATATAGGGTCCAAGATCTTCTGTGTGTCTTTTTTCGTGTTTCAATTGACCCTATCCAACGTGTTTAACCAACCAACCAACCAACCAACCAACTAATCAATCAATCAATCAATCAATCAATCAATCAATCATGATCATGATCAACCAATCATGTTTCCGTCGCATGTGTTTAATATAGGGTCCAATATCTTCTTTGTGTCTTATTCCGCGTTTCAATTGACCCTATCCAACGTGTTTAACCAACCAACCAACTCACCAACTAATCAATCAACTAATCAATCAATCAATCAATCAATCAATCAATCAATCTGTATGACTGTTTATTCATGATTTTATTGAAGGAGCAAACTCTCAATTATTCAAGAAAAATTGAAATTTAATATTGTTCTTACGTCACTTCTGAAAAAAAATCCACATGTTCTCTGAAACTACAAGTACAATCGACCTCAAAATTTGCAGTCGGCAGGGCATACATGTACTAAACGTTTATAAAAAAACTTGGTGCAGATATCTCTCAAAGCTTTTCCTAGAGAAAATAAATGGCAATGCCGTAAAAATCGCTTGCTAGGTCCGTAAATCTCAGTAAAAACCTACAATAAAATGTCCGCTCTGAGTTTGAAATACTAACCTGTGTTACAAACAGGTGCTGAAAAATGTACATTATCAGAAAATAATCAATAAATGTGTTTTAAAGTTACACCGGATCAATTAAATCCAAAACATGCACTGCTTGTGAACTGTCATCAAAATGTCAATTTCCTACAATGACAAAAGAAATTACATTGTGTACATTCCATCTCTATAGATGTTGTCTGTTTAACGTCCCCACCTAAAAAGAAATAAAAAGACTATCTTTTCGTTATTATAAACCCGTGTCACGTGATGTGGCGCGCGCGCTGTACCTAAAATAAAAGAAAAACTTTCCAAACTAAACATGAAACTTCTCCGGTAACAATAATATAGA
This sequence comes from Mytilus trossulus, assembly GCF_036588685.1. NCBI lineage: Eukaryota > Metazoa > Mollusca > Bivalvia > Mytilida > Mytilidae > Mytilus > Mytilus trossulus. The sequence goes on along the minus strand of NC_086379.1, from coordinate 2,263,735 downwards.
CCCCATACAGAAACGAACAAACAAACAAACAAACAAGCCCCCCCCCCCAAATTCAATTAATTTTAAAGGGGGAAAGACCCCCTACAATTGCTTTTTTAAAGCAATTGATTTATATTGTAAAAAACCTTTTTAACCATTCTGTTCCGTTAATAAAAAAAAAAAAAAATCTCCCCGAGACCCCCTTTTGCCCCCCCCCCCTTTTTTTCTTAACCCTCCACTTACAACTGAATGTAGGTTGTGTGCTATCTATCCTATCAACGTAAAACGAACGACAACTCCAGTTTTATCCATATTATTAGGTCTTTCCACTTTTCTGTGGAAAGCCTATTGTATTTGTTCTGATTATTAGGTCTTTCCACTTTTCTGTGGAAAGCCTATTGTATTTGTTCTGATTATTATTATTATTATTTTTTTTTTTTTTTTCTTCCGCCAAATTTTGTTCTTGCGATAAATGTTTGTTTCGCAATATGTCGCTTAGATTTTTTTCATATTGTATCGTATAGTTTATGCGCTTTTAAATTTCACCCTGCTAAGCCGAACCATTTTCTTTGTAAGAGTTATCTCCCTATTCACTGTTTGTCATGTGTGTGCATCTCCTTTGTAACAAAATAAGATAGCGACAAAATTCTTTTTACAAATTGTTCGTTACATCCTCAGGAATTTTTGGCTAATTTGGATCGAAGCGATTCGATGAAATTTTATAGGAGTTATCTACCTTCACGGAATAAATTTGTCGGTATGTTTTTTTAACTCATAAACCGTTAACCGTATAACCCTGGAATGTTTTTATTTGAGTCCCCTGATTCCTAACTAAGAAAATTAGGTCAAGGTCAAAGGTCAAAGTCATATTTAAGATTTTCATATGTCTTTGATTTCCCTATAATTCTTGAATGGTTATAGATACAGAAAATTTAAGCAGTGAAAAATGTTGAGTACTTCAAGGGGCAACTTTGTTACATTATGACTGTATTGGTTTTACCATTATTTAAGGGACATAACCCCCATTGATAGTTTATAAAAAGCCATTATTAGGCAAAACTCTTAAACAAAAGATCCTTGACCCATAGGGTCTTTTGCAATGACATTGTGAAGCAATGACCTTGACAAAGGTCACAAGGTCAAAGGTCAAGGTCATGTACATATGTGATTTGGGGCACTACTTGATTTTTTTTATGTGTGTTGGCCAACCAACCAACCAACCAATCAATCAATCAATCAATCATGATCATGATCAATCAACCAATAATGATCATGATCAATCAATCAATCAATCAATCAATCAATCAATCATGTTTCCGTCTCATGTGTTAATTATAGGGTTCAAGATCTTCTTCGTTTCTTTTTCGCTGTTTCAATTGACCCTATCCAACGTGTTTAACCAACCAACTAACAAACCAAATAATCAATCAATCAATCAATCAATCAATCAATCAATCAATCAATCAATCGATCATGATCATGATCAATCAATCAATCAATCAATCAATCATGTTTCCGTCTCATGTGTTTAATAAACGGTCCAAGATCTTTGTTTCTCTTTCGCTGTTTCAATTGACTCTATCCAAAGTGTTTAACCAACCAACCAACCAACTTATCAATCAATCAATCAATCAATCATGATCATGATCATGATCAATCAATCATGTATCCGTCACATGTGTTTAATAAACGGCCCAAGATCTTCTTTGTTTCTTTTTCGCTGTTTCAATTGACCCTATCCAACGTGTTTAACCAACCAACCAACCAACCAACCAACCAACTAATCAATCAATCAATCAATCAATCAATCAATCAATCAATCAATCAATCAATCAATCAATCAATCAAGTAATCAATCAATCATGATCATGATCAATCAATCATGTTTCATGAAAAAATTGAAATTTAATATTGTTCTTGCGTCACTTCTGAAAAAAAATCCACATGTTCTCTGAAACTACAAGTACAATCGACCTCAAAATTTGCAGTCAGCAGGGCATACATGTACTGAAAGTTTATAAAAAAACTTTGTGCAGATATCTCTCAAAGCTTTTCCTAGAGAAAAGAAATGGCAATGCCGTAAAAATCGCTTGCTAGGTCCTTAAATCTCATTAAAAACCTACAACAAAATGTCCGCTCCGAGATTGAAATACTAATCTGTGTTACAAACAGGTGCTGAAAAATGTACAATATCAGAATATAATCAATAAATGGGTTTAAAAGTTACACCGGATCAATTAAATCCAAAACATGCACTGCCCGTGAACTGTCATTAAAATGTCCATTTCCTACAATGACAAAAGAAATTACATTGTGTACATTCCATCTCTATAGATGTTGTCTGTTCAACGTCCCCACCTAAAAAGAAATAAAAAGACTATCTTTTCGTTATTATAAACCCGTGTCACGTGATGTGGCGCGCGCGCTGTACCTAAAATAAAAGAAAAACTTTCCAAACTAAACATGAAACTTCTCCGGTAACAATAATATAGACCCCATACAGAAACGAACAAACAAACAAACAAACAAACAAACAAACAAACACCGCCCCCCCCCCCCAATTCACTTAATTTTAAAGGGGGAAAGACCTCCTACAATTGCTTTTTTAAAGCAATTGATTTATATTTATTATTATTTTTTTTTTTTTTTTCTTCCGCCAAATTTTGTTCTTGCGATAAATGTTTGTTTCGCAATATGTCGCTTAGATTTTTTTCATATTGTATCGTATAGTTTATGCGCTTTTAAATTTCACCCTGCTAAGCCGAACCATTTTCTTTGTAAGAGTTATCTCCCTATTCACTGTTTGTCATGTGTGTGCATCTCCTTCGTAACAAAATAAGAAAGCGACAAAATTCTTTTTACAAATTGTTCGTTACATCCTCAGGAATTTTTGGCTAATTTGGATCGAAGCGATTCGATGAAATTTTATAGGAGTTATGTACCTTTACGGAATAAATTTGTCGGTTTGTTTTTTTAACTCATAAACCTTTAACCGTATAACCCTGGAATGTTTTTATTTGAGTCCCCTGATTCCTAACTTAGAAAATTAGGTCAAGGTCAAAGGTCAAGGTCATATTTTAGATTTTCACATGTCTTTGATTTCCCTATAACTCTTGAACGGTTATAGATACAAAAAAATTAAGCAGTGAAAAATGCTTGGTACTTCAAGGGGCAACTTTTTTACATTATGACTATATTGATTTTACCATCATGTAAGGGACATAACTCCCATCGATGGTTTTTAAAAAGCCATTTTTAGGCAAAACTCTTAAACAAAAGGTCCTTGACCCATAGGGTCTTTTGCAATGACCTTGTGGAGCAATGACCTTGACGAAGGTTACAAGGTCAAAGGTCAAGGTCATCAAATTATGTGGTTTTGGCACTA